>NC_053495.1:122282100-122595434 GCF_905171775.1 Rana temporaria
CGGTGTACACAGTATATAATACAGTGTGTACAGTTTCTAATACACTTGTAGTGGTGTACACAGTATATATACAGTGCAGCCATTGTACAGTTTCTAATACACTTCAGGTGGTGTACACAGTATATAATACAGTGCACGTGGTGTACACAGTATCTAAGACAGTGTGTACAGTTTCTAATACACTTCAGGTCGTGTATTAATATATAAATACAGTTATATATATATATATATATATATATATATATATATATATATATATATATATATATATATATATATATATAGTAAAGTTGGGGGTTGTTAGCTCAAGTGGGATATGCGTTTTTAAGTGATTCACGCCAGTCCGGAACTATATTTAAGGGCTTGTTGGCCCACTTTTATTAAAAAGGCAAAAAAAATGAAAATCCAAATACAGGCTTCCCACGCAGGGGGTTTTCATGGTCCACACAAAATGATACCTTCAGCCTCCTGGCTTACACGTGCAAAGGAAAATACCAAGCCACCTGGCTCTCTTTAGCAGTAGCACAACTGCTCAGGCTCCAGCATGGAGCCCTCCTGACTCCTGTCAGCAACCTCAGACGCAGGTCTCTGGGGTTTCACAGTGCAGCCTGCACTCTACAGCTAATTCAGTGCACACCTGCACTCTCTGAGTTCTCCCATCCAAGCCTGGACTCCTCAGGAGGGTGGAGCCCAGAATGCTGGTCCTGAGTCTCCTATCAGGCCCACACACACCTGCACAATCAGTGTGCTGATCATCTTTAAAGCCTGAACCCAAGACTGGGGATTTCATCCCACCCGGATCTCTACGAAATCCCCGGGCTCCAGGTCCCAAAGTGGATTTTAGTAAATACAGAGAAAACTGAAAAGCCAGTTTCCTCCCAAACCAGCAAATACCCTGGAGCCCCTCAACCTGCCTGGTTGAGAATCCTGGGTCATCACACCCCTGGGGTACAACATTCAACAGTGGTGATTGTGGACATGGTGCTCCTCTGCAGGTGGCCGTGGGGCATGCCTGTCCTTTTTTTCTGCTGCTGGCCGTGTTATTGAGCCACATGCAGAAGTGTTGGTGGAGTGGATAACAAAGCCATCCTCATCCTCCTCATCCTCTATCACCCAGGCTCAGAGTAGTTTGTCTTCCAACACAGCTGCCAAAGTGGCCTATTCCACCGGCTCCTTCCTCCACAGTCACTCCTTCCGTAGCCCCACGATCATGCACGGAGGAGTCCCCAGAATTATTTGACCAGAGTGTCGGTTACATACTGCTGGAGGATTGCAGCAATTTGTTGTTGGTTCCCAGGTTGAAGAAGGGAGTAACGTGAGCCTACAGAGAGGGGGTGCCACAGTAGGAAAAGAAACTGGCAGTCATGTTCCCCCAGCTGCAGCATACTGCCAAGTTTGCTCCATTGATGAGGAGGGAGGGGATGATGAGGTCACTGACTGTACTTGGGTGCCTAAAAAAAAAAAAAAGGAGGAAAGTGAGGAGAAGGAGAGGGAGGTGGAAGAGGAGGAGGAGGCACAACTCCAACGAGGCAGAATGGCTTCCAGGGGGCAGCTTAAGGGCAGCCACCCTATTGCATCACACCACAGAGCTCTGCAGGTGCAGGGTGCTGCTGACTCCCCGCTGACTTTTAAAAGTTCCTTGGTGTGGGCCTTTTATTGACATGTGTGCAGCAGATCGATAGGCAATAGGTGTCACAATCTGCTAGCAGTACACCACCAATTAATTTCCGCAGACAAATTTCCCTATCCCAGTTGCTGAACCGTAAAAAGAAATTTGGTCCCAGCCATCCACATGCTCAGCGTCTAAATGCTAGCTTGACAAAATTGCTAGCACTGCTACTACTGCAACTGCTGCCTTTTCAATATTTAACAGTAGGGCCCATTCCTGCGCCCAACAAGAGTAACTGTGAGGGGTTACAGTGTTGTGGCACCACCACCCAAGGCCCAATTTGTCTGCCCCTGTTTAACAGGGGCATGTAATTAAAAATGTTGAAATCATATTTAACAGCAGGGCCTGTTCCTGCATCCAACACGCGTAACTGTGAGGGGTTACAGTGTTCTGGCACCACCAACACCTAAGGCCCAATTTTTTCTGCAGAGTATATAGTGCAGTCCATATAGCATATATACTGAAGTTCAGAGTATATAGTTTATATAGTGCCTGGGGCCCCCCCCTCGCTATTTTTTTTATATTGGCGCGGCATTCCCTTCAACATCCTTACCAGACCTGAAGGGCTTGAATTTTGGGGGCACCCCTACGCTATTTTTTTGTGTGCGGGGTTCCCCTTAATATCCATACCAGAAGGGCCTGGTAATGAACTGGGGGGAACACACTCCATTTTTTTTCAATTACTTTTTATGTATATGGCCAAGATCCGGCAAGCAATTTAAATTATATTAAATTAAATTTTTTCCTTTAGAAATTTAATTTTGCTGCGGGACTGTTATGAACATGGTAAAGATGCTCTACTTTACATGCAGACTACGTTGACCCCCAGGCACCATATTTAAAAGGAATGTTTAATTTTTATTGTTTCACTTTAAGCATTATTAAAATCACTGCTCCTGCATAAACCGCCATTTTTAAAACTTTTCTTGCATGGATACATGTCCCCTGGGTAAGTACCCGGGTCTCCATACACTTTTTATGGCAATGACTTGCATATAAGCCTTTACAATTAGCACTTATGATTTTTCATGTTCGTGTCCCGTAGACTTTAACGGTATTTGCGTGTTCGCACAAATTTTTTGCCTGTTCTGGTGTGGGGGGGGGGGGTGTTCGGCTCAACCCTACTTTTAGGAGGAGTTTTCATACTGAACTGAGCTGTCATATCAGGATCCAGGACCCCTGCCCCTCTGTCTGGACAATGCTGTGCTGGTTGGCCCTGTGCTGATCACATGCACTCTCCCAAGAAAAATACCTCTTTAGAAATATACACCAAACTGAGCATGTGCAGCCTGACTCCAAAGGCTCTGTCTTATACGGTTATCACATCCATTTTTTTCTGTCTTATACGAACCTGTTTTGGAGTCAGTGGAAGAAGGGGAGGATCTGTGCATACAAGGTCAAAACAGTCTTTTTACACAATGCAGAGTATAAAAACCTTAGGTTTCACAGTGAGTATAACAAGCACACTTTTGTGCATATACAGACAGATTTTTCTGTGGTAGGTTTAGTAACACTTTAATAAATAAAACAAAATGAAACAAAACAAATTCCGAAATTCATCAACAAAACAAAATTTGTGACCTAACTGAACTAAAAATGTTTTCTGTTCTGCACATGTCTAATATATAGTGACATGGGGTAGTTAGCTCTCGTGGCAGATGCATTTATACATAGAATCCATGACAAACAGGAACTACATTTAAGGGTCTTGTAGCCCACTTTAATAAAATGTCACAAAGCAAAACAGTCCAACATAAATTTTCCCACTCAGGGGATCTTCTCCAGCTTCAGTAGAATGCAAACACTGGAAAGTGCCAAGACACCTGGCTCATAAGCTCACTCAGCTTCAACTGCAGTACTGCACTGCACCTTTTGCCAGTCTCTCTGCCTGTGTTGTCCAGCTCCCCTGGATACTTGGCTCTCCTTTAGCAGCACCCTGCTGCACGGCCTACCTCGCTCTGACCTACGGATTGGGGTTCTCCTTACACTCTGACTCCTGGAACAAGACCTGCTGTCTTCTGGCTGGGCACCTCTGACCCTTCGATGAGACCTTCTGTTTCTTGGCTTCTGGCTGAGGAACTCTGACCCCTCAGTGAGACCCTCTGTCTCTTGGCCTCCTGCTGGACCCTCTGACCCATGGGTGAGACCTTCTGTCTCCCACACTAGAAGTGGTCTCCAAAGTTGAAGCTCTGAGCTGTCTTCAGACCTGAGTATATTACAACCCTGCACAAAAGTGTACTCAGCCAGGTTGCAGGTGTCTAGCAAAACCCAGATACAGGATTGAATGTTCAGATCCAGAACTACAGAATATGGAGAAAGACAGCTTTCTCTGCACAGAAACACTAGTCTGGAAAATCGCATTTACAATAAAAATGTTAATTCTGTGTCACAGTTTCCTATATTCTCATAGTGGAAAGATAGAGTAACAGGAGTCACTTTTGGGCACAGATTGAGCAAGAAAATATGGAGATAAAAAAATGGATAATGGAGAATATATAATAAATGGATAATGGAGATTCAGAATATATCTTGGACTACCTGAGATTGGACTGTTGTGTGGTTATTGTCCACAATGTATTCCAGGATATCTGTGGAGAACTGGTTGCTGTTTGTTGATTCTGAACTCAACAGGTTAATTGAAAGAGTGACTCATTCATCATGTGGGGACACATACTGTTAGGTGTTAATGTCATCAACTCCAGCCCACCTGTCTGTCTGGTGTGATGTAAATTAATCAAGGATGGCTTCTGAGGATCTTTTTTTATTGTGGCTTGTGCTAATAGAACCTGTATTTTGTGAAGGAGTCATGTGTATTGTAAGTTAGCAGACTGCCTAAAGGTCATGTGCCTGAGTCATCAGCTGTAATTAATTAGCTCATGTAAATTAGGTCAGGACCCGCAGACAGGATGTCTGCAAAAAGATGTATTAAGGAGGATGTGTATTGGAGGGGGCCCATTTGGTAACTATTGTGTGATGTTGTGGGTGGAGTTGGGTCATTGTTCATTTGGTTACTGCAGTATTCTTTTTGTGTATATAAGAGCCTGCTTTCTCAATAAAGATTGCTATTCCTGTTGAACCTCAAACAGAGCTGTGTCTCATTAATGGGGGAATTCTTATGGGTCGTGTTCGCCGGATTGTGGAGTGTCAGTAGCTGCCTTGTGTTCGGGAATGGAATATCATAAACGGCTTTAACCCCTGTCCCATTTGGGGTGCCGTTACAGATAGATAGACAGATAGATAGAAAATCTAATTTATTCTTCACTGCCCAACCTGTTGGTATCTATAATGTTCTACCCAAGGAAAATTGAACGTTGTAGATCAGTACCATGTGGAAGTCTTACATGAAAAGCAGCCTGCTTTCATGAAAATCAATGTGTGTCTATATCATACAAGTAAATACATACATAACTTACTTTTCCTTGGTCTTTCCTGGGGGATACAACATTGGGAAAAGTATGTAAAATTCCATTTGTTCCCTATGTGGCAAGGTGCCTGGATAGAGGACTCATTTTCAATCTGTGTGACCAGCTCTGACTCGTTTTAATATACTTTTAACTCAGACACTGAAGCTTCCTCTTATCTTGTGCACACACCTATTTTAATCTGTTTGATGTGAACTAATCCAATATGCATGGGGACTGCAAATCAGGGAGTCATTCTAGGGAAGTAGAAATGAGTGAAATGTTCCCGGGGGCTATTAATACAGCATGATGAAACAGACCTGTTATGTGCTATGGTGATTCTGGCCCTCTCAGTATCTGCCAATGACTGGATGAAAGTATTACAAGTCCTGAAAGAAATATACTGTATAATGTGGTGCAGAAGAAAATAAACTAACATAAATGTGATGGCCCTGCATTTTTTAAAATATATTTCTGGTTAGTTACCGAATTGTTAAAATATTTAGATTATATCCTGTACATATATAAAAGTCTGTTGAACATAATTGTTACCATTGCACATTTAAGAAATATGCAATACATCACAGAAAGCATGCTGTAGTCATGTAATAGATACCCTCCAATAACTACACAGTTTCACTATATATATCTAGCATGTGGATCTATAAACCAGTAGCTATAATAAGGGGTTGATTAACAAAAGGATTAGAATGTTATGCTTATGTACCATTATTCATGTCAAATAATCTATCAATGTGTAGGAAGGTTTTTTTTTTTTTATAAATAGGATTTTTTCTTGCACATGATTGGATGACAGAATATCATATATTGCTATGACTTTCATGGCAAGGCTTCTGTGATGTGATTGCACAGGGCCACATTCGAATTAGTCTTAAATGGAATTACTAAAAATCACAATCCCACAGGGCCAGATTCACATAGAAGAGCGGCGGCGTAACGTATCGTAGATACGTTACACCGCCGCAATTTTTCATCGCAAGTGCCTGATTCACCAAGCACTTGCGATGAAAACCTACGCCGGCGGCCTCCGGCGCAAGGCGGGCCAATTTAAATGGGCGTGTGCCATTTAAATTAGGCGCGCTCCCGCGCCGGACCTACCGCGCATGCTCGGTTTCCAAACTCCCGTCGTGCATTGCGCGCCGTGACGTAATTTTTTCGAACGGCGACAGGCGCAAAGGGTAATTCCGTATTCCTGGACGGTTTACGCAAACGACGTTAAATTTTGAATTTCGACGCGGGAACGACGGCCATACTTTAGACAGCAATACACTTGCTGACTAAAGTTAGGGCACCAAAAATGACGACTAACTTTGTGACAGGAAACTATACTAGCGGCGACGTAGCGAACGCGAAAAACCGTCGTGGATCCGCCGTAACTCCTAATTTGCATACCCGACGCTGGTTTACGACGCAAACTCCCCCCAGCGGCGGCCGCGGTACTGCATCCTAAAATCCGACAGTGTAAAACAATTACACCTGTCGGATCTTAGGGATATCTATGCGTAACTGATTCTATGAATCAGTCGCATAGATAGAAACAGAGATACGACGGCGTATCAGCAGATACACCGTCGTATCTCCACTGTGAATCTGGCCCACAGTGTATAGAAGGATAGATATCAGACCAGGAGGGTGTCTTCTAAGTCCAAAATAGTACAAAAGGGCAAAACAGAAGTATCATAGTTGCATATACTGTATACTGAACATCAGAACTGGATGCAGAATGCTGTTCTATTTTTGCTTGGAAAAACTGTGGGATTGATTTACTAAAGTCAAATAGGCTGTCCACTTTGCAAAGTAATTTGTAGAGAAAATTTCCACCGGGCTTAGTAAATGTGGTAAAATTTCACCTTGCAAAGAATACTAAAGTGCAATAAAAATAATAAAGCAGTATTTTTGCATGCTTATGATTGGTTGATTCACCCTCATTCACTAAACTCTGGGGGAAATTCACTTGCAAAATTAACAGTCTATTTGCCTTAGTAAATAAACCCCAGTATTTTAGGTTCTGCTAAAGTCATATAATGCAACTAGAAACAAAATTATAGGGAAAATCAGTCAATTGCAACATTTTGGGACATTTGTATAAAGCAGTAAATGTGTCATTAAAGGAGAAGTTCACCCAAAGCTTGTTTGGCTGTACGTTTCCTGTGGATCACAGGTGTACAGTACGTTCTGCACTCCTGTGACCCATTTTCAGCAGATAGTGGGTTGAAATCCGCTGTCTGCTGATGTCTCAGCGAGCTCCTGAGCCTGAGCTGGCCGTTCCTGCCACCTCAACAGCCCAGCGCTCCAGTGAGTGTGCGCGGGGGGGGGGGGTAGAGCACAGACTGACAGTCTGCAGCTCTCTGCTCAGGGAGCTGTGAGAACTGAGTGATCGGCTGTGTTCAATCGCTCGGCTCTCAGTGTTAGAGCTAGCAGGGGAAAGATGCAGCATTGGACCAATGCTGCATCCATCTAGGTATGATTCTAAAAAAAAAAAAAAAAACATACATCACTTTTAAGCAAACATTTACAGATGGTTGATCATACATTCCCTGTAATTTACCTGCTTGCTGCCAAGAAGCATAATCCTGGTATTTGTTCAGCCAGCAATTGACTTGATGGTATTGGTACCTATTTACTTGACGCAGCATTATATTTTATATTTTACAAAACAGCATTATATTTTATATTTTACAAAACAATTGGGTTTTACATTATGTTTGTGTGCACTAAAATTCATTTAGGTGCCTTTTTCCCCTGAACATTTGTATTTGATAAATGACTGCACAAATATTGTGTGGCGTAACAAAATGCAACAGCCACCCTTTTATTCTCCAGGGTCTCTGCTTTCAGAAAATACATATCAGTAAGCCCACAGAGCACCTCTTACAACTGAGTCACCCTTATCTTAGTATACTCACTCAGAGGCAGAAGAGAGAAGGGAGGGAGAGAGGGGACTTCACAGTGGATGGATGGTTTGACCTGAGGATGGAGGTTCATGCATCTATAGTCGGCACTTTTCATCATTCGACTGCTGGGCTTCAAACTTTGTGCCCATGCATCTCCTTTTCTACAACACCACACTGCCGGGGATTGGAGTGACAGTGGGTGGCTGAAATAACATACAGTACATTAAAAAGTCCTTAACTTTTTCTATTCATCCATTTCTGCAAATACACAACCGTTTCAGACAACACAGCCTAGCCTAATATTTTTCTACTACAGTTAAGCTACTGTATATAACTAGGTCACCTTCCTGCCTCAGAGTGGATCACTTTTCACAGGGCGGTACAGTAGTGACTGGCAGGCATTGAAGAAGTGTTACTCCTGCATCCTAATGCCTGTTTTTACATTTCAGGACCATGCCACAACTGCGAACCAAGCATTTGGCTTTTGGTTGCAGTGTGACCTTATTGACCTCAATGGGTAAGTTTTACAGACAATGTCACCCAGTGAAAGGACAAGGTCATCTAGAGCCCAGGGCGAGCATGCCAAACTCCCCCCCCCCCCCAAGTATGAGCAATGCGTATTAGCAAAATCCCCACACACAAATGCTGAGCACTAATCTGCATGCTTACCCTTAAGCATAAATTCTCCCTTTTCCCAGTACAAATCCACATCGACTACTGAAATCTCCCCTCTCAGCACAATCATTTGCCCCCTCATCCCACAAATGCCTCTCCCCCCAAAAATTCACCCCATCTAGCACAAATCCTCTACCCCTAAAATATCCCCTCCTAGTACATATCTTATCTCCCCCCACTTCAAACCCCCCCAGCACAAATTTTCCCCAAATACCCCTCCTAGCACAAATCTTCTTCCGCCCAACACAAATCCCCACTCTTAGCAATAGCTCCCCATATTTCCCCAACTAGAACAATTCTTACCCCCTGCTGCCCCCCCAAATTCTCCCTTCCAACACAAATCCCCTCCCCCAATCTCCTTATGGTGCCCCCACCTCACAGTGCCCAGGGTAGCTGCCCCCCTTGTCCCGGCCCAATGCCGCCTGTTGAAATCTGCAACCCAATTTAACAATGCCATGGTGCAATGCAGCCCTCTCAGGTTTTAATCTTAGAATTCTTGTGGGTGGCAGGGGAGTTGTGAGTAAAACCATGGCTTAAGCACCTGTTTTATCACCCCCTGGTCACCAGTGGAAAAGCGTTCTGCCTCTAGACAGTGGTGTCTAAATTCAGCAAGAGAACTGTAGGTGAAAGGGGGGTTCAGGGCAAATGAAAAGAAGTCTAGTTTTAAAAAATGGGAGAATACTCTTCCTTCTCTTATTTAATGGGCTTTATGGTTAGCTCTGCATGCACAGCAGGTGGCATGCTACCTCTAAAAGTGCATTCAAATGAGTCATTTTTATGATCAAAATAATGTAGCCAGAGGTGCAGGTTGTACAACAAGGTATCATCATTCAGGTTTGCATAGGGCAGCATTGATGTTTAAAAACAGTCCTGGAAATAAGGCTGGTATTGCCACTTTGGTTTATAAAGATTCAAGTTCTGAGGTTCTAGTACACCTTGCTTCAATACATTGGTAGACACTGCCCTGGAACACACTGGAACAAGTGTCAGGTCAGCAGTCCTGACTTTGGAAGCACCTTACTAATCCTGGGTCAGTAATTCACTAAAGTGTTAAAATTCAAAGATAATGAGCACTTGCACTATAAAGCAAACTGACAATGGCAGCCCCCCCATCGTGACATGTTCCCTTTACCTGTACTACTTGTAGGTGACCTTTACCAATTGTTTTTTTAACTTCCTTTTTAAAAATTCCACAGTCTGGCAACATTTTGATAATCTTCAAAGAAGAATGTAAAAAAGAATCCCAAACAGCAGAAATTCCCCATCTTACTCTAATTGATTCCTAGATCAAAGTTAGGAAAGATGTGCTTCATATATTAGAGCGTCACATGTTCAGAAAAAAAAAGGAATGCTGTAATGGAATCTAATAGAAACCTTTTCAATCTACTTTATCTTCTCAGCTCACCTTGTTAGCCATGCGCACAGTCATTGTTTGAAACGTAATTCTTGAAATCCACTATTAATAGAGACAGTTAAAATTCATAGCAAAGAATTTCTCATTACCTATAACCCCATAGCTTTGAAAATGCGCACATTTAGAAAAATAAAGCTGTAGTTAGAAAAACAATAATCACTTAGATTACATTAGATGTGCAGTCTACGGTTAGGAAATTGCACATATATTACCAGTTTAGACAGACCTAAACCTTACTGATAACATTTACTTAGTTAATTTTTTTATCTGGTCTTTAGGCGTACTTACGTTGGCTCTGTCCAGTTTACTATGCTTCTGTTAT
This sequence comes from Rana temporaria, assembly GCF_905171775.1. Lineage (NCBI taxonomy): Eukaryota > Metazoa > Chordata > Amphibia > Anura > Ranidae > Rana > Rana temporaria. The sequence goes on from NC_053495.1 coordinate 122,292,497, forward strand.
GAATTTGGGGACTTTAAATGAGATGCATTTTTAGCAGTATGCCATTAAATATATATATGGAATATACATTTTTTTTGCATAATAGCCAGGCTCAAAATTACCAACCAAAAAAGCACAAAACCAACTTAATCTGTCTAGCTGTATGCATTAAAAACAGAGGTTTGGTTGCATGTATTTGCAAATACCTGTGTGAGCTGCAGGCCGCGTCAAGGCACTCCGTGTTCTGCAGTCCTAACTATGAATTTTAAAGTCTCCTAAAAAGGAGCACAGGAGTGCTAATCAATAGATAGGGGGCAGGTGATCACCTAAACCCGCCCCTACCTATAGTTGGTCTAGCAAAAAAGAGCACTGGAAAAACAGAAGAAATGCAAGAGTGGAACCAAACATGCCTACCAAACCAAAATACCACCAAACTAAAAGCGGACCACATCAACCTGGGTCAGCTAGTCAAAAAATGACAATGCATAATTAACTGTTGGTGGTAGATCTGTGGAGGCACTTTGTTCCACTCCTGAAACGCACCACCACCCATGCATAGTGTTAAAAAAAAGTCCCAACACTAGCCCCCCTTTTTTTCGTTAAAAAACTATGAAGGTGCATCCTTGGGATTATAGTTAGTTCTGAAAGGGGGGGGTCACAACTTCTCTGTAAATTATTTAAAAAATATCATGGCGGAGCAGTGTCATCGCACACCAGTTTTTGGGATGCTAATTTGCTTATCGTCACACTGTTGTTTGTCGGTAGCTTGTGAGGTGGTAGTCTGGTGCATCTTTTGTGTGCTCCGGTGGTCTTGCCCTTCTCAGGGGTTGGTTCCTGGCTGAGAAATAGCATACCCCATGTGGAAGGGGTCCACCAGTCGACCTCAGATTACCACACATATCAGGGGTAAGAAATGAAAATTGGTTTGTTCATATGTTAGTAGTATGGCATAATGTTTAATTTATGTTATTGGTATTATGGAAATATTTGCATAATCAATATTCTATATCACAGATTTTGACATAATGGACTCCTGAATAAGAATGAGCCGAACAACCCCCGGTTTGGTTCACTGCAGATAATGTGAACAGGCAAAAAATGTGTTCGAACCCGCGAACACCGTTAAAGTCTATGGGACACGAACGCGAAAAATCACAAGTGCTCATTTTAAAGGTTAATATGCAAGTTATTGTCATAAAAAGTGTTTGGGGACCTGGGTCCTGCCCCAGGGGACATGTATCAATGCAAAAGATTTTTTAAAAATGGCCGTTTTTTTTCGTGAGCAGTGATTTTAATAATACTTAAAGTGAAACACTAAAAGTGAAATATTCCTTTAAATTTCGTACCTGGGGGGTGTCTATAGTATACCTGTAAAGTGGCACATTTTTCCCGTGTTTAGAACAGTTCCTGCACAAAATTACATTTCTAAAGGAAAAAAAAGTAATTTACTGTAAAACGACTCGTGGCTATAATGAATTGTCAGGATTCCGGCAATACAGATAAAAGTCATTGAAAAAAACTTCATGGGCTCTCCCCCAGTCCATTACCAGGTCCTTTGGGTCTGGTATGAATATTAAGGGGAACCCGAACCAAAATGTAAAAAAAAAATTGGGGTCCCCCCAAATTCCATAACAGGCCCTTCAGGTCTGGTATGTATATTAAGGGGAACTCTGTGCCTTTTTTTTAGATGGCATAGGGGTCCCCCTCAAAATCCATACCAGACCACTTAAGGTCTGGATTTTAAGGGGAACCCCCAAAAATCCATACCAGACCCTTATCCAAGCACGCAACCTGGCAAGCCGCATGAAAAGAGGGGGGATGAGAGAGCGCCCCCCCTACTAAACCGTACCAGGCCACATGCCCTCAACATGTGGAGGATGTCCCCATGTTGATGGGGACAAGGGCCTCATCCCCACTACCCTTGCCCAGTGGTTGTGGGGGTTTATGGGCGGGGTGCTCACCAGAATATGAAAGGCCCCTTTAACAAAGGGGACCCCCAGATCCTGCCCCCTATGTGAATTGGTAACTGAGTTCCCTACCATTTCACAAAAAAAGTGTCAAAAATGGTAAAAAAAACACAGACACAGCTTGGAACAAGTCCTTTATTAAAAAATTTAAAATTAAAAATTCCAGCGATGTAATCCTTCCTCAACCCGGGATATGGAAAAACACGCCGCCACAATCCGATTCTGCCTCCATGGGAAGCGCCCACCGAATGACGCTAGAACGGCCATGACAGCTCTTAAATAGCGCTAGACCCCCTGTGATGTGCGCAGGTGACCTTGCCCCCCTCTGATGCAACATGTTACCCAGTAAAATGTATGGGTGACCCTGCCCCCCTCTGATGCAACGGGGAAAACGCCGGAAACCCCCCTTGCGTGTGGGGGTGAGGTCACTCGCGCACTTCATGGATGGCCCCACCCTTAGCTATTTAAGAGCTGTAACGGCGGGTCTAGCATCATTAGATGGAATCGAAACGTGGCAGCGTGTTTTTCTGTATAAGTAAACAAAAACGCAGCGCTAATAATAAATATTGTGACAGGAAGTCAGGTCAATCTGTGGGTGTTGTCACAGACAGGACATACATTTATGCCTTGTTTAGACAATACACCAAATGTTATTAGGCGTCGGCTGCAAATGTAGCCAGGAAAGGTTTGAGGGCGTTGGAAGGCTTCAGCTGTTCAGAATGAGGCAATTAAGGCCTCTATAAGTAATCCAGAGGATTACCACTGAACTGGATTCTGAGGCTTTCTGAGTAAAAGAGAGCAGTAGCTGAAAGTCTTCTGAGGAGGTGAGGAGGAAATTGATTTTTCTGTGTGATAAAAATCAAAAGACTATTGTTTTTTCTGCTGTATGACCAGCAGTGTCTGCCCAGCACTAGGCTGTACCAGACTCCATAGATAGGTTCCTGTGTGGTGAAGATAGACGCCCCAAGTGGCCAGGGTTTATTTTATGTTTGATTTTGTTTATGCTGTTTGGATGCTTGCACTTGTTTCCAGCAAGATGGAAGAATAAACCAAAATCTTTGTTTTCAACCGTCTTCGACTGCCTGTCTGTATAAATTCAGTGTGTAGTGAACCCATCCAAGGGGTCACACACCCCGCTACCGAGCTAACCCCTTACACAATATATAAAAACTACACCAATATCTAAAATAAAATAAATGATCTATTGGTAAACAGCACTATTGTTGGATAAGTGTCCAGCTTCACATATAAATAAATAAATAAAATGATGACATGGCAGAAATAGTCCTAAAGTTTCTGAGGTGGTGACGAAGTTCTGAGTGAAAAGGAATTTGTTTTGAAGGCTTTTTTGATTCATCCTTCTGGTGAGTTTGAACCCCAGAGGGGGCGAGTGACACTGTTAGTGAAGATTTAGAGTTGGTGGAGGGTGCACTACCCACTTAACCCTAGAAGCACTTACCACTTTAGGACTATTTCTGCCACGTCATCATTTTATTTATTTATTTATTTATTTATATGTGAAGCTGGACACTTATCCAACAATAGCGCTGTTTACCAATAGATCATTTATTTGATTTTAGATATTGGTGTATTTTTTTATACTATTTAATTGGATGATTTCTTTCTCATCTTATACTTAAACAGCTGCTCTGCATATACCTTTATCCTTTGCTGTGTTATTAGGTTCTTACCTTTGTCTATACCTATTACTAGGGTTGTCCCGATACCGATACCAGTATCGGTATCGGGACCGATACCGAGTATTTGCGGGAGTACTTGTACTCGCGCAAATACCCCCGATACCTAAATAGAATACTTCCCCCCGCCGCTGCCGCTGCATCGCGCCACCGCATCGAAAGCTGCCGCATCGCACCGCCGCATCGAAAGCTGCCGCATGGGTTAAACCGTGTGCAGGAACATCACAGCTTTCATTTGAATAGCTGTAGTGTTCCCGCGCGTATAGACAATCCCCCTTGCTCGGGATTGGATGGGTGATCTGTCCAATCACAAGCAAGGGGGAGTGTCTATACGCGCGGGCAAAACAGCTATTCAAATGAATGCTGTGATTTTCTCCATGCGGCGGTGGCGGCTTTCAGCGGCAAAGGTATGGGGGAAATGGCTGGAGGGACATGGCTGCATATGTGAGGGACATGGCTAGAGGGACATGGCTGCATATGTGAGGGACATGGCTAGAGGGACATGGCTGCATATGTGAGGGACATGGCTAGAGGGACATGGCTGCATATTTGAGGGACATGGCTAGAGGGACATGGCTGCATATGTGAGGGACATGGCTAGAGGGACATGGCTGCATATGTGAGGGACATGGCTAGAGGGACATGGCTGCATATGTGAGGGACATTGCTGCAAATGTGAGGGACATGGCTAGAGGGACATGGCTGCATATGTGAGGGACATGGCTAGAGGGACATGGCTGCATATGTGAGGGACATTGCTAGAGGGACATGGCTGCATATGTGAGGGACATGGCTAGAGGGACATGGCTGCATATGTGAGGGACATGGCTAGAGGGACATGGCTGCATATGTGAGGGACATGGCTAGAGGGACATGGCTGCATATGTGAGGGACATGGCTAGAGGGACATGGCTGCATATGTGAGGGACATGGCTAGAGGGACATGGCTGCATATGTGGGGGACATGGCTGGGGGGACATGGCTGCATATGTGGGGGACATGGCTGCATTTGGGGACACATTTTAAAAAAGTATCGGTATTCGGTATCGGCGACTACTTGAAAAAAAGTATCGGTACTTGTACTCGGTCCTAAAAAAGTGGTATCGGGACAACCCTACCTATTACCCATCATTGAGTCTTATTTCGCGTACACACGATCATTTTTCAGGTTCTAAAAAATTATGTTTTTTAGGCTCTAGAAAAAACTATGTTTTTTTCAACTTGATCATTAAAACGGCCTTGCCTACACGCGATCGTGTGAAAAAAAATGCTCTAGCAAAGCGTGGTGACGTACAACACATACGACGGCACTATAAAGGGGAAGTTCCATGCGAATGGCGCCACCCTTGGGGCTGCTTTAGCTGATTTGGTGTTAGCAAAAGACGATTCGCACTTTTCTGTCTGTTACAGCATGATGAATGCGCTTACTCCATTACGAACGGTAGTTTTACCAGAACGAGGGCTCCCGTCTCATAACTTGCTTCTGAGCATGTGCAGATTTTTCACGTCGTTAAAGCCCCCACACAACCATTTTTTACAACCCGAAAAACGACAAGGTTAAAAACGTTGTTAAAAAATAGAGCACGTTCGGAAAAAAAAATGGCCGTTTTTCAGAACCCGAAAAATGCTTTGAAACCCACACATGATTGCTTTTAATGACATAAAAAAAAACGTCATTTTTTAGAACCCAAAAAATGATCGTGTGTACGCGGCATTAGAACCAGTTGATCAATTTCTTTGGCGCCGGAAGTGCACTGGTGCACTGTGGACCCCTATTTTGTGCACCTTTCTTTCCATATATATATATATATATATATCCTTAAATAATGACGCACAAGTCCGTATAAAAGAATGTTTAAGTGCTTCAGTGCTAAAAAAATTCCACAGTGCTTCAGTGCATATAATAATTAAACAGCAGCGATCCTAGGGTGATGTTTGGTATACTTCATACAGTAAAAACTCGGCCCAGTGAGTGATCCAAAAGTCATGCCAGAGTGATCCCCTAAGGTAATGGACGCTCACCTCAGAGCGTGCGACCTTGCAATTACCGTATTTATTGGGGTAAAGCGTGCACCGCCGTATAGCGCGCACCCCCAACCTAGAAGGGAAATTTGAGGAAAAAAGAAAATACTTACAGTTTGAATGCCCCTCGTTGGTGTCTTGCCCAGTGTCCATCTGCGTCCATCGGAGGCCTTGTCGTCCGTCTGCGGCCTCGGTGGTGTCCTCCCTGCTTCTCCCGCGCTGTTTCTGAGCCGATCCCCGCTTCCCGCGCTGTGTATACCGAGCGCAGTACACTCGGGCACGCTCGGTCATGCTCGTCTCCTCTCGCATAGGAGGCGGCACAGGGCGTGACCGCGAGGGGAGCCGAGCCTGGCTGAGTGTACCCGAGTGTACTGCACTCGGTATATGTCGGCAGCAAGGTTCAAACACAGCGCGGGAAGCGGGTATCGGCGTATATCGCGCACCCATGATTTTCCCCTTATTTTAAGGGGAAAAAAGTGCGCGATATACGCCGATAAATACGGTAAGCTCGGACTATGCGCGCTTATGAATCACACCTGGGTTCTAATGGATTTTACTGGGTTCCTGGTCTCCTTGATAGGTAACTCAAGACCATAAAAATTCAAGAAAAACGGATGATGCAAGTAAAGTTTTATAAAAGTTTTATTTACCAAAAGAAATCCCCTGCAGGGGCACTTACATAGTAAAGGTGCGGTAGTGCACCACTCTATAATAGGCCCGTACAAAATACAGAGATTGGGGTATGATGGAGCATCCTCCGTAGCCTCACACAGATTCTCCTGCCGTCCTGTCCCCTCCCCTACGTGTGTCGATACAGGGGGCGTCGTATCCCCTGAAGGCCAAGGGTTGTGGGGATGAGGCCCTTGTCCCAATCAACATGGGGATATCCTCCTCATGTTGAGGGCATGTGGCCTGGTACGGTTCAGGAGGGGGGTGCTCTCTCATCCCCCCTCTTTTCCTGCGGCCTTCCAGGTTGCGTGCTCGTATAAGGGTCTGGTATGGATTTTTTGGGGGAACCCCACGCCATTTTTTTTATTATGTGGGGTTCCCCTTAATATCTATACCAGACCTGAAGGGTCTGATATGGAATTTGGAGGGACCCCCACGCATTTTTTTTCCCTGCACAAGATGTCATTTTTGAAGGAAAAAAAGTCAGTTAACTGCTTGCCAACCAGCCGCCGTTATACGGCGGCAGGTCGGCTCTGCTGGGCGAGAGCACGTAGCTCTACGTCATCTCGCCGAGCAGCCAATAGGGGCACGCGCGCGCTGCCAGAGGTGCACTTGCAGCGCCCCCCGCTCGCTCCGGACTCGCGCGCGTGCCCGGCGGCCACGATCGCCGCCGGGCTCCCGCGATCGCTCGTTACAGAGCGAGAACCAGGAGCTGTGTGTGTATGAACAGCGATTAGTCATTTCCCCTAGTGAGTCCACCCCCCCCACAGTTAGAACACACCCACTGAACATACTTAACCCCTTCCACGCCCCCTAGTGTTAACCCCTTCCCTGCCAGTGGCATTTTTATAGTAATCAATGCATTTTTATAGCACTGATCGCTATAAAAATGCCAATGGTCCCAAAAATGTGTCAAAAGTGTCCGAAGTGTCCGCCATAATGTCGCAGTACTGAAAAAAATCGCTGATCACTGCCATTACTAGTAAAAAAAAAATATTAATAAAAATGCCATAAAACTACCCCCTATTTTGTAATTGCTATAACTTTTGCGCAAACCAATCAATTAACGCTTAATGCGATTTTTTTTTACGAAAAATATGTAGAAGAATACGTATCGGCCTAAACTGAGGAAAACATTTTTTATATATATTTTTGGGGGATATTTATTATGGTAACAAGTAAAAAATATTAATTTTTTTCAAAGTTGTTGCTCTATTTTTGTTTATAGCGCAAAAACTAAAAACTGCAGAGGTGATCAAATACCACCAAAAGAAATCTCTATTTGTGGGAAAAAAAGGACGCCAATTTTGTTTGGGAGCCACGTCGCACGACCGCGCAATTGTCAGTTAAAGCGACTGCGACGCATTGCCGAATCGCAAAAAATGCTCTGGTCTTTGACCAGCAATATGGTCCGGGGCTTAAGTGGTTAAAACTACTCAGAAATTACATTTTGTGCAGGGACAGTTCTAAACAAGGCAGACATGCACTACTTTACAGGCATACTTTAGATGAAATTTAAAGGAATTTTTCACTTTTTCAAAATCACTGCTCGACTCGAACATCAGGCTCATCCCTACTCCTGAAGAAGTGGCCTACCAGGCTGTAAAACATTGAATTCTTGATGGCACCTCTTCCTCCCTCTATTTGATTTTGAAGAATCCATTTGCAAGATGTCTTAAAATCCGTTAGGGGGCAATAGTTGGGTAATTTATATGCATTATGCAATATGTATATTAGAGGTTTGGATATTTGATGCACCAAGATCAGGTACCATATCATCAGTCTCAGATTTTAAGAAAATTAAACATGTTTAGTTTTAATATATGATCTTATGATATACATTATAGAACTATATATATATATATATATATATATATATATATATATATATATATATATATATATATATATATATATATAAACTACATTTTTTACTTAAAAAATATAAATTGTATTACATAAATGTACAGCAAACAACAAACATAAGGTGCATAAAATATAAGCAGAGTAATATACAGACAGTGGTACTGGCCAAAATATCCATATGCTTGGAATAGTCACTGATGCATGTCAAGTCCCTTCTTCAGGGGATTTATATAGTCATCGGTGTTCAACCGTGGCTCTGATAATAATAAACACATAATCAATATTACCGTACAAAGTCAAAAATAGAAATAATATTGTGATATAATATGGTGTGGAAAAAATAAACAAATCGAGTGTCATGGCTCATAGACTCTCCCACCTCACAAATCCCACCCAACTTACCAAGGGGACCCCCACAGAAGGACACACAACCGGGCAGCCCAACAATCATGGCAAAGGGAGGTTCTGTTCGTGGGTCCACAGGGAGCATACAGGGGCCAAGCTATATTAAAGGTAAGGAGAAATAAGTAAAAAGAGTGATGTACAAACATTATTGGACATAACACAGTCCAATATTATGGGCTAACATAGCCTCAAGTAATACTTCCATATTCTCTGCTACGAAAAAATATGGGTACAGGGGCGCCACAAAAGCCAAACAGCACTATAAAGTTATAACTTCACCAGACATAACTCACTAGAAGTAGAAAGAAGGAAGAAATGCCGATAATTCTAAAGGAATCAAATGTATGTTAATAGAAAAGAGGAATAAAAGAAATGATGAAAACAAGTAAAATATACGGGTAAAGTGGAAAAAAAGGATATATAATACAGAGACGCCAGAATGCGGCCAGGTATACTGAACCCTGCAGGGGTTGGATATATCCCATTATAAGCCTGCAGTAAATAACAGCCTACTAAAAAGGACACCCAATCACAATATAATAGGTGGCATCAGTATATAGTAGTTCTCAATAATAGCCCAGCATACGTGAGAAAAGGAAAGGGAAAAAGAAGGAAAGCATTAGCTCAGCACAGTAATATATAGAGATTCCATTAAGCAGCATAAGCCCACAGATGAACACAGCATCTAAGTTTACCTGGCATCAGTATAACTGTCATAATGGCCACCCCTGGGATCCAGCTGATGGAGTGCTGGAATCACGGGCCCTATATACTCCCCTCTCGGTCGGCATCTGATGTCACCGACCGAGTGCGGACGAAACAAGGCTACTGCGCAGGCTTATTCTCCAGGTTCTTTATTTTCAAAAAATATATAATGGAGTTTTAACTAATGTTCAGATATTTTTAAACATATGTACAAATCTCTCACAGCGAAAGAGTTAAAGCATCACCTATGCATCATTTTGGGTTTCATTCAACTATGGTTGGTGCATTGGGTATCTATTTACTGTATTAAACACAACCTCATCTATTATATTTTTACCAAAAATGTGAATATGTGTGCATTAAAATTAACTTTTTGTATTTTTTACTAAAACTAAATTCTTAATAAATCCCCCTGGAAAAGCAGCTTGTGCCTGTGTTGATGAGGACCAGAGGTGGCTCTAGGCTTTGAGAGGCCTTAAGCAAAACTTAGACATGGGGGCCCCACTCATGCCCATAATGGGTAAAAAAAAATCAAGTAAATAAAAATGGCTGCAGAAAGATGCACGAATCTAGCACTCAGTGATTGAGCAGAGGCAAATTAGGCAGCCACGAGGTCCCTGTGAGTGCGAGGCCTTAGGCGACCGTCTAATTTGCCTAATTAAAGAGCTGCCTCTGATGAGGACACTGGTCTCTTCCCCACAACCATTGCCCTATGGTTGTGGAGGTATGTGGTACATCTACATCCAATCAAAAGAAAAAATGTTGATCCCGTAGCTTCATTACGTCCCATCAAATGTCCTCAGTGAGACACCGACAGCAAAAATAACCTTATGGGGGTTTTTATCCTCCCTTGCTATATTCAAAATGAAAAAAATATAATTTTGACTTTACTATACTGACATACATTCATATAACACAAATCCAGATCCCAGGTTTTTCTTTTGTGTTCAACATATAAAATGATTTATTTGTCAGTTAGAATGAAGAAAATTTCCTATTTTATAAAACTGGTGTATTTTTTTCTTATGCGGCTACAAAATGTTTGAGTGTCTGTGTTATGATTGGTTCTGCCCTTCTGTAAGTGAAATGCCATGGCTTGCAATGAACGGATTAGCGGTACAGAAGAGAGAGAACTGTCAGAGTCTGATTCTTTGGGCCTTGGTTCCCTTTTTTCATATCAGTCAATTGCCGCATTACATGGCAAGTGCACAACCTCTGCAATAGCTCTGTTGTTGCTCAGATAACCGCAGCTGGTACTTGCTGTTCATTAGATAATAACCATATGCAGTGCCAACTAAATGACACAACAAAGCTGCTGAAGACATCACTATGATGAAATGTCATAATAAGAGCTGTCAGCATTTCATTGTAACAGCTTTCTAGAGAGGAGCACCAACTGTAATCAGCACCTGACACATTTCATTCTTTGGGATATGTCACTCGGCAGACTGCTTTATTTCCTTTGTTGAATGATATCTCATCACTGATACACACACACAAAATGCTAATTCAGGAAATAAGGGCCTGGTCCAGGAGGAGAAGTAAATGTTGTGTCTGCTTTGTTTTAAGACAGAAGCACAGGCAGCTTTCTGTGTTTTAGCCTGAGATGACAACTAAGCTCGATCACTAGCGGACATAAATGAAACTTCAAGTAATTGGCCTGGTTAATGTGCTAGAATGTGCTAGAAAAGAAACTCATGTATGGCTTCTTTATTACACTGAATTTTGTATTTTAAAATATAAACCTATACTGTGAACCTAAACCATTCAATGAAATAAGTGACAATGTGAAAAGTCCTTAAAAAAAATGTTCATAATTAGAGTTGAGCGGACACCTGGATGTTCGGGTTCGGGTCCGAACCCGAACTTTAAACCCCATTGTAGTCAATGGGACACGGACTTTTAGAAAAAAAAATGCGCGGAGGTCCCCGCAAATTCAATAACCAGACCCTTTAGGTCTGGTATGGATATTAAGGGGAACCCCACCGTCAATTTAAAAAAAAAATGACGTGCGGTTCCCCCTAAATATCCATAACCAGACCCTTCAGGTCTGGTATGGATATTAAGGGGAACCCTGCCGTCAATTTAAAAAAAAATGATGTGCGGTTCCCCCTAAATATCCATAACCAGACCCGTTATCCGAGCATGTTGACCTGGCCGGCTGCAGAAAAGAGGGGGGGACAGAGTGCGGCCCTCCCCCCTCTCCTGAACCAGGAAGAGGGAAGACTCTGGGCTTCCCCAGTGACATAGCAGAGGGTATGTCAGAGGGTGCGGGGTCACGTGACGGGTGGCCCTGCCTCCCCTATATAAGTAATGTCACAGCTTCAGCACGTCATTCGCTAGGCTGTGTCCAGCGGTGAGAGGAGGTCGGCGATGCTGCTCTCTGGATGGATGGATCTTCTCATCGCTGGACCGGAGATCACCCGTCGCTGGATCTTCTCATCGCTGGAGATCACCCGCACCCGTCGCTGGATCAGGACAACGTTGGAGCAGGAAGCCGGGAACGAGTGGATTATCACCGCTGGAGTTTTTTTCTAAGGTGTGTGTGGTTTTTTTTTTACAAGAATTTACACTTCCTTCGTGAAATGGTAGGGGTACAGTGTACCCCATTACCATTTCACACAGGGGGGGTCAGGATCTGGGGGTCCCCTTTGTTAAAGGGGTCTTCCAGATTCTCATAAGCCTTCCGCCCGCATACCCCCACAACCACCGGGCAAGGGTTGTGGGGATGAGACCCTTGTCCCCATCAACATGGGGACATCCTCCCCATGTTGAGGGCATGTGGCCTGGTGCGGTTCAGGAAAGGGGGGGGTGCACTCTGTCCCCCCCTCTTTTCTGCGGCCGGCCAGGTCAACGTGCTCGGATAACGGGTCTGGTTATGGATATTTAGGGGGAACCGCACGTCATTTTTTTTTTAATTAACGACGGGGTTCCCCTTAATATCCATACCAGACCTAAAGGGTCTGGTTATTGAATTTGCGGGGACCTCAGCACATTTTTTTCCCGAACTCCGATCCCGGACCCAAACTTTTTCCAATTGTTCGGGTCCGGGTTCGGGAAAAACCCAAAGTCCGTACCGAACCCGAACTTTACAGTTCGGGTTCGCTCAACTCTATTCATAATAAATCTTCCAAGTCATTAATACCTTCTTTCTTCGACATGAGACGCTGTTGTGAGCCATCACCATCTACTGCCTATAGTGCCCAAATGGATGTACACTCACCAAATAGCCATGAGCCATGAGCCAATAGTCTGAGAAATGTAAAAATTATTCGAGAACACCCATAAAATGGAACCCACTGGTTCCCGACTATTCATTTGTTAAAAAAACAATTGAGGTCTATCTCAATGTTCATAACAACAGGTTGCATACTACTCAGTTGGCATATCCATTCGATTACATTCTGGGATACTGATCTCTTAAAGGTTGGTTCCCCTCCAATGTTTTGTACCCTTGTCTATTCCAAAAAACATTAGCAATCTGGGGTCTCTGTTATGGCATTGGTGGAAATGGTTCAACAAGCTACAGTATGTTTGTCGTAACCCTTTTATAGGAGACTCACCAACTCAGGCGATTCTAGACCTTCTTTTTAGTTATGAGTAAGGATGATCCGAACACCCCCCCGTTCGGTTCGCACCAGAACCGTCGAACGGACCGAACGTTCGCGCAAACTTTTAGAACCCCATTGAAGTCTATGGGACTCGAACATTCAAATTCAAAAGTGCTAATTTTAAAGGTTAATATGCAAGTTTGAGAACCCGGGTCTTGCCCCAGGGAACATGTATCAATGTAAAAAATAGTTTTAAAAACTGTCGTTTTTTCTGGAGCAGTGATTTTAATGATGCTTAAAGTGAAAAAAAATTGAAAAATTCCTTTAACCACTTAAGGACCGCCTCCTGCACATTTACTTCAGCAGAATGGCACGGCTGGGCACAGGCACGTACCTGTACGTCCCTTTTAAGTGCCCAGCCACGCCCGCAACCCGGTCCGAAGCTCCGTGACTGCAGTCCGATCGCCACCGGTGTCCCGCGATCGGTCACAGGAGCTGAAGAACGGGGAGAGGTGTGTGTAAACACACCGTCCCCGTTCTTCACAGTGGCAATGTCACTGATCGTCTCTTCCCTGATATAGGGAAAGGTGATCAGTGACGTCACACGTCCAGCCCCCACCCCCTACAGTTAGAAACACATATGAGGTCACACATAACCCCTACAGCGCCCCCTAGTGGTAAACTCATAAACTGCAATTGTCATTTTCACAGTAAACAATGCATTTTTATAGCATTTTTTGCTGTGAAAATGACAATGACAATGTCCCAAAAATGTGTCAAAATTGTCCGATGTGTCCGCCATAATGTCGCAGTCATGAAAAAAATTGCTGATCGCCGCCATTAGTAGTAAAAAAAATATTAATAAAAATTCCATAAAACTATCCCCTATTTTGTAAACGCTATAAATTTGGTGCAAACCAATCGTTAAACGCTTATTGCGATTTTTTACCAAAAATATGTAGAAGAATATGTATCGCCCTAAACTGTGAAAAAAAATGTTTTTTATATCTTTTTGGAGGGTATTTATTATAGCAAAAATTTAAAAATATTTTTTTTTTCAAAATTGTCGCTCTATTTTTGTTTATAGCACAAAAAATAAAGGGCCAGATCCACAAACAGCGGCGCAAATTAAGTTACTCAAAACTTATGTCATTTAAGTTACGGCGCCCTAATTTTGTGTCGTAAGTGCCGTATCCACAGCGCATTTGCGTCCAAAATTGCGCAAGTGTAACTTAAATTCAGAGACGTAAGGCGGGGTTATTGCAAGTGGGAAGGAAGTGGGCGTGCTTCATTGTAATGAGCCGTGACCCCATGCAAATGAAGGGCCGGCCGTACTGCGCATGCGCGCACGAATCTGCTCCTCACTGGGCATGTGCAGAACTTTGCTCAGCGCAATCAGTGAGATAGGAAAAAGGCCAAGCGTACTTAGTTTGAGGATCGCCCTGTGTATAAATAGCCCCAGACAAACACACTTCCCTTGCAAAAGTATATCCCTGTGTTACCCTTCCTAGAGCAAGTTGCTTCTGCTCTGTCGTTTGTTGGTGTGTGTTGGTGAGTTTTGGAGGAGTAATAGAGTGTAGTTGTAGTTTTTTTCCTAAGTGTATTTACTGATTGTTTTTTTTCTGAGTGTCTTTTCTGTATGTTTTTTGCGTGTTTGTTTTTGAATTTGTAGTAGCTGTCTGCTTGTGTGTTGTGATTTTTGTGTGTGTTTGTTGTGTGAGTATTTTTGTTTGTTTGTTGTGTGAGTATTTTTGTTTGTTTGTTGTGTGAGTATTTTTGTTTGTTCGTTGTGTGAGTATTTTTGTTTGTTTGTTGTGTTTGTTTTTTGTTGGTGCTGAGTGGTGGCTGTGATGGCACCCAAGCGCAGGAAGTTTAATTTTTCTGTCGTAGAGAAGCAGATACTTGCTTGGGTCATCGTCCAATATGGGCGTTATTTACATGGCCCTGAGAGCCGGAACACCTCCCTGGCCCAGAGGAAGGCAATCATCCAAAAAATAACGGATCAGATCAATGCGGCGGGGGGGGAGACGAGGACCCCCGGTGGGATACAAAAGAAGATCAACGATCTTAAGAGCCTGGTCCGTGACAAGATGGCCAAGATCAATGCCCATGCCACAGGCACTGGAGGAGGCGGACCCTGCCCCATCAGGCTGAGTGAGGAGGAATGGGCAGTGGCCCGGTGTTTCCACCCACAGCAGGTGGTAGGCCTGCGTGGCTATCAATCAGATGTTCCTGTGAGGACAGGTACGTTTTTGGTTTTTCTATCTGGTGATTAGCATGTGTGGGTGGGGGAAGGGAAGATGTGCCAAGTGTGTGGATCCTCCAACCTGTGATTGTTTTGTGTCCTCCACAGATGACCAGGAGGTTGCTGGGTCATCAGGCCAGGAGGTTGCTGGGTCATCAGGCCAGGAGGTTGCGGGCCATCAGACCAGGAGGTTGCTGGGCCATAAGGCCAGGCTGCTGCACCATCCCCTGGACAACAGGCTGCAGAAGAGTCCCAAGAAGGGTAGGATTCCCCAGGGGAGGGAAGTGGCCACCCCTCCCCTCATGAGGAGGTTGAGGGGAGGAGGATCAGGGGGTGGAGGCTGAAGATATGGAGATTGGCAGGGAAGTCCTTTTGGCCTCGGATTTGTTTACCCCTGAGGCTACCCCTGAGGCTGGCAGCAGTCAGGCCACCATCAGGGGTAGCCCCTCCCACTCCTCCCCCAACAGGCCTCAACCCACAAGGGTCTCTCTCTCCCCTCCTCCCAGGCCACAAGACACGGCTGCAGGCAGGATGGCGACCCAGGAGACCAGGGGGGTGGCCGAGCCAATCTGCAGAGGGACAATGCCCAGCAGACCCGCAATCTGGCTCAGATCAAGCAGACTCTGAGCCAGATGGAGAACAGCCTGGGTGCAATTAAGGAGTCAATCACTGATGTGGCCACAAACTCCTTGGCGGTCATCACATGCTTGTGTGACCTGCAGACCGCCACAACAGGCGTGGCCCAGGAGGTGACTGCCCTGACCCAGGCTGTCCAGGACAATACCCAGGCTGGCCAGGCCAATACAGCTGTCCTCACAATCTGTCTGACCAGGATAGCAGTGGCTTTGGAGGGCAGGCCAGCAGGAGGACAGTCACCAGGGGAGGCTCCTCCTTCCTGTGCTCACCCACCCCCCCCAGGAAGATCCTCCTTCCCCTGCTTACCCACCCCCCCAGGATGATCCTCCTTCCCCTGTTCACACCCCCCCCCAGGATTATCCTCCTTCCCCTGCTCACACACCCCCAGGAGGCTCCTCTGGTTGTTCGTGGCCGTGGCCGCTGGGGGCGGCCCAGGTGTAGCTCACGCCGCCGCCGTTGATTTTGCAGGGTACTTTTTTTTTTTTATGATTTTGTTTTGTATACTGTACTTATGATTTGTTTCATGTGTGTGAATGATGTGTGAATGTGGGGGGTGGCATTCCTGATTAAATAAAGGGTGTCCCCCTCAGTTTTGGTGGAGTAGGGATCCCCAGGACCAGGGAGACATGATCCCAGGTCCATGAATGGTGTATGAATGCACAGTGACATAATTGGAGCCGTGGCGGGGCGTTACTGCTCCCAAGTACCATTGGGGGGGTACTTGGATCTAATCCAATTAGATGTGCATGTGATGTGTCTGTGCTAGGGACCACAGTGGGTGTGCATTCATGCATTCTCATTGTGACATAATTAATGTGTGTGTTTACTGTGCAAAGATGCCTTCTGCGAGGTGTCTCCTGGCTGCTGTTCCCTCAGCAGACCGGGTAGAGTTGGTTGGGGGGGGATTGTCTGGTTCGGGGGTCAGGTCATCACATATGTCAATCTCCAGGCCCCTTCTCACTGCGAAGTTGTGCAGAATGCAACATGCCCCGATGATCTGGCACACAAAGTCTGGGGAATACAACATGGTACCCCCAGACTTATTCAGGCATTGGAAACGTGACTTCAGGAGGCCAAATGTGCGTTCCACCACTCCACGGGTGCGTATGTGTGCAGCATTGTAGTTTTCCTCTCCTGGGGTTTGGGGATTCCGGTATGGAGTCATAAGATGGGGTCCCAATGCATATGCAGAGTCACCTGGAAGGGAAAAGACAGGAGGATGTTAGTCATGCATGTGCCCCTCGTGATGTCTGCATCATGGGGGGGGCAGTCATACCTGACACCCATGTCACTCACCAACCAGCCAGCTGTCCCCATACACGTTCTGTTCCAATTCTCTGGAGATGTTGCTGTGACGGTATATGTAGCTGTCATGGCTGGATCCTGGGAATTTGGCACAGACGTGCCATATGAGGTATTGGGCATCAACTATCACCTGGACATTGATGGAATGCCAGTGCTTCCTATTGCAGTACATGTGCTCTGTCTCATTGGGGGGGCTGTAGTGCCACATGTGTGCAATCAATGGCCCCGATGGTGTGTGGGAATCCAGCAATTTGGTAAAAATCTGTCATGGTCTTCATTCGCTGGACCTCCTGGGAGGGTTTGATGAATTGATTGGCCATGCGTCTCAGGATTGCAGGAACAACCTGGTGCACACATCTGCTCATGGAGGATTGTGCCATCCCAGCCACACGTCCACTTGTGTGCTGAAAAGAGCCAGTGGCCAGGAAATGCAGTGTTGCCATTACCTTGATCAGTGGCTGCACTGCATGTGAGCGTTGTGTTGGGCTGGTGAGGTCATCCTGCAGGATTGTGGTTAATTCCAGGATGGCTTCACGGTTGAATCTGAAGTTGCGATACACCTCAGAAGCAGTCATGCCAAAGACATCTAGGTGTCTGCGGTAGACCCTCTTCTGTGCCCTCCTCCTCCTCCTCCATTCCCTCCTCCTTCTTAGCGCGTCTAAAGTCACTGGTGCAGTTATGATCATGGATGGCCCTGGCATGTTGGCAGACAGATTGTAGTCCAGCAAGTGTGTGTGCTCAGCTCTTCCTTAATGGTGTTGCTGTAGCTGACCTTTACACGGCAGGTGTAAAACTAGGGCTGCTTTTACAAAGTGTAACTTCCCGCCGGGAAACTAACAGAAGCGCACAGGGCGTAATCTACGGTGCACACACTTAATTTTGTGGATCGCCTTATCTCCCTCATTTTCAAAACAGCGGCGTGTCTAGTGTATTTTGCGTGCGAAGAAGCGCCGGTGTAATTCTTTAAGGTAGGACGGAAAAACCTGGATTTCAGGCGTATCTCGTTTTGAGGATCAATTACGCCGCGTATCTCGAGTTAAGTCGGCGCATCTGCTTTGTGGATCTGGCCCTAACACCGCAGAGGTGATCAAATACCACCAAAATAAATCTCTATTTGTGGGAAAAAAAGGACGCCAATTTTGTTTGAGAGCCACATCGCACGACTGCACAATTGTCAGTTAAAGCGACACAGTGCCGAATCGCAAAAAGGGATAGATTACCTTCACTGAGAGCGGTGTCCCTGGATGAGGTACAGGAGGAGCATGTGGCTAGAGGAACTACTCCTTACACTGGGCTGAAATCATGCTAGATAAGGCTGGACGAGCCGAAAATGACATCATGCAGATGGTGGTAGCGATGCAGTGAAGACACCAACGTATGTCGGGGCATTGCTACGAGAAAGCAATTTGTGCGCATGTGTTTTTTCAAGCTCCTGTACCTCATCTGGAGACACCGCTCTCAGTGAAGGTTTTGTTCCTGTAATCACACACTTCCTGGGAGCTTGTTGAGCCAATGGTACTGTACACCACCACTACCGCTGTGACTAATGTAAGTGTCAACACCCTAGTTGTTTCACTAAGGGCCTTGCATTATTCTTTTTAAGTTTGTTGTTCATGGATATTTACAACTGTTACAGGACATAAGATATTTTTAAACTTGTTATGCTAAATGTTATTGTGGTTTACTATTAACTTCCTGTGGGATTATGTTAGTTACATGACAGTGGACACCTCAAGGACACCAGTCCTAAGCGCTTTATATCGAACATTTTGGCCACGGAAGCCTGGCTTTTTACAGAAAAACGTGAGGACGGCATGATGGAAGGTGGAGTGGAGGACAATTGTGAGTATAGAGGAGAAGGAGAAGAGGCTGGATGGTGAGAGACTGGAGTGTGGCTTTGTGGGTTCTGATTAAGGTTGCTCCCACTGGGCTGGTTGATGGGAGGCCAGGTGCCTTCTTAAGGCAGTCATCCCTAGGTGAGTGTTGGGCTTACCGCGACTTATGCGTTGACTGCAAAGGCTGCAGATGGCAACACTATTGTCATCAGCGGACACGTTAAAAAAAGCCCACACTGCGGAGCCATGGGCCAGCATCCTGGGAGCGCCAGATGTGACCGTACATGGTTGATGGCTCGCTCCTGATACATTATCAGTCTGGTTTGTCCCACCTGTGCAATGTAAGTTCGGCCTGCTTCTCCTCCCTATCTGCTGGTCCATCTCTCCCTCTGAACTCCCCTCCTCTTCCTCTGTTTTTTTTTTTTTTTCTTTTTCTTTTTTTTTTTCACACTTCAGACTCAACCTCATAGAGTGAGCGTTATATGCTCATGTTCTGCGTGCCAGCCCATTGCATCTCTATATTGGTTTTGCATCATTAGTGTCGCTTCTTCTTGTGTGTTTTTTTTTTTTAATTATATATTTGAGGGATATTGTTGATTATATCTCCTTTTGCTAGAAAAAGCATAAAGTTTACATTTACATAATCACCCCCTTGTCCTTCCCCTCCCTCCCCCCTATCTCACCTAAAACAATCTCTTATACCTCTAATTCTCTCTAATTTTCTTCTACTATATCTTTTAAGTATCTTCCCTTAACTTTTCTGCGTAACTCCATGATTTCTTAAAAGTCCTCCAGTTATCCCATTTTGTATTTTGTAAGATGTTGTTACCCTCTAAGCCCTCTTTCAATTCTTCCATTTTATAAGTTTCTTCAACCGCATCTACCCACTCCCAAATTAAGGGGCACTCCACCTCTTGCCACCTCCTTGGGATAAGTCTCTTGGCGGAGTTGAATAAATGTGGTACAAGTGTTTTCCTGTAACTTTTTATGCCTTCTTCCCCCCCAGACGACCAATGGGTCCATCTTGATCTTTTTCTTTGTAATCTCTTACACACAGTCCAGTATTTTTTCCCAAAACCTCTTAACCTTGGGGCATCCCCACCAGAGGTGTGCCATATTTCCTGGTAAACCACAGCCCCTCCAACAGTCTCCTGTCTGCCCTTCCTTAAATTTTTTGAGCTTATCCGGTGTCATGTACCATCCGGATATGCATTTAAAGCACATCTCCGCTGTACGGCTGTCTACCGCCGAGGAGTGTGTCAGAGCCAGCATTTTGTCTATTGTGACCCTATCCCGTTGTGTCCCAAGTTCCCTTTCCCATTTTTTAATGAATGGAGGTACGCTTTGCTCGTCCATTTTCAGTAGAATCTTATATAACTTTGAAGTGGTTCCTTTAGGTTTTTCTGTGGCGCACATTTTTTCTAATTCTGTTAATTGATCTCCCGATCTCAACGGGCGTGGAAGGTCCTGAATAAAGTGCTTGAGCTGCTGGTACCTCCATTCATTAATCTCCATTAAATTCTTTTTAGATTTTATCTCCTGCAGTGTTATTATGTGCCCATCATTCATTATGTCCCTTAATTGTGCGGTGTCCTTTTTGATCCAATTACCCCCTACCTGTATTTTACCTGGTGCAATGTAGTCGTTATTTTTTAGTGCTATAAGAGGTGAATTATATTCCTTCTAAGTTTTATTATAAACAGTGTCCCATATTTTAAGTGCATTTTTTGTTATTTCGTGTGCGTTTTTATCTAGTGCCCTAAATTGAGGAGGATTCCAAATAATCTTGTCCAACCTCACCTGTGATAATTCATTTTCTAAACTTACCCACCTTTTTTCTTTATTGGCTCTGGCCCACTCCACCACTCTTGTCAATACCACTGCGTCATAATATCGTTTGACGTGCGGGGCCGCTACTCCACCCTTTTTTTTTTGTTGTTTTAGGGTCTGGAGTGATATCGTGTGTTTCTTATTTCTCCATATGTAATTCATAATTAATTTTTTAAGTGCTGGGAATAATGTTCTTGGGAGGGCTATGGGGATCATCTGAAATTTATATAGAATTTTTGGTATAATAACCATTTTACAATAATTGAATGATATTGCTCTATTTTCCACCCTTTTTGTTTTTAATTTCATTTAGTAAGGGTATAAAGTTTATCTTATACATTTTTTTATGGAATTTGCTAACAAAATCCCTAGATATTTGAGTTCTTTGACCCATGTGAAGTGGTACTTCGCTTTCAGGAATTGCTCTTCCAGTTTACTTGTGTTTATACTCATAATCTCTGTTTTGGTGATGTTTATTTTGAAATTCAAAATTTCCCCGTAATCTCTGCACAAATTTAATAGGTTTGTGATTGATGTTTTAGGTTTATCCAAGTAGAAGAGGACATCGTCTGCAAAAGCAGAGAGTTTGTGTTCCTCCTCTCCAATTTTAACCCCTTTTATTTCTTGGCAGTTACGGATCCTGGCGAGGAGAGGTTCCAATGAAAGCACAAACAGTAGTGGCGACAAAGGGCACCCCTGCCTTGTGCCGTTTTTCATTGAGAAAGTTTGAGATAGACTACCGTTAATCTTTATTTTGGCCGTGGGGGACTTATAGAGGGCTGCAATCCAATCCATCATTCTTAGTCCAAACCCCATGCCCTTTAGAGTGAGCAACATGAGTCCCCAGTCTACCCTGTCGAACGCTTTTTCTGCGTCTATCGACAGGAGTAGACCTGGGGACCCTATTGCCTTCATTCTTTGGAGTATCAAGAGTGTTCTTACTCCATTGTCTCTCCCCTCTCTACCTTGAACAAAACCCGTTTGATCTGGGTGTATCAATTTTGTCATTTCCTGTCTAACTCCTCCGGCCAGTACCTTTGCAAACAATTTTATATCTGTGTTTAACAGAGATATCGGCCGGTACCCTGAACAGCTTCCCATGTCTTTACCTTCCTTTGGAATAACAGTGATAGTTGCCTCTGATGCTTCTTTACTTAATTTATACTCTCTTCCAAGGCCATTAAAATACTGGCATAATTTTGGGAGGAGAATCTCCTTGTACTTTTTGTAATACATCGCTGTGAAGCCGTCCGGGCCCGGGCTTTTACCTGTAGCTGAGTTTGTTAATGCTAGTTTAATTTCATTTTCTGTAATGGGCCTATCCATCCCTTCTGCCTCCATTTGACCAATTTTTGATATTCCTGCTTCTTTTAAGAATGTTGTGATCTTGTTTTCTTTCTCCCCCTTTTGCCAGTTCTTTTGTTCTACTGAGTATAATTTTTCACAGTATAATCTGAAGGTTTCTGCAATATCTTTTGTTGTATGTAGGGTCTCGCCTTTTTCATTTTTAATTTTGTCTATATAATTCCTTGATTTCTTTTTTTGTACCATCCGAGCTAGGTGTTTGCTTGTTTTATTTCCCCATCTATATCTTTCCCTAGCTATCAAGTTGAATTCCCTTTTTGTTTCCTTATCTAAGAGTTCTTTAAGTTCGTTTCGCTTGCTAACTAGATTCAGATATAGATCTCGTTGCTTTCCCATTTTCTTGTGTTTTTGTTCAAGGTTAAAGATCTCTCCTATAAGTTTTTCTCTTTTGCTACTCTCTTCTTTCTTTCTCCTTGCTCCTTCGGAGATCAGGACCCCTCTTATCACCGCCTTATGGGTGTCCCATAGTGTTGCTACCGAGATTCCATCTGTCTCATTTGTCTTAAAATACTCTTCCAATTCTTTTTTAACCCTCGAAAAACTTTCCTCTTCGATTATTAGTTCCTCATTGAGTCTCCAGTTTTGATAAGGCCTTTGATTCCCTGAAATGTTTATGGATATGCTAATGGGGGCGTAATCCGAGATCGTCATGGTCTCTATTCTTGTCTCGACCACCATATCCAGCATTCTATGATCCACCAGAATGTGGTCAATCCGATAATAGCTCCCGTGAACCGGAGAATAAAACGTGTAATCTCGTTGGCTTGGGTTAAAAATCCTCCATGTATCCACTAATTGATTTCTATATAAACTTTCTTTTACCTTTCTTAGTTGTATGTCTTGGGTTTCTGGTGTCTGGTGAGTCTTATCTACTTTCGGATCCATACAAAAATTTAAGTCTCCTCCTAATATTAACTTTCCCCTTCTAAAGTCTTTTAATTTCCCTAATATTCCCAGCAGATATTTCATCGGGGAGGTATTCGGGGCATTATATTTACTAGGGTATATTCCAACCCCTCCAGTTTTCCTCTTAAGAAGAGGAATCTCCCTTCCGGGTCTGTCATTCTGTCTGTTAGTACAAACTGCGTCCCCTTCGCTATTCCAATTGCTATCCCTCTGGCTCTTTTGGAAATAGTATCTCCATAGTACCATCTGGGGAAGTCGGGGGAGTATATCTTTATGTTTGATCCTAGAGTAAGATGGGTTTCTTGTAAAAAGGCAATGTCTGTCCTATACCTTTTCAATTCCTTTAGTATCTTATGTCTCTTGGTTGGGCTATTGAGGCCTTTCACATTATATGATAGACAATTAATCACTGGCATCCTTGTTTTCCTTTCTTTGGGTTACGCTCTCTCCTGATTGTTTTGGTGAGATAGGGTTTCTTTCCTCCCTCCAACCCATCCCTCCCATCCCCTCCCGTCCCCTCCTCCTTCCCTCCCTCCTCCCTCCCCCTTTTTGGCCTATTAAAGACCCCTGAACTATCTTCCATGTCTTGGTTCAGATCGCTCCAGGTGGGGCCCGAGACTGCCTCCCCCCCTCCCGGTTTTCCACCCGGGAGGGGGGGGGCAGGACCCAAGCCAGAGATCAGAGAGAAGGCCAAACAAGCCGAAAAAGGAAAAAAGAAAAAAGCCAACCGGGGGCATCAAGAGGAGCTCAGAGAAGACAAAAGTGCAACTAGAGAGAGCAAAGTAAAGGGGGGAGGGGGGGGTTTCCATTGTCCTCCCCTCTCCCTCCCACCTCCGCTTTCCCTCCTACCCCCAACCTGGTAGGTCAGGGACCTGAATATCAAATTTCCTACAGAATTCATTTAAGTCCTCAGGGAATCTTAGTGTCGCCGATCTCCCCTCCTTTGTTCCAATTAGGCAAGCAGGGAACCCCCAGTTATACTTAATATTCAGGTCTATCATCTGCTTTAGGAGCGGTTTTAACAACCATCTCCTAGCCAGGGTTTCTGGGGCCACATCTGTGAATATCTGCAGCTCCGTCCCTTCATACACTATCGGGGGTTGTCCCCTCAACTTCTTCCAAATTGCTTCTTTATCTTCATAGAATCGGAACCTTATTATAACATCTCTTGTTCTCTTGGAGGTCACTCTTTTCGGATTTCCTACTCGATGGACCCTTTCGATCCCGATTGGATTGTCTATTGTTCTTTCCAATAGTGGATCAAATATCATCTGCGTTATTGTCTTGAGGTCCTCACCCCTCTTCTCTGGTATAGACCTTATCCTCAAGTTTTGTCTCCGGCTTCTGTTTTCCTGGTCTTCCAATTTGTAAAGAATATGCCTCTGTTGTAGTTGAATCTGGTCCATCTGGGTTTTTAGTGTAATTGATTCCTGTTCTTGTTTCTCTATTTGTTCCTCTACTGTTTCTATTCTGGAGAGCATGTGGCCGCAATCGGTCTGTAAGCTCTGTATTTCACTTTTTATCACGTTTTCCAATCTTAACAGCATCTCTGCCATTTCTCCTTTTGAGGGGGACTGGGTGTCTGCGCTTCATTCATCCATCCTGCTGCTTTCCATTCCACTTCCTGTGGGCCCTTCCTCCCATTAGTTCTATGGATGTTTCTCTGGAAATATCACTCTGGGGTTTCTTATTTTCGGCCTTTTTGACTTTATTTGCTTGTTGTTGCTTTGTTACACCCTGGACACCAGGAACGCGCGGACTTTCCCCTCTAGTCACGAATGGCCTTATTGAGCTTGTTGCTGTTGTATTGCTTGGAGTAGTTGGGGGACCCCCTTTTGTTGATCTACTCGTCATTCTGCTCATGTTAGTCTCCTTCCTTCTAATTCTCTTCCCCAGCTTGACCTCTTATTCCTGGCAGATTAATACGGAATCCAGTAAAGAAGGGGGGGCCAGTAGGGGGTGCCGGGCTGGGTTAGACCGGAGGTTTACTCTATTGGGATTTGCTATTTTGATTTTATTTTCCCCCTCTCTACCCCCTCTTGGCTCCTACCCTACTAAATATTATATTATTTGGGTATTTAAGCCAGGGAGTAGGAATGCTCTCAGGGTGAACATGGACAGTGACCCCCTTTCGGAGCAAAAGGGAGCAACCAGGATCCCCAGGTAAATGGTCTTCTCAATAGAGGAAAGCGCATAAGATAATGCACAGCGGGGGGGGGGGGGGTCCGTCCCTTACCCTATATGCTACGCTTGGGGTTATATATCATAAGCGTATGTGTCGGTTAGATCTATTTAAATTTCTCCACCCAGTCTTCAAATGAAGTTTTAGCAAATAAGATGTGACTACTGATTACCAATGTTCCCCATTCCCCTCTAGTCCCCTTCTTCTCCCTCCCCTTTATGCAGGCCTCCGGGACAAAACAGAGAAAAAAAAAGAAAAAAGGGAAAGGAGAGAGAAGAAAAAAAAAAAGGGAGACACGCTCAGCTGGTCATCATTCAGTCATCAATTATCATCCTTAGCTCCCACTATGGATTCCAATGTCCAAGTTTTTAAATTGCACAGATCATATCCTACAATGGTAGATCCCCTTGACTCATATCAACTTTCTTGGGGACACACTTTTCATTTTTGATCCCTCAGCCCACGATGTGCATTATGTAAATGAGGGTTAAAAAGAAGAGAGAACAAAAAAAAAAAAAAAGGGGGGCCACTTTTAATACACTGTATATGGTGTCTTGTACGGTGGGGTTACGTTTTTTTTTTTTTTTTTTTAGCTTATTGTTATTTAATTAAGAGTCACTTTTTAACCCCTTCTTATCCCCAGACCGCAATCCAAATCTCCTCTTACTTATTCCTCCTTCCTCATACAGTGTATTGCAGTGTATTGCAGTATTTAATGTTATTAACTTTTTGTCTTTGGGCAGTCACATTCAATTCAGTTAATTTAAAGTTTATCAGACAATTATTATGGTCAGTTTTCATCCGCCGTTAAAAACGCCCTTTACTTATCATGTGGCAATGAATAGTTAATAACAAACCTTTTACACTCTTCCTTCATAACTTGACATTGTTTTTTCTTCCAAAACCTCCTTTGCTTTTCCACAAGGGGATTTTCCCTACCTTACCTCTGCATTTCCATCATCGTTCCTGTCCTTTGAAAAACAAGTGGCTGAGATCTGACCTTATTATAGTAGTTGAAGGTATCCATCCGTGGGGTCGGCAGCCTCAGTCCTCACGTTGTGTGTGCCTCTCCTTGCTTTAATGTCTGCTTTACCAGAAATGAGGGGGTTCCATGTGTACTCGGCACATTCACACCACCCGCTGCGTGTCCCACTTCCAGCTTCGCGCCGTCCTTCTGTTCACCTGTCCCCGCTCCTTACAGGCTGTTTCATACGCCCACAGTGTAGCAGCGTGGCATGGTGCAGCTTGGCAGCGTGTGATGATTCCTATGGGGCGATACACAGCGGTACTCAGCGTGTGGCGTGCTGGGGTGACAGAGGTGACAGGTGCCTTCTCCTCCTCCTCCTCTCATTCATCGGCGTGGTCCGTCCTCCAGCCGAGCAGTCTCATTGCTGTTCTCTCCCCCCACCTACGAGCGTGTGCGCACGTCCTCACGTGCACGTGCACATGCGCGCGTCCTCACGTGCACGTGCGCGCCATTGGCTTAAAGATGCCAGCTGAATTTCCTCCTCTTCCTCTGTTGTGGGCAGCCATGTGACGTCTGTAGACACGTCATCATTGACGTCACCTTCCCCACCACTAACATTAGAGATCTCGGAGTAGGCAGCAACAGCGGGGACCAACCTCCTTGGGCTGATCTGAGTACCGTCGTCAGACTGCTGAGTGCCGGCTGTTGCTACCTCCTCTTCCTGATCCAATGCCAAGAATGGCTGTGCATCGGAAATGTCTTCTGATGGATCGGAAAATAATTCCTGTGACTCAAGCAGAGGGTATATGGTGGTGTTGGTGTTGGTGGTGAGCCACTCAACCAAGTCTGGTGCGTCCTTTGGCGTAATCAAACGCACCTTGTGCCACTTCTCACTTTGGCTCTGGCCTGGTGCTCCTGCCCTACCCCTACCACCCCTGCGGAAGGGCCTGTTTCTTCCTCTGCCTGTCATTTTTTAAATGACCCTGTGAAAACAAAAGTCTCTAGAGAAGCGCAGTATATGTGGAAGAAGGTATATAACACCCCGCTTCAATCTGTCGTTTTGGGGGGGGCACTGGTTTATCGCACCAGTTATAAAACTTTTTTTCCAGTAACTTTTGTCTCTGTGTGTAGCTGAGGTAAAGCAGCAAAACAGAAAAATAAATTCTGCAGTACCCAAATACACTATTATGAAAGTATATTTTTATATAACACCCCACTTCAATCTGTCGTTTTGGGGGGCCACTGGTTTATCGCACCAGTTATAAAACTTTTTTTCAGTAAATTTTGTCACTGTGTGTAGCAAAGGTAACGCAGTGAAAGAGGAAAAAATTCTGCAGTACCCAAATACACTGTTATGAAAGTATATTTTTGTATAACACCTTGCTTCAATCTGTCGTTTTGGGGGCCACTGGTTTATCGCACCAGTTATAAAACTTTTTTTCCAGTAACGTTTGTCACTGTGTGTAGCAGAGGTAACGCAGCAAAACAGAAAAGAAAATTCTGCAGTACCCAAATACACCACCAGTCACAATGCTGCACGATACAAATCCACTGTAATATGCTTTCTATATTAGAAAGTATATTATAAGTAGGGTTGAGCCGAACACCCCCCTGTTCGGTTCGCACCAGAACTTGCTAACACACCAAATGTTCGTGTGAACTTTAGAACCCCATTAAAGTCTATGGGACTCCAACATTTGAAATCTAAAGTGCTAGTTTTAAAGGCTAATATGCAAGTTATTGTCCTAAAAAGTGTTTGGGGACCTCGGTCCTGTCCCAGGGGATATGTATCAATGCAAAAAAACAGTGAATTTAATAATGCTTAAAGTGAAACAATAAAAGTGAAATATTCCTTTAAATTTCATACCTAGGGGGGGGTGTAAAGTTAGTATGTGAAATAGCACATGTTTCCAGTACATAGAACTGTCCCTGCACAAAGTGTCATTTCTGAAAGGAAAACAAGTCTTTTAAAACCGGACTTGCGGCTTTAATGAATTGTCGGCTCTGGCAATTCAGAGAGAATTCATTCATAAAAAAAAAATAGCGTGGGAGTCCCCCCAAATTCCATTACCAGGCCCTTTAGGTCTGGAATGGATATTAAGGGGAACCCCGCTGTCAATTCCCTCCAAATATCAATTCGTACCAGGCCACATGCCCTCAACATGGGGAGGATGTCCCCATGTTGATGGGGACAAGGGCCTCATCCCCACAACTCTTGCCCGGTGGTTGTGGGGGTCTGCGGGCGGGGGGCTTATCAGAATCTGGAAGACCCCTTTAACAAAGGAGACCCCCAGATCCTGCCCCCCCTATGTGAATTGGTAATGGGGTACATTGTACCCCTACCATTTCACGAAGGAAGTGTAAATAGTTGGAAAAAACACACACACACACCCTAGGAAAAAGTCCTTTATTAATAAAAAAAAAAAAAAAAAAAACAGCGGTGGTAATCTACTCGGTCCCAGCTCCCAGCTCCCTGCTCCAACATTGTCTGTATCCAGCGACGGGTGATCTCCGGTCCAGAAATGAGAAGATCCATCCATCCAGAGTGCAGCCATGCCGACCTCCTCTCATCGCTGGACACAGCCCAGCGAATGACGCGGCTGAAGCTGTGACATTTCTTATATAGGGGGGCGGGGCCACCCGTCACGTGACCCGTGCCCCTCTGACGCACCCTCTGCTACGTCACTGGGGAAGCCCAGTCTTCCCCCTTGCGTCAGAGGGGGCAGGGTCACCTGACGGGTCGCCCCGCCTCCCCTATATAAGAAATGTCACAGCTTCAGCCGCTTCATTCGCTGGGCTGTGTCCAGCGGAGAGAGGAGGTCGGCATGGCTGCGCTCTGGATGGATGGATCTTTTCATCGCTGGACCGGAGATCACCCGTCGAGTAGATTACCACCGCTGGATTTTTTTCCTTTTATTTTTATTAATAAAGGACTTTTTTCTACGGTGTATGTGTGTTTTTTTCCAACTATTTACACTTCCTTTGTGAAATGGTAGGGGTACAATGTACCCCATTACCAATTCACATAGGGGGGCCAGGATCTGAGGGTCCCCTTTGTTAAAGGGGTCTTCCAGATTCTGATAAGCCCCCCGCCTGCAGACCCCCACAACCACCGGGCAAGGGTTGTGGGGATGAGGCCCTTGTCCCCATCAACATGGGGACATCCTCCCCATGTTGAGGGCATGTGGCCTGGTACAGTTCAGGAGAGGGGGGGCGCACTCTTTCCCCCCCTCTTTTCTGCGGCCGGCCAGGTTAACGTGCTCAGATAAGGGGTCTGGTGTAAATTTTTGGGGGAACTCCACGCCATTTTTTTTTTACATTTGGGGTGTAGTTCCCCTTAAAATCCACACCAGACCTGAAGGGTCTGGAATGGATATTTGGGGGACCCCCACACTATTTTTTTTTTTTATGAATGAATTCTCTCTGAATTGCCAGAGCCGACAATTCATTAAAGCCGCAAGTTCGGTTTTAAAAGACTTTTTTTCCTTTCAGAAATGACACTTTGTGCAGGGACAGTTCTATGTACGGGAAACATGCGCTATTTCACATGCTAACTTTACACCCCCCCTAGGTATGAAATTTAAAGCAATATTTCACTTTTATTGTTTCACTTTTACCATTATTAAATTCACTGCTCCTGAAAAAACGTCAGTTTTAAAAAAAAAAATTGCATTGATACATGTCCCCTGGGACACTTTTTAGGACAATACATTGCATATTAGCCTTTAAAATTAGCACTTTAGATTTCTCCTATAGACTTTAACAGGGTGTTCCGCGGCTTTTCGAATTTTCCGCGAACACCCTTAATTGTTCGTTGTTCGCCAAACAGGCGAACAGGCAATGTTCGAGTCGAACATGAGTTCGACTCGAACTCGAAGCTCATCCCTAATTATAAGTGTATTACACCCCTATATACTGCACACCAAACAATAGTACACCTATATCAGTCCTTAAAAGGTCTTTTGTGGACCTGTTAGCTAATGATTTGTGTCACTACAGTCTGTCCCTGCTCCACACGGCAACCTCTCCCTACACTGACAAAAAGCAAAATGTATCACACCAGTTATAAAACTTTTTTCCAGTATCGTTTGTCACTGTGTGTAGCAAGAGGTAAGGCTGCAAAACAGAAAAAAAAATCTGCAGTACCCAAATACACCAGTCACAATGCTGCACAGTGCACAA
Source organism: Rana temporaria (assembly GCF_905171775.1). Taxonomy (NCBI): domain Eukaryota; kingdom Metazoa; phylum Chordata; class Amphibia; order Anura; family Ranidae; genus Rana; species Rana temporaria. The sequence continues at coordinate 122,322,811 of NC_053495.1, forward strand.
TACAAATCCAGTATAATATGCTTTCTATGTTAGAAAGTATATTATAAGTGTATTACACCCCTATATACTGCACACCAAACAATAGTATACCTATACCAGTCCTTAAAAGGACTTTTGTGGAACTTTTAGCTAACGATTTGTTTCAATACAGCCTGTCCCTGCTCCACCCAGCAACCTCTCCCTACACTGACAAAAAGCAGAATGTAAAATGGCCACCAGATCTGGTCTATTTATAAGGTAGGGCATATGTCCATGTGCTGAAATGTCTCAATTGGCTTTCCTGTACCACCTGATGGATGTGTAATGGGTCAAAGTTCTTCTCGATGTAAAATTGTGGATGAGCGAGAATATTGCCAGATGTCCGCCTGTTCGACTAACTGAGAACGAGCAAAGTTTGCCGCGAAACGACCACCGAGCGAACCGCCAGGCCATCTCTAATGACCTGTTCTGGTATTAAATGCAGTTTTCCACTCGTTCACCCTCCTTAATCCTGACGCGATAGTATGCCCTTCTCAAATCAAGCTTTGTTAAACCGTTGCTCCCTTGAGACGGTGAAATAACTCTGTAATCAACGGAATCGATTCAATCGTGAAACGATTGAGACCCCTATAATCAATACAAGGTCTCAGTTCACCACTCTTCTTCTTCACAAAGAAGAAACCAGCACTAGCAGGAGACGAGGATTTGCGGATGAAACATCGAGAAAGTGCATTTGCGACATACTCCTTCATGGCCTTATCCTCCAAGACCAACAAAGGGTAAACCTGCCACGAGGGGGTATGGCACCAGGTTGAAGTTTAATTGCGCAATCATACAACTGGTGTGGAGGCAAAGTACCGGCTTGACCTTTGTCAAAGACATCGCTAAAATTGCGGTACTCCTCAGGGAGGAGAGTGAAGAGGTGCACAGGACCTTGGCTACCTTCTGAAAGCATCTTTTACTGCATTGTGGCGACCAGGACAGAACCTCAGTATGGAGCCAATCAAAAGACGTGTTGTGCCTTTGTAACCAAGGATACTGTAACTAATAACCAGCAGAAACTTAGGTGAGGAAATAACTTAGAATTGGATTATCTCATGGTGAAGAGCCCCTACGGCCATGGACATGGAGTCACATGGGTAGGCTGTAGAGGTCTCCCGTCAAGAGCCTCAATGGCAAGTGGAGTGTCACGCAACTGCAGCGGAATCACAACTGCATCAATGAACAGGCCTGCAGCCATGTATCTCGGCGGATGACTCAGCCCAAGAAAGGATAGCCGAAACCAGGGGCCTATCCTTCTGCATAGCTGGAGAGGAAACATATGGCGTTAAACTTGCAGTAACGCACACAGAACTATGTGGCGTTAAACTGGCAGTAACGCACACAGAACTATATGGCGTTAAACTGGCAGTAACGCACACTGAGCTATATGGCGTTAAACTGGCAGTAACGCACACAGAAGTAAATGGCGTTATCTTGCACTAATGCACACAACTATATGGCATTAAACGGGCAGTAACACACACAAAACTATATGACGTTAAACTGGCAGTAACACACAAAGAACTATATGGCGTTAAACTGGCAGTAATGCACACAGAAGTGAATGGCGTTAAACTGACAGTAATGCACACAAAACTATTTGGTGTCAAACTTGCAGTAACGCACAAAACTATGTAGCGCTAAACTGGCAGTGTGACGGTATCGGTATGATATCCCCGTCAACGTTCCCTTCTTCCCATAACGACAATCACCCCAATATTCCACGAGGAGGGATATCCCTGGAGTCGCCCAGAAAGCCACACATGAGACCAGCTTACTGCTAGAACAAGACACTTTATTGACACAAAAACTCAGCTTATATGTGGTTACAGCCTGTTAGGAACGCCCCCCTCACACAGTGGGGTTTCCCATACAGATTATAGGAGACAAGTCGGAGCCGACCCTGCAGACACGTTTCTTTAGATAAAGACATCAGCGGAGTTAATTACTAGGTGTAACAGCCTGACCACAATGAAGCAATCAGAATAATTAACATGAGCCACTTCTAATCATTGTAAACAGTAAGGCCGGTCTCCTTCCCACACACAATAAATCAATTACCATTTGAACTAGGGAGCTGGCTGAGGAAGGGTCATTAACATGTCAATAGCTTGTGACACATGAATCCATCTAACCCACAATTTAACCAAGCAGGGAGATTTACACTGACATCCTTCACAATGGCCCCCCTTTTTCTCCCTGCTCCGGCAAACCCGGTTGGACCTTCCCTGGTCCAGTAGGGTTGACGGGTTCAGAGCTTTTAGTCCGAGGTTAACTCCGTTTGGCGTGACTGACCTCCATTGGTAACTGCTTCCGACTCAGGTATGCCACCGGGTCGTCAGATCACACGCCGGTCAGTCCCCAAGTCTTTGTGCGATCTGCAAAGTCACCAGAAGTCAGTGTGAAGACAGCGAATGGGTCTGTGCGCCGCCGTCTAGGTGTCCCGCTATGGGAGGGGGCAGGTTATGGCTCTGAAGTGACAATCACAGGAGATTCATAAAAAGAAAAAGTTATATTTGTTGAAATGCTGTAGCACTGGTGCTCAGAGTCCGGGGGGGGGGGGGAGAGGGGACTCAGAGCCCCATAAGGTCAGCCACCCCCTGCTCCCTCCGCAGCCGCCGGTTCTCCTCTTTGAGCTTCTCCAGCTCCATCTCCAGTTCATGGAGCCTGGGGGGGTCAGCCCGCTGTGACCTCAGGTGGTTGTTCTCCTCCTCCATGCGGCTTATGCACTCCTCCAGCTCTATGTGCTCATGTCCTGCAGGCTCTCCACGTGGTCCTTCATCCTCAGGAACTGGGTGGTTGTGTAAGGAGCCACCGGTGGGCCCTTGGCGAACATCTCGGCCCGCATCTGGGGCGCCCGCTGCGATTCCATCTCCTCCAGTCGCTTCTTCTCCTCCCAGGTCCGCTGGTTATATGACTTCCAGGACCTCTTCTTCTTGGAGGGTAGCTGGCGGTGCCTCTTTCTGCCCAGCTCCCTCCAAGACCCCTCCGGCTCATGGCGGTCGCCCATGACCAGCTGACAATGGTGTTCCCTGTTGTCCGTAATAACAGATTGTACCATGAGGGCTTCGTAAGGGGTGCCAAATGGTTCTTCCTGACCCAGCTCCTGGGGATCCCAAGCTGAGTCTACACAATGGGCTGCTGCTGGTGGGCGGTACCCCGGTTGAGACCAATTTGACCTGGTGTTGTCGTTCATGGGGCAATTCTGCTTGAAGTGACCCAACTGTTTGCACCGGAAGCAGCGTTGTTCGTTGTCCTCCTGGCGTGGGTAGCGAGGGCTAGATGTCATCGGTCTGTTAGGCGGTTGGTATCTAGCGGCTGGTGGGTGTGAGGGCGCCGTTGGTTGTGGAGGTTGTACCCGTGGTGTGACCTGGTTTGTCTTGCGAGTATCCGCATATTCATCCGCCAACTTCGCGGCCTCTGGTAGAGTCATGGGCCTGCGATCTCTCACCCAATCTTTGACATCCGTCTGGATGTGATTGTAAAATTGCTCCAGGAGCATTAGTTGCAAAATGTCCTCTGCGGTGGTGGCCTGGCTGCTGTTAACCCAGTTAGAGGCCGACAGGGACAGCTGGCATGCCCATTCTGCGTAAGAGTCTTTCGTGGTTTTGCGTGAGTCCCTGAACTTCTGTCGGTGGGACTCTGGGGTTACGGCATAACGAGCCAGGAGCGCTTCTTTAACCCTGGCGTAGCTATGGATATCCTGATCTGGCACGGTCCGGAAAGCATCAGAAGCTTTGCCTGACAGTTTGCCTGACAATATTGCAACCCACTCTCTTCTAGCTATTCGGTGCAGGTTACATTGTCGCTCAAAATCCGCCAGGTAGTTATCAATCTCACAGTCCTTTTCATCAAAAGCTTTAAAAGCGCTAAACGGAATCTTCCTTGCGTCTGCTGTGCTGTACTCACTGTTCGTAGAAGGTGCGGCTGCTTGTTGGACTGCTGCCAGTTTTAACTGTAGCTCTGCATCTCTTATTTGTTTAGCCTCCTCCGCTAACAGGTCCATCACTTTCAGAACCACATCCGGCGTTGGGTTCGGGCCGAACCACGCTAGCTTCTCTCTCATTAGCTTGTTGGTTGGTGACTCCTCCTGAATCACTGGTGTCTCCATCTCTTGTACTGCTGGCGTTGCTGCAATCCCGTTCTCCAGGTCTAGCTCCATTAATTCTGCTATGATGACCCGCTTGGTTTTGTTGCTAGCGATCCTTCCACGAACTTCCAGTAGTTCTTCCAGTGTCTGCTTGGAATCCGGGTGTGAAGGGGAATAGAAGGGAAGATCCCGCTGCTACCAACCAATTGTGACGGTATCGGTATGATATCCCCGTCAACGTTCCCTTCTTCCCATAACGACAATCACCCCAATATTCCACGAGGAGGGATATCCCTGGAGTCGCCCAGAAAGCCACACATGAGACCAACTTACTGCTAGAACAAGACACTTTATTGACACAAAAACTCAGCTTATATGTGGTTACAGCCTGTTAGGAACGCCCCCCTCACACAGTGGGGTTTCCCATACAGATTATAGGAGACAAGTCGGAGCCGACCCTGCAGACACGTTTCTTTAGATAAAGACATCAGCGGAGTTAATTACTAGGTGTAACAGCCTGACCACAATGAAGCAATCAGAATAATTAACATGAGCCACTTCTAATCATTGTAAACAGTAAGGCCGGTCTCCTTCCCACACACAATAAATCAATTACCATTTGAACTAGGGAGCTGGCTGAGGAAGGGTCATTAACATGTCAATAGCTTGTGACACATGAATCCATCTAACCCACAATTTAACCAAGCAGGGAGATTTACACTGACATCCTTCACAGGCAGTAATGTACACAGAACTATATGGTGTTAAACTGGCAGTAACGCACACAGTAGTAAATGGTATTAAACTGGCAGTAATGCAATCAAATAGACGGTGTTCAACCATCACTACACTGACGCTATCTGAACTGTTTCTACTCTAGCTATGCACTAATGTAAAGATTACTGACACAATTTCACCACACTACACTGAAACTATATGAGCTGTCTATACTCTACACTAATGTATGTATGAATGACACTGTCTCACTACACTACAGTGAAACTATCTGAGCTGTCCCTACTCTAGCTGCACACTATACAAAGCTGTATGATGGTCCTCTTCACTACACTCACACTATCCCTAGACTGACACTAAACTAATATTCTACACTGACAATTGAAGTAAAATAGCACAGTATAGCACACTAACAAATAGCACTGAACAGAGTCTTGTTCTATCTCTCTGCACGCCAAAATCACACTGAAAATGACTGCCATTGAAAGAAATAGCACTGAATGAGCCATGATGGATAAAGTCATGATGACAATGTCCAATCATGACAGTGCTCTGTGCCCTGATTGGTTTAAGCTTTCACTGCTTCAGCCAATCAGGGCTTGCAACGCAGTGTTCATCTCCGCAATACATTGTGGTCGTGTCGGGGTCCGAACAAAGGGGCGAGCGACCCGTTTGTTCAGATGTTCACCGAATGTCCGAACAACGAAAGTTGGCCCGAACTTATGCTTGGGCTGAACCGTTCACCAATGCTTACTAATGACTATATTTTGACAGAACTTGAAGAACCCAGGGCTTTGTTAAGTACTTTCAAGCATTTATTATACTGTAGATTACTACAAACACATGATTATTTTCCTGACTTCTGCAACAACTTAAGCCTACTTTTCATAGAGCTTCCTGAGTGGTATTAAGAGTACCAATTGCAAGGGGAGGGCACGACTGACTCTGATTCTCAGCCATGTGGTAAAAGGCGGAGCCAGCTGTCAGGCAGTGGGGTGGATCCCAACATTATTATTGGATCCTTCCAGTGCCACTGCCAGTTATCAGCTGATATTTGGTCATATGAGATTGAAAGTAAATTTACTCCTGTGGCCCTCAAGAGAAGTAAAGACAAAAAAAGCTTTTCTTTTAATAGTTTTATTGTTACAGTTTATCCAATTTAAAGACATCACATAGTTCCCCTATTTACACAACATAGGGCAACCATTATGCTCCTGTATAGGAAGCTAGTGAGCATTGTCATTGTATTACCCAAAGTCTTTTACTGGCATGATCACCAGGTCAACTTGCTCTCAAACCTCAAGACATAACATCTTAAGACATAAAAATCATATTAAATGCATTATTAACGACTAATAAGCCACTATTCTTTGCAATTTTACTTTAAGGTTTGTGTATACTTTAAAAACATCAGTTTTATTAACAAAGCATATTAAAAAGACAGAATACGTTATTATGGGGGCAATGTTTATATACTGTTTATGTTTCTTGAGACAACACAGCATGCATATAGGTAACTTAATAGCATGCTCATTCTTAAAACATGACACCTGTACGTTATACTAAAATATGTATGCTTTCTGTACTCAACAACTGCCTCTTGTGTGCTAGAAATTTGAATATGACATTCCATGTAATTCCATTTATTACTTCTTTGCAGATTGTTACAAATGTGTAATGTGAATTACATTTGTATGCTTTGTTAATTAAAAATAAATTTAGACTCAGTGCTAGCTTATGTTTTCTTTACCCAAGATACATCCACTGTGTGATATTACTGTGCATTGCACTCCTAAGTGCTATTAATCAGGACTTTCTCTGCAGTGACAATGCACACTTTCCATTAGCAGTCGGGTCAGAGAAGCGAAGCATGACAATGTACAATCATCACATTTCGAAAGGATAATCTCTCTACAAAAGCGATGTAAGTCTTTGAACCAATGTCTTAATTGAGTTTTAACTGCCCGAACACATGCACATGAATAAAAGAATGAGCCTTTTATAGCCTTTTATAGCCTTTTATAGAACATAAACCAATATGCTCCAAATTAAATCAGACTGAAAGAATGTGTCCATGACTTCGAAGCTGTGATATACAAAGCAATGTAGACCCCCTTCATCAATTTAGTAATAGATGTCAACAAAAAAAAATACAATCTATACTCATAACACACAGAGGCTACGTGGCTCTACTATATTCATAAATGTGTTTGTTTTTGTTAATATATACAATATGTATCTATGACATTTAAAAAAAAAAATACAAAGTCACATTTGTTGGTTTTCGGTTAATGTCCCTTTAAAGTTAAAAAGGCAGTCCATCAAAATTAATATTGTAATTATTATGGATGATGATGATACACTTATTTTCCTTCTGCATTTTTTCATCACTTGGGGATTACAGTGGTAAAATATTAACACTGCAGTTCGCAATTCTGATTCCCCCAACTTGAAATATCACTCTTGTATTAATGCAGTCTCTTTATGCATTCTGAATAATATATAAAAAATTATAATTACAGTGAGATTGTTGCAAAGACCATGGGTTGGTTGCAGGTGGGTGGGTGGAACCAAAGAACTGGTGGCTAAGCACTGTCTAAGGATTTAGTACATTAGCCACTGTGTACACATCATACTTAGTTAAGTGATCAAACCGTGTACATCTCTTCAAAATGATTTAGCACTTGTAGAAAAAAAAAATCTAATTAAAGAATATTTTTTCAGTGACAACATATATTAAATGACCATAAAAAATATATATAATACATTATAATACCTTGGCCTTCTATGTAGAATTCCCAAATGCCCCATGTTCATAATAATTGTTATTGGGAAAAAACAGCAATAAAACATATCACAGGTAATCTCTTTTGATCATTTTAATCTTGGGTTGTTCTTAGATGTAAATTGAAACGTTAAAGGAAGTGGATTTGCATGGGAGCATTTGCTATAAATTGTTATATAAATAATTTAGAAGAAGAATATCCCCTAACTGAATATTCTGCATCTGCTTCCAACACTATAAAGAAAAAAGAAAAAAAAAAGCCAATTACAGCAGGAAAATCTGAACAGAGGGACTTAAGAGAACAAAGGAGGGCATCAGTAACAATTAGTTTCAGAAGAATAGAAGCATTGGAATTAATTTTGCTTTTGTATTGTGTCCCCTTGGCGCAGAGCTCTGTCTCCCATGCATACAAATGAAGCCTTTCCTTCATGATGGATAATACTTCTGTATGATCTTCATGCTGTCTGTGCTAATCAAGTCTTATGGATCCTTTATTAGGATCTTTCTGTTTGGCTTCTACACTTACTTTGATTTGGGTTTGGGGGTTTGCTATGGATATAGTAAGTCCAGGGCTTTTTTTCAGGGGGAACTTGGGGGAACTCCGTTCCACCACCTCTGGCTCAGACCCTTTGGTGCCTGTTCACCACAATCACTTGTAAACACAGAAGTCTGGTTTCTGTGTTTACAAGTGACAGCTTTGTAACCCCCTGAACTCTGCACGTAATGCAATTCTGGTATTTAATGCCCCTTTAAGACCCCTCTACTGTTTGTGAAATCTGAACGGGTCATGGTTGAGTTCCTGCACCTATTTTCTGAGAAAAAAAGCTCTGAGTAAGTCCAAGACATCCCTGTATTTGCCATAATACAAAGAAATGTTTTCATCAGCTGAATGCTTCCTTGTCCCAAAAACCTTAAACGAATCACAGCCCCGCAACTGCAGGGAAGAAAAAAACTTGTCAGAAAAACTAGCATACTGTACATATGTGCTTGGGATAAACCCTTGGGACTGTGAAGCAGACACATATCCCCATTATTAAAAAAATCTGCTCTATTCAATTATGACATAAATGTTGAATTCAGTTCAAAAAGGTGGACCTCTTCTCCCTTCTACCTCTTACAACTTACCACTGATCAATGGGTCAGATTATGACATTGAGGGATCAATACTGAAATGCTGAAACAGGGAACTCGACTTTCTGTGTTGTAGATATCATTTTCTAAAAAATGCTACGCCCATTTTGATGTGACCAGGGTGCTTGTGGAAATTCTTCTCAGCAATTTTGCAGATTTATCCTAAGCATAATGTTGTAATATATAGTATATTTTGAAAAGTAGCTTCAGGTAACAATTAAAAGTGCTGAAAAAGAGAATTAGAGGATCCACAGGGCAGTAACATTTTCTGCAGTTCTGTTAAGATCACAAACTTCACTCGGTTCAATTAAAGGGAAGCTATAATGGTTATATTGCTTTTTTTGAAAGCTTTCATTCCCTCTGGAATTGTATGTCATATGGCCTTTTATGAACAAAGCAAGTAAGTAAAAAAAAAAAAAAAAGATCAGGATCAGTCACTTCTCTAACACATGTACTTCTGTGTATTCTATTATTTTATATAAAGTTATGGACATCTGAAATCAACTGATTTTTCAACAAACTTATTTAAAAGTTATTTAACTGCTATTAAAGTGGAGGTTCACCCAAAAAATCTATTTTTAACATTAAATTGAGGCTAATTACGGGAAGCAGAATCAGGTGTTTTGTTTAACCACTTGAGACCTGCGCTATTGACAAAAGACGTCAACAGCGCGGCTCTCAGGTGCCAACTGGACGTCTTTGGACGTCATTTGAAGTGCATTACCCGCGCGCGCCTCTGGGAGGCGCGCAGTGGGTAAACACTGTCCCGGCGCATCGCCGAAGAGCCAATGCGTGTACCTGGCAGCCGCGATGTCCGCCGGGTACACGTGATCGTCGGGAACACAGCAGGGACGTGGAGCTCTGTGTGTAAACACAGAGCTCCACGTGCTGTCAGAGGAGAGGAGACCGATCTGAGTCCCTTGTACATAGAGACACAGCATCGGTCACCTCCCCCAGTCACCCCACTCCCCCCACACAGTTAGAACACACCTAGGATACACATTTAACCCCTTCCTCACCCCCTAGTGTTAACTCCTTCACTGCCAGTCACATTTATACAGTAATTAGTGCATTTTTATAGCACTAATCGCTGTATAAATGTGATTGGTCCCAAATTTGTGTAATAAATAAAATCGCAGATCGCCGCTATTACTAGTAAAAAAAAATAATAAAAAAAATCATAATTCTGTCCCCTATTTTGTAGGCGCTATAACTTTTGCGCAAACCAGTCGCTTATTGCGATTTTTTTTTTATTTTTACAAAAATACGTCGAAAAATACGTATCGGCCTTAACTGAGAAAAAAAATCGTTTTTTTTTTTTAAAAAATGGGATATTTATTATAGCAACAAGTAAAACATACTGTATATCTATTTTTTTTAAATTGTCACTCTTTTTTTGTTTATAGCGCAAAAAATAAAAACCGCAGAGGTGATCAAATACCACCAAAATAAAGCTCTATTTGTGGGGACGTCAATTTTGTTTGGGAGCCACGGCGCATGACCGCGCAAATGTCAGTTAAAGCAACGCAGTGCCGCAAGCTGAAATTTCGCCTGGGCACGAAGGGGGTTTATGTGCCCAGTAAGCAAGTGGTTAAAATCAATGCAGTACTTACCGTTTTAGAGATAGATGTTCTCCGTGGCTTCCGGGTATGGGCTGCGGGACTGGGCGTTCCTATTTGATTGACAGCCTTCCGACCGTCGCATACAGCGCGTCACCAGTTTCCGAAAGTAGCCGAACGTCGGTGCGCAGGCGCCGTATAGAGCCACACCGACGTTCGGCAACTCGTGACACGCTGTATGCGACCGTCGGAAGGCTGTCAATCAAATAGGAACGCCCAGTCCCGAAGACCATACCCGGAAGCGGCGGAGAACATCTATCTCTAAAACGGTAAGTACTGCATTGATTTAAAAAAAAAAACACCCGATTCTGCTTACCATAATTAGCCTCAATCTAATGTTAATTTTATTTTTTTAAAGACTACACAAAGCAAGGGAATAATAGAATGCATTGTATCCTTTATTTTAATGTTATTAACTAATTATTGGTTACGTAAAAATAACAACTAAAACACTGGTAAAGAACTGTGGTCATTTTAATTATACACAAACTGACTTCAGTTGCCTATGTAAATTTATTTTTGCTAAAGAAACTAAAAAAGACAGATTAAAAAAAAAAAAAAATTATTTGTATGTTATAAAATTTAGTTTTCTCCTTCACTGATGAACACTGATGAGGCTGCACTGATGGGCACTAATGAGGTGGCACTGATGGGCACTGATGAATTGGCACTGACAAGGTGGTACTGATGGGCACCTATGAGGAGGCACTAATATGTAGAATTGATGGGCACTAATAAGCAGCACTGATATGCAGCACTGATGGGCACCGATAGGCAGCATTGATATGCAGCACTGATGGGCAATAATAGGCAGCACTGATGAGCACTGATAGGTGGCACTGATGGGTACTGAAAGGTGGCACTGATGGGCACAAATAGGCGACACTGATGGGCACTGACAGGTTGCACTGATGGGCACTGACATGTTGCACTGATGGGCACTGACATGTGACATTGATGGGCACTGACAGGTAGCACTGATGGACACTAATAGATGGCACTAATGGGTAGCACTGATGATGAGGTACTGACAGTCATTACTGACAGGCACTGATTGACATCTGTGAAGGACGCTGACAGGCATTAGTGATGGGCACTGATTGGCACTTTGATGGGCACTAATTGGCACTTTGGACACTGACTGGCACTTTAGTGGGTGCTGACTGGCAGCTGGGGGGCAGTGATTGGCAGATGTGGTGGGCACTTCTGATATGGGCTAAGCTGATAAACAATGCGCTGATTTTCAGCGCAAATCCCCCTCTGACAGGAGAGCTGCTGATCGGCTGTCCTGTCAGCACAAACTGAGGAAATACGTTTACCGGCACTTCTGGTTAAACGCTGTTATCAGCTGTGATTGGTACTTCGCTGCCAGACTTTTTATGCACAGATGAGTAGCAGGCAGTCCAAACAGTAGAGGGTTATTTATTAAAGACAAATCCAATTTGCACTACAAGTGCACTTGTAAGTGCAGTCGCTGTAGATCTGAGGGGGACATGCAAGCAAAATAAAAAACAGCATTTTTGCTTGCACATGATTGGATGATAAAATAGGCAGAGCTTTCCCTCATTTCAGATCTTCCCCTCAGATCTACAGTGACTGCACTGCAAGTGCACTTGCAGTGCAGAGTGGAGTTGCCTTTAGTAAATCAACCCCAATGTGTTAGTGTTTTTACCCATGTCAGATGGTGGCCCCGGGGCAGTCTGCAGCAGCCTCCTATATGAGGGAGGGAGGAAATGGAGGCTTCAGGAGAAAGTGCTCCATAGTAGCTTCTTCTTTAGGCAGCAATTCATGTGGTGGGCATTTTCCATGTCAATTTTGCTTATGAGGTTGGCTTGGTGGTTGGTGAGTTCAGTCAGGGGTCCGCCGGTCTAATTGTAGCTTCTGACAGCTGACCAGGAGAACAGAATAGCAGATCTGCGGTGGCGCTCCAGTCTCACACATCCACCATTTTAGCCACCACACTGGCACCCCCCTCTATGTGTTTTTTTTAATTCACCAATTCATTACTGAGAATATATTATTAAGTTTTAATCAAATTTTAATCAATTTACATAGTTACATGGTTAATGTGACTTTACATGTACACAGACATATAATAGTGTCTAATTGTTTAAACCTCCATATAATTTTTTCTTAAAATTTTAGCAAGATTTTAGTAAGAAAAAAATGGCAGCAAAACATGAAGCTATATTTGGCTGAAGCTATTTCTTTTAAATACAATTCTGATAAATACAATTCTGATAAATGTCATGGGTAAAGAATAGTTAGCACTGAAAGTAGACAAAAGACTATGAATATATGCCCTTACCCATCATGACAGAAGCTTTTAGTGTTTAGTCAGGCTACAGTTCTAATGATTATGGTCGTGTTGCCCTCAGCTCATTCAACTTTGTAGAGAGGTGATAAAGAACAATGCATGGACTTGTGAAATGCATCGTTTGGTACAAGAATGAGAGACTTTTGGAGACTTTGGTTTATCGTGCTCCAAGTAAACCTCTTATGACTGAACAAGAGTTAAAGAAGAATTTAAGCTGTTATAGCTGCAAAGGGTGGGCCAATTCAATATTGAACCCTACAGACTAAGACCATTTCTGACCAATATAGATTTAGGACCATTTCTGACTAACATGTTAGACTTGCATGGCCTTTTGACATGTTATCCAGCACACTATGCAGCTGATTTAGTATAGGGGTTACAAATCTTAACTTAAAGGGGTTGTAAAGGTTCGCAATTTTTCCCCTTAATGCATCCTATGCATTAAGGTGAAAAAAAAACTGCCAATTACAGGCCCCCCCAGCCCCCCATTTTACTTACATGAGCCAGTTCACTTGCTTGGCGCATCCCCACCACCCTCTTCTCCACGGAGTCTCGGCATTGTTTGGATAGATTGATAGCAGTGCAGCCATTGGCTCCCGCTGCTATCAATCAAATCAGATGACGCGGATGCCGGGGGCGGTGCCGAGTCATACACTCAGTGTCTATGGATGCCGAGTGTATTACACAGTAGCGTGCCCGCAAGGTTACCCCCTCGGGAGAGAGCTTCCCAGAAAGGGTTATCCAATGCGGGGAGGAGCTGCAAGAGCTGCCGTGGGACCCCAGAAGAGGATGTTTGGGGCCACTCTGTGCAAAATGAACTGCACAGTGTAGGTAAGTATAACATGTTTGTTATTTTGTTTTTAAATGCCTGAAGCTTTACAACTACTTTGAAGTGAATTTTTTTCTCATTTTACTGAGTGAAGATTCTCAACCGTTATTAAACTGTATACACATAACTATAAGGCCCCGTACACACGTCCGAGAAACTCGACGGGCAAAACACATCGTTTTGCTCTTCGAGTTCCTTGTGAAGGATCTCGGCGAGCCAAGTTTCCCCGTTGACTAACGAGGAAATAGAGAACATGTTCTCTATTTGGCCCGATGAGATCCTCGTTGGTTTCCTCGGCCAAAAGTCTACACACGGCCGGGTTTCTCGGCAGAATCCAGCTCCGATCGAGTTTCTGGCTGAATTCTGCCGAGAAACTCGGTCGTGTGTACGGGGCCTAAGTTGTAAGAACTCTAATGCTGCGTACACACGATCGGACATTCCAACATCAAAACTGTGGATTTTTTTCCAACGGATGTTAGCTCAAACTTGTCTTACATACACACGGTCACACAAATGTTGACGGAAATTGTGAACGTCAAAAACACGGTGACGTACAACACTGTCAGAAAATTCCGACCGTGTATATGTGGCAAAACAGGTTTAAATGGCAAAACTGTATTGTGTTGAGCACCTGACCTAAAGTTTCTCCAGTGGACCATGTGTTCAATCTACAAAAAGGAGTTCTTACACATTCAATTTGCAAATAAATAGATGCATTGCAACTACAATGCACAAACATTAAATACCATACAGTATATATTTTATACAGCTGTGTATATGTATATATAATGTTCACTATCTTTGCTTCAAATTATTAAATGTGTTTGTATTTCATCTTTCATTCTGACAAGCCTCTAGACTTGACTCACAACCTAGTTGCGTAAATATGGGACACACACCTCAGCTGTGTACTGACAGAGTATACTTACAAAAACATCAATGCTTCCAGTTTCAGATGTAAGGTTTTCTCATGCTCTGAAAAATGATGTCTTGTTTGTTTAATCATATTGGACTGCCTGAGCTCTCTGCTCTCTCACCATATCCATTTTAATTGATGTTAAGCTGCTCCAGAGTCCCTCATTATATAAACACTGATATTCAGTCTATAATTTCTCTTCTGTCTGCTGGGAAAACTGACGTGTGACTTTGATATCTGAGCTATTCCGGCCCGAGATCTAGATTTCCTCCTTCTGTTATGATGATCCTCTGTCTTTAACTAAATGACTTCCGAAGAATTAGCTTTCTTACAAATTACTATAGATACACTCTTACGTCAAAGAATAACTTGAATAAAAAATAAATGTGTCTGTGCTCTGGAAAGCGTGTAAGTATACTATATAATTATTGGTACTGACTTTGATGCTTTTAGAGTTGTTAAATGACAGCATAATTAGATATCTATGAATATGCTCAATCTATGTCAAATCTCAGGCCCCATACACACGAGAGGATTTATCCGCAGATACGGTCCAGCGGATAAATCCTTTCAGATTGTACACACCATCGCATTGAAATCCGCGCTGAAATCCTCTGCCGATGACGTGTCGCGCCGTCGCCGCTATTATGGCGCGACGCTGTCATATAAGGAATTCCACGCATGCGTCAAATCATTACGACGCGTGCGGGGAATCCCTTTGGGCGGATGGATCCGGTAAGTCTGTACAGACGAGCGGATCCATCCGTTGGAATGGATTCCAGCAGATGGATTTGTTGAGCATGTCAGCAAATATCCATCTGCTGGAAATCCATCCCAGGGGAGATTTATCTGCGGATAAATATCCGACGGAGTGTACACACCATAGGATCTATCCGCAGAAACCCATTTGATGGGATTTATCTGCGGATAGATTCTATGGTGTGTATGGGGCCTCAGTTCACTTAGGTACACCCAAGTAAAACATTGAAGATTTAGGAACATTTCAAGGTGAAAAGTAAATAATCAGTCATTGGCAGTTCATAGACAATTCTTATTGTTATTATTTTTTTTTGTTAAACTAGCAGGTTGATAAAAAAAAAAGATGCAGACTTAATTCTCCCATCCACTTTGAATGTGAACCATCCTGCTGTGTTTTCGTATTCTGACAATGGGTAGCCTTCTCTGCCATCAGAATACTGGCTATAGGTGGTGGCACTCATTGAGCGGAAGATTTTCAGCAGGGCAGTTTTACAGAAGTCGATTGGTAGATGGACTTCAAATCAACCACCTTGCCCATACATTGAAATTCAGCCAGTCCCTGTTGAAACGGCCAAATTAGGATCCATGTATGGCTGGCTTTATTGCCTGTAGCAGTTAGTCATACAATAACAAGACCCCCTAGCAATTCTGCCTGAAAGTATTATGTTTCGTCTTCAATTTTTGCAGTTGATTATACCTCTGATGGGTAGGTCATTAAACAAACATGAATGTTTATATTTATTTTTGTCTAGCTGATTGAGAACTAATTTTCTAATACACCCAGAAGTCCTCAATAAATGTAATATAAGATCTCTCAAACCATCATTGTCATGCTTGTATTTATAAGACATGGTATTCCAAGGGAGACCCTGCCTTTCC
Organism: Rana temporaria; assembly: GCF_905171775.1. NCBI lineage: Eukaryota > Metazoa > Chordata > Amphibia > Anura > Ranidae > Rana > Rana temporaria. The sequence goes on from NC_053495.1 coordinate 122,338,892, forward strand.
ATAGAAGAACAATACACACTTTAACATCCTAGTGAAGAACTATGCTAGTTCACTCTTGTCCTGGGTACTCTTAATCAAGATAATGATTTAGACTATAAATATTTGACTATATTAGGCAGGTGTTAATCCACACTTGATACTTCACTAGGGAAAAAAAAGATAATTATCTATGTTACATTTTCATGGTGTCTTTTACTAGCATAAGAGAATCGTTGGTACTTGTGTTACTTTTAAAAAAAAATACATTTAACAACATGCTCAGTTGACTATGTGCCAGCAGACCAAGTGTATTATAATTTGTTATTATCAACAATTGTTTATTTATGTCATCAGCAGGTATAACATTATACTATTGTTATGGTGTTATGTTTTCGAATGAGTGGACCACAGTAAGCCAACAGGTGAATGTTCCCGAATGTTTTAAGACTCAGGCAAATCAGTAAATCAAAGGGGAGCTCCCATAGCTTAAAACCATTACAGGTTGTAATTTATTAAAAATATTGCACTTACACGTGATAGAACATCACAGGATCAAAAGAGAAAAGCTGGCCGGCAAACAGGCACACCCGTCCACAAATGAGGGTAGCGTGATGGCGTCAGTACGTCCAACCTCCCGACACACGTTTCGTCACACACTGATTTCGGTTTGGGGAACAGGTGAAGCACTACATTATATAGGAAGAAGGAGAACCAAGCTTCGGTTTGAGTCACGGAGCAGGAACACCAAAACTTCCGCTTGGGGATCCGGATAACCCAGAAATTGACAGAAGGGTTAAAACCACAAAAATAGTTAGAAAATGTAGATCAATAAAACTAAGTAGAAGGACGGAAAACAAGCAAAGTACATGATAGACACTGGTCTAAAAATGCCGATCATGGAGGGGAAGCTAAAATAAAATAGTCTAATAAAAAGACCATACAACAATAAAAAACACTCAAATTGAAGGTGGCTATAATACTCATATAAATAATTATCAATATTCAGGTGTATACAATGCTCCCTAGGTGCCTGTAAACAAATATTAATAAAGTGCAATAATACTTCAATACTTTCTGTGCAAATAGACAAATGCAAATAGTGCAAAATTCAAGCAAAACGATGTGCAAACAATAAAGTGCAATATATATATATATATATATATATATATATATATATATATATATATATACGGTATATATATATATATATATATATATATATATATATATATATATATAATATGTGCAAAAACCATTCAGTGTAAAACAATCTTATGTGCAAACCAAGCAATTTTCTAGAAACGTGCCAAAAAAGGGGGGCATCTGTGCTGATAAATACATAAAAACAGTCCAAATTATGTGAAATAAACCTCCAGGTGCAAAAATGCAAAAATCCACTTTGAGATGAAATACTCTCCAAATGTCAAGAAAAAGTGCTTCAATCTTGTGCGGGTGCCCTTGTTTCCCCCAGACTTTTACCTCGTCTGGCTCAAAAATAAGCCTTTCTGATAACCTCCAGTAACTGAGCGATCGCTTTTCCTATTCGATCATCCACGATCAGGTTTCCTGATGCTCAGGTAGCATAGAGAGGAAAGAGGGGACTCCATAGTGTAGTAATTCGAAATAAGTATCGGTTTATTAAAAGTAGAAAACTTACAATTTCTAAAACCAGAGGGAGTGCCTCCCTTGTTTATGTTACTTTTCTGCTTGAAAATCAGATAAAAGAAGATTTAAAGAGAAAACGTACAATTTAGATAATCACAAACAGCATAAAACAATGTGTATTCAGCTTCCGGACTCGTCTGCAACTGGAAGTGATGTCTCCGCTGCTTTGAGAAAGTGACGTTGAGCAGTCACGCAACGCGTCAGGGTCAGAGCTGCAATGGAACGGAACAACGAAAATTGTCAAAAGTCAAGAAAGTGTATTGTAGTAGAGCTGACCTCATTGCTAAGTAAAATACCTCTCTTGTTATTATTAATATATATTTTTTTACAGCAAAAAGGTGTGGTGATGGGGGAAAAGTTTCCATTGTTGGGCCCTTCCCTTCCAGATAAGGCTGGGGTTATATATATATATATATATATATATATATATATATATATATACGCTGAAGAAGTCCCGCCCCTGGGACGCAACGTTCGGTAGGGAAGCACGTGACGTCACCCGCTGCCATCGGACTGTGCTGATTGTTTGCTTTTTACTCCTGGCACTGGATATAGTGCTTTTTATGTTCCTTTTCCCTGCTTGGATTATGCTGATATGTGCCTTGGATTTACCCATGTGGGAAAGCGTATTTTATTTTCAGTGAGGTGAGCGGCCATTGCTATTGTTGGTGGAGGTCTCCAGCTATCCCACGCTACATCACCTGCATGCTTTTTGATTACTTTTATAAGGATCACCTGGATGTTTTATATTTGGACTATTATTGTAGCGCTGCACTACCTTCTTACATTGGCTTTCAGGAATTTATAAATTGAATCCCAGTGTTCAGCTGCTGTTTGTATTTCATCTGTTTTATTGCGCTGATTTTTTTTTCTTTTCTTTTTATATATAGGGGAGCAATCTCAAGGGCTATTATCCTTGTTGCAAATGTAATGTTTGCATACATAATTGTGGGCAGAGAAAATCCGAGAGTTTTGAATCTACCACGACTTCCAGGATGTTTCAAATGAAACACTTTACTACCTGTACCACTCGTTACATCGTTTACCTCATTACATGCCCCTGCAAAAATCAATATGTGGGACACACAATTAGAACCTTTGCAACTAGGGTAAATGAGCATATTGCAAGTATCAAGAATCATTTATATCATCACGACAAAAACCCTATGGGTACTAAGTTCCAAGTCATTGATAAATTCATCCCACAGTTAGAGACATTCTGGATTCATCAGCTCAAGTGTTACTCTCCATTTGGGATGAATATTGACTGGGACATCAATGCGTTTATCAATAAAGCTTAGGTTTATACTTACTTTCTATATCATGGGTGATGTTTTTATCTCTCTCCCTATGTGTTTTTCTTATATTATATACTGGCCATTATTTTTGCTATTTTATGGTTCACTCATACTCTATCGTGGTGTCTGTTATCGCTTATGTTAGTTGTGATGGCAGACATTATGCTATGGATTATAAGAAAAAAGGGGGGGGCCACCCGAAGGTGTTTGGGACTTTAAATGAGAATACCTCTGTGATGTATCTCCATCCTTGTGTCTGGACTTTATATGAGATTACATCCATACTATATCTCCATCCCATATGCGGAAAATTGCAACAAAGGGAATTTGGGACTTTAAATGAAACAGTGGGCTAAATGGGGACAAAGTAATGAAACAAACCATAGATGAAATGTTCATGTATTGAGAAAATAGAATATTTGGTAGAAACAAATAGCTTGTACAAAAGTACAGAACATACATTTCATACATAATACAATAGTTGATATACAAATACATTGAATAAATAACAGTCGATGACAACATATATAGCCACATAGAGGTTGGGCATAACCACGCAATAGGTGAAGTATAAAATGTAAATTGATCATAGAAGTACTGGTTGATCAGAATGGGTCCCATAAACGCGTATAGCTACATCTTTATAAGCCCGACGCGGCTTTTCGTGTATATGAAAAACACTCATCAGGGGCGGATGTAGTGGGATATCTGGAATACAGATTTGATTAGTGATCAAGGTATTAAAATTGGATCCACCAAAAAAGAGGTAGTAAGTCAATTCTGGTTACTTACATAGTATGTCAAAGTGGTAATGTAAATACAGTTAAGACCAAACATATGCCCGTCCCGGGACAGAGGTGGCAGATCAGCAGGCAAACAGCAGAGCGCATAAAGCATCCTTCCCAGACAGCACAGCGACCATGGGTGAAATAAAATTATAGTGTATCCTCATAGTACAGGTAGGTATCTGTAATGAATGAATGAATAGGTCCATCAAACAGTGACCCACATGGTAAGGGGATAAGGGCATAACAAATACATAGAAATTAACAAAGGATACCTGGAATGCGAGTAGGATGGCCACTGCTAGTGACGGCTGTAAGGCCTGCATAGAAAATGGCTAATGGCTGAATAGCTGGGAAGGTGCTTAAATACGTCCAGCAAATGCACCAGACTGCCCCCAACGTCACGTCAGCTGGACAGTATGGGGGCAGGGCCCTCAATCAGACAGCACAATTGCCTGTACTGAAGAGATGCTACACACACCCACTTGATCAGCTGTGATGGATACTAGCCATACAACAGGGCGACGCCCAATAAGAACATCACTCGGATGGCACGTAACGCCGATGCACTGACGGTCTTAACTGTATTTACATTACCACTTTGACATACTATGTAAGTAACCAGAATTGACTTACTACCTCTTTTTTGGTGGATCCAATTTTAATACCTTGATCACTAATCAAATCTGTATTCCAGATATCCCACTACATCCGCCCCTGATGAGTGTTTTTCATATACACGAAACGCTGCGCCGGGCTTATAAAGATGTAGCTATACGCGTTTATGGGACCCATTCTGATCAACCAGTACTTCTATGATCTATTTACATTTTATACTTCACCTATTGCGTGGTTATGCCCAACCTCTATGTGGCTATATATGTTGTCATCGACTGTTATTTATTCAATGTATTTGTATATCAACTATTGTATTATGTATGAAATGTATGTTCTGTACTTTTGTACAAGCTATTTGTTTCTACCAAATATTCTATTTTCTCAATACATGAACATTTCATCTATGGTTTGTTTCATTACTTTGTCCCCATTTAGCCCACTGTTTCATTTAAAGTCCCAAATTCCCTTTGTTGCAATTTTATGCTATGGATTATAATTTCACGATCTGTTTTATTTACCTGTTTTTATTGCATGGCATCACAGACCCCTGTGATGTACATTATATATTTCCAATATATTTTCTCCCTAGACTGTAATGTACAAATGCTTTTGTGTTTTGTACCATCTCTCCGATGTATACACTAATATATAGGTTGCCATTTGCCAAATACCGACCCTGTGTGTTTACATTACTACTATCATGTGGTGTATGCCATGTGACCCCAGGTCTGCAGCTGATTGGTCTATCATCCCGCAGAGTGGTTGGTGGCACTTCCGGGTCATGTGACATTTATGCACGTTGTCTGGGTGGCTGCTGATTGGCTGCGTTGTCGCAAGTGATGACAAGGAGGTAGTCATGTTCAATAGAGAGCCTGTTCTTGAGAGTGGATGTTGCCAGGGTACCGAGTGTCGAGCCGTTCCTCTGTCTGACTCATGTTGGTGGGTCACTAAGAGGTCTGGAATGCAAGCTAAGTCAGCCGCGGTGCGTAAAGACGCTAAACAGCGGCGGCGCAATGACATCACTGTGACGACTCTCATGATTGGCTTAACCCACCTGCGATTTTATGCTTATCAGCTGTGTTGCTTTGAATTGTAATTGTGTCAGATTGCTTAGGACACACTATATATTGCGTGGTGTATTGCAACAAGCTCATGCCCCAAATGAAGTACGTTTGTATGAAACATGTTGGGTACATAGCTTAATTGGCTCTATAAACCACACTTTTTCTTCAGATTTTTGTGATACCGCCATGTACCCATCTGACACAATGTTTGTACAATTTTACTTGTTTTGGTCTCCAGCATTCCTTCTACAGAATCTATGGCTGGAAAATGAGTCCTGGATGTCTATCTATGCTCGATTGATACACCGCTGCTGGTGTGCGTGTCCACAGTTTGGGGTAAGAGTACCCATCTCCCTTTCCTGGTTTTGGATGCACATCCCTGGGTGTTGTGTGAGATAATCACTCTGTACATTGCAGCTTGGTCACTCCATCACATGAATGTCAGTATACAGCGTTTATTTTCAAGGAATTTAACTTTTTGCATGGAACCTCTATTGAGACTTTTGTTACTGCTATTGCACCCCACCCCCCACCCCCCCTTGTGTGCTGGAACTCATATGATTGTGTGTGCAATTTACATTTGTTTATTCAGCTATGGCACTATACCTCTAAGGTTCTCTCAAGGTTTGAGAGTGATCTACATTTTTATGCACAGAGCACTTTTTGTATTTCTTGCTGCAACTCACGTCATTGTGTGTGCAATTTACATTTGTTTATCTAGCTATGACATTATACCTCTAAGGTCCTTTCTGGGGTGTGCGTGATCCATATTTATATGCACAGAGCACTTTTCACATAATTTGTATATCGTATGGTTTACATTGTAACCATCAATCACAATTTCACTTGCTTATGAAATCTCTAAGGCCTCGTACAGACGACCGGATCTATCCGCTGGGATTGATCCGCGGATCAGTTCCAGCGGATAGATCCGGTCGTGTGTAGGCCCGAGCGGACAATTTTCGGCGGATAAAAATCCAGCCGACGGATTCCCAGCGGATAAAAATTTTGTAGCATGCTACAAAATCTATCCGCTGGAATCCAGTCCAGCGGACTGATCCGGTCGTCTGTACAGACTCACCGGATCAGTCCGTCCGCTCCCATCCCTCGCATGCGTCGTAATGATTCGACGCATGCGTGGAAGTATTCATCTTCCAGCGTCGCACACGTCGCCGCGTCATCGTCGCGGCGCGACACGTCACCGTGGATGTTTTCCGCGCGGATTTTGATCCGATGGTGTGTACAAGCCATCGGATCAAAATCCGGAGGAGGGATAACCCCTCGTGTGCACGGGGCCTCACACTCACCAGGAAATATTCATATTGAGTGCTGCATTTTTTTATTTCTCCACTCAATTTACCACCCATGGACTTATTTACTTATATTGTATAGTCAATATGTGACTGTGTTAATGATATTCATGGTGACCAACCTTTTAGTTTTGGTTAGTATCAGTTATACGTCACTATATTATTAACATGCACTGGTTTTCACCAACATATTTTTTCCACTTTATTTGTTGGGTCTTTGGAGCGCAGCTTAGTAATTTGTATCAATAGCACAGTATCCCTTTTTGCCTATTTCTGTATTTTGATATTTATACTGCTGCCATTGGTTTATTATTTTGTTTTAATTCACTATTTGAAACACTTGTATGAATATGGATATTTTCGAATATAGGGCTACACTGGTGGGTCAACACTGATGGGGTCTTTGAGGTTTATAAGGAAGAGGAGGGCGATTTGGGTGGGCTATTTATGAGATTGAAAAATCTCACTGTGTCTGAAATGCACACCCAATGGGACATTGCCTACCTCGATACTTATATTTATATTATAAAACAACATGGCTCCCAGAAGCCTCAAATGGGAGGTCAGCCCCCAAAAAAAGGTGATATCCAGTTAGAGGACTGGTATAAGTATTTTAATGAGGCAGGTGTAAACTTTTCAACATTTTTAGTTGAAAGAAAAGGTATTAAACGTTCCGTCTTGATGAGATCAAAACGATTAAAGAAACATTTATTCCTCTTCGGGACACTTATGAATATAAATAAAGATCTCAGCTACGTTTAAAAATATTAGAAAAGGAGGACAGAGAACAAAAAAATAAGAAAAATAAAAAATACAATAGATATTTAATCAATTATCAGGGTGGGGCTGTGTTTGATTGGCAGAGGAAGCTCCTGGCTGAGCAAGCCAACCAGAATAATGTGGAAATGGAGGTTCCAACCAGTGGCCATCCAAAAATGGGAACTCAGCCACACAATAGGAATCCCCAATGTGTATGGGCCCTCGAATAAAACTAGACGTGTCACATCATCTCCCTATCGATACCATGGTGGTGGAAGAGGTGGGCCTACGCCCAATTATCCCCAACCGCTACCGCAGCATCCACAGAGACTGAACCAGACCTCTGGGGGTGGTCGTGGCACTTCTTATTCCAACTCTTACCCCAACCAGGGACGCCCTTACTTAATGCCTCAACAGGGTTCTTCCCTGAGTAGGGATGAGCTTTGTATTCAAGTCAAACTCATGTTTGACTCGAACATCGTATGTTCGATTGTTCGTCGAATTACGAATGCTTTGGATTGTTCGCGCCAAATTCGAGTTACGTTTCACAGACCATAATTCACTGCGGCATCGCAGTGCATTGCTGGCTGATGATTGGCCAAGCATGCACTATGACCCGCATGCTTGGCCAATCACAGCTTGCAAAAAACGGAGAGCCATAATTGGCCAAAGCCAGGGTGGCTTTGGCCGATTATGGCTCAGGGGGTTTAGTACACTCCCCACACTATAAAAGGCTGCCTGCAAGTCGGCCTTGTGTAGTGTGTTGCGGTGGTTAAGAGAGAACAGAGAGACAGAGAGAGTGTCATTTTTTGTAGGTAGATAGAGCAGGCAGGCAGGCTAGTCAGTTAAAGTTACAGTGTGTAGAGGATATATATACATCCCAGGTGAGTGTGCTAGCTGCAGTATTCTTATGTGGTTTATTGCCTGTGTCGTCTGTAGTTTGCACCTAAAGCTACTTGGTGTGTACTGCCCATGTCCTCTGTAGTTTGCACCTAAAGCAACTTGGTGTGTACTGGTCGTGTGCTCTGTAGTTTGCACCTAAAGCTACGTGGTGTGTGTATTGTCTGTGTCTGTGCTATTTTTCTCAATGATTTTCATCCATATTGCAGGGACCAGACATTACATTAAAGCCGCAAGCAGTTTTAAATTACTTTTTTCTTATAGTAATCTCATTTTGTGCAGGAACAGTTCTAAACACGTGCCACTTCACAGGCATACTATAGACACCCAGCAGGTACAATATTTAAAGGAATTTTTCATTTTTTTATTTAAGCATCATTAAAATTACTGCTCCTGAGCAGTGATTTTAATGATGCTTAAATAAAAAAAAAATGAAAAATCCCTTTAAATATTGTACCTGCTGGGTGTCTATAGTATGCCTGTGAAAACGTCTTTGAGAACCCGGGTCTTGCCCGAGGGAACATGTATCAATGGAAAAAAAGTTTGAAAAACGGTTGTTTTTTCAGGAGTCCTGAAAAAAAAACGTCAGTTTTTAAAACTTTTTTTCAATTGATACATGTTCCCTGGAGCAAGACCCGGGTTCTCAAAGACGTTTTACGACAATAACTTGCATATTAGGCTTTAAAATGAGCACATTTGAATTTGAACGTTAATGGGGTTCTAAATGTTCGCACAAAACGGTCGGTCCGTTCGAAGGTTCGGCACATCCCTATCCCTGAGTGGAGTAGGCCCTCCATTGCCTCGAGATTCTATACAGGGTAATTATAATTATCATAGCTATGGACTACCCCATACATCAGGGCCAAACCAATTTTAGAAATTGGAAGCCTATGACAATAGAAATGACTATGAATACACTGTCAGTACACAGAATAACTTTTTTCCATTACAGGATAAAGAGAAGCCAATTATGGATTCTGATCGGATGAATATTTCGTACTCAACTAGAGATATTGATTCCCCCTCAATGCCCTTTAACTGGGACATTAGGAATGGGTCTGCCCATTCAGGTTTCTGGGCCTCATGACCGTGACTCAAAGCAGTGGGGTTTTCACAGGCCAGGTCATTGTAGCAAAAGGTTGGGAGACCAAAAAGAGGATCTAGAGGGGGAGGAGGGTACGACTCAAAAAGAAAAAAAACTGTAGTTGGGGCAGGGATTTTCAACCTTAGTACAGTGACCCTGAGTGAGCCTGAGAAACTAGTTCTGGATAAAGGTCTTAACTATGCCCCTCCACATAGGCTCAATAAATGTGAGACCTATATGAAAGTGTATAAATGTATCTGTAAGCTTCACATCAAGCGTTATATGCTTTCCAATCCTACTGTTGTAACCAGGCCTTTTGCTACGGATTACCAATATTCAGGGCTTCCAAACGCCTCTTTGTTTAATCCACCTGATTCTTTGGCGCCTTCCCCTAAGGTTTTTAGGGATGTCCTGTTAAGAGATCTTGATGTGGTGCCTATCAAACAAGTTCGACCTAGGCAGGAGATAACTGCTTGCTAAGACTCTTGGTGTGAAAACAAGGAGCTCATTATTAGGCCCGTGGACAAAGGGGGTGGGATCGTCATATTTGATAGGTGTGACTATATGTCAGAAATGCATAAAATCCTTGCGGATCGTGACACCTATACCCCACTGACCTTTGACCCTAAAACGTTATCAAAAATAACTCGACATTATCATACAGAGAGGTTTCAGTCAAGGGATTATTAATAAAAAGGAAAAACGATATCTCATTCCACAAGCACCACGTACACCAGTCATCTATTACCTGCCCAAGATTCATAAGCATCTTACCTGCCCCCAGGACATCTGATAGTGAGTGGGATTGATTGCATCATGTCCCGGGTGGGTCGTATATTGTTTTTTATTTGCAGCCCCTTGTATCTAAGATGCCTTCTCACATCAGAGATTCCAGACATGTGATCAATCTTCTGTGTGGTTATAGGCCTACTTTTGGCATGTGGCTGGTAACCACCGATGTTACATCACTCTACACGATTATTCCCCATAACTTGGGTCTCTTTGCTGTAGAGTATTATCTCAGACTTAACTGGTCTTTTTGACGAGCAGATTGTGTTTATCATGAAACTGCTAGATTATGTGGCCTTGCACAATTATTTTTGGTTCGAGGGACAATTTTATTGTCAAGACAGAGGGGTCACGATGGAGGCCAAGTATGCCCCCAGTTTAGCCAATTTGTTTATGGCTCTTTGGGAGAAGGACATCGTCCATGTTTTCCAGAGACCCCAACTTGTGTTGTGGGCGAGGTACATTGACGGCGTCCTCCTCCTCTGGGATGGTGGTCGTGATGACCTTGAGTTTTTTATGAGTCACCTTAATTCTAATACAAGAGGTATCCATTTGAACTTTGAGGCAAGTCAATCGTCCATCAATTTTTTTGGATCTCAGCATTACAATTAATGATAACCAATTCCACACTTCTACGTATTTTAAAAATACGGACAGGAATTCCTGTAGACAGCTGTAGACAGATGTCACCATGAACCATGGCTCAAGTAATACGCCGGCGTAATTTGCTTGAGGATCTGGCCCATTGTATATAAATAGCAGATAGGTTCATTAGTTATTCTTGTTTGCTGGAGTGGTTTATGCTTTCACTGGTTTCTGTGTATGTTTATTGGTGTTCACTGTAAATAAATATCACTTTAATGATAAATACTTTGTTTTGGTCTCAGTTCCTCTGTGTAGCTACGTGTCTGGTCACCTTAGCTGCTGACCCTGACAATCGCCCACAATGGAGAGGCAGCTCTTTAGTCAGAAGTATATCCAGACTTGAAATGTCCTGGATACACAGACTGAAATGCTATGTCCCATTTGGTTTGAATGTAGACGTGGATGTCAATGTGTTTATAGACAACTCATGAGCATTGACATCCCTCTGTTCTTTTCCATTCTTTTCCATTCTTTTCCATTGTCGGTTATTATTTTGAACATTGTGTATTTAGATGTACTGATGTGAACTCGGTTGAGTCAGTGGTGGGAATGCCTGTAGTGTGGGGAGTTTTTAGGCCCCCTACACTAAGGCCGGGTGGTTTTCTTCCCTTGCCCCTATTGGCCTTGCCACAGGCAAATCATTCCATACTTACTGCTTGATTATTCCTCAGCCATTTTCTAGAGATCATTTAATTTAATTAAAATACATTTTTATGAGTATTTTTTACTATATATATTGGTCCTGTTATTGGACTTGTTAGATCTAGACCAATCTGGGTATGTTTATCGTTAGGATTAGCCCCCTACGACCCAGATTGGCATACCCTAGCCTATAGCTATTTTTAGCAATGTGTTTGAATCTAGTTAGGGTCATCTATGGTTTATACATTTTTGACACACCATCTCGTTATGCAATTAGGATGTTCCCTTAAGACTCGCCCTCTGTCTGGCCATGAGCTATCACCATTATTAGGGATGAGCCGAACACCCCCCTGTTCGGTTTGCACCAGAACCTTCGAACGGACCGACCGCTCGCACGAACATTTAGAACCCCATTGACGTCTATGGGACTCGAACGTTCAAATTCAAAAGTGCTCATTTCAAAGCCTAATATGCAAGTTATTGTCGTAAAACGTCTTTGAGAACCCGGGTCTTGCCCCAGGGAACATGTATCAATGGAAAAAATAAATAAAAATTTTTAGTTTTTTCAGGAGCAGTGATTTTAATGATGCTTAAATAAAAATTCCTTTAAATATGGTACCTGCTGGGTGTCTATAGTATGCCTGTTAAAACGTCTTTGAGAATCCGGATCTTGCCCCAGGGAACATGTATCAATGGAAACATTTTTTAAAAACGATCGTTTTTTCTGGAGCAGTGATTTTAATGATGCTTAAATTAAAAAAAAATATAAGAAAAATTCCTTTAAATATTGTACCTGCTGGGTGTCTATAGTATGCCTGTGAAGTGGCACGTGTTTAGTACTGTCCCTGCACAAAATGAGATTACTATAAGAAAAAAGTAATTTAAAACTGCTTGCGGCTTTAATGTAATGTCTGGTCCCTGCAATATGGATGAAAATCATTGAGAAAAATAGCACAGACACAGACAATACACACACCATGTAGCTTTAGGTGCAAACTACAGAGCACACGACCAGTACACACCAAGTAGCTTTAGGTGCAAACTACAGAGGACATGGGCAGTACACACCAAGTAGCTTTAGGTGCAAACTACAGAGCACACGTGCAGTACACACCAAGTAGCTTTAGGTGCAAACTACAGAGCACACGTGCAGTACACATCAAGTAGCTTTAGGTGCAAACTACAGAGCACACGTGCAGTACACACCAAGTAGCTTTAGGTGCAAACTACAGAGCACACGTGCAGTACACACCAAGTAGCTTTAGGTGCAAACTACAGAGCACACTTGCAGTACACACCAAGTAGCTTTAGGTGCAAACTACAGAGCACACTTGCAGTACACACCAAGTAACTTTAGGTGCAAACTACAGAGCACACGTGCAGTACACAACAAGTAGCTTTAGGTGCAAACTACAGAGCACACGGCCAGTACACATCAAGTAGCTTTAGGTGGAAACTACAGAGGACACAGGCAATACACCACGTGAGAATACTGCAGCTAGCACAATCACCTGCCTGCCAGTAAATTAGGAAGAGCTGATCTAGCTAAACTATACAGTGTATAAATATATATACAACACCTGGGATGCATATATATCCTCTACACACTGTAACTTTAACTGACTAGCCTAAGAAAACAAGGGGGGGTGCAGGTCCTATGCTCACTATATTAATTAACTGTGTAGGATATTATTCCTATCACAGCAACCCATTAATTGCGGACTCACCAATTAAGGTGTGGTGTCCATTGGCAGATTACAATGCAATGCAAATGTAGCGCTGACATTCTTGTATATTGATGTGTGTTTGCATACTTTAATACAACGTCTATGGACATTGCTATGTTTAAGTATTTGGAGCCATCTAGTGACCAAATACTGGTAATGCAGAGAGATGTTTTGTTTAGTATTTTGGTTGCCTTGGAGACGAGGAGAGACCCAAATACTGGTAATGCAGAGAGATGTTTTGTTGAGGATTTTGGTTGCCTTGGAGACGAGGGGAGACAGGAGTGTAAACAAAAAGGCTTCTGGAGGCGGATGCGGAGCTGCTGGGGAGCGAAGGCTGAGCTCGGAGAGCTAGAGGACAGTGGCCGGATTGCAGAGACCGAGAGACACTCATCCGAGCATCAGAGAACCGGATCCATCCAGTGGAGCTGAACAGAGCTGACGGAGAAGCAAGTTGCAGTCACAGGACCCTGAACAAAAGTTACTACCCGGAGCTCCGATCCAGTGGGTGAGCGGGTCACGACCCACAGTTTGCTAATTTTACACGCAGTTAGACTCATATACAGGCCTCACTGGGATTTATAGTTCCACAGAGGAACTGAAACTGAGAAGGCTTGAGGCCTATCTAATTTGACGTTTCAAGCACTTTTAAAATAGTTGTTGCAGTTACACCAGGAGCATTTTCACTTCAATTTGACTCATCAAAACTGTGGATTACAAATCACTTTAGCTAGCGAAGAAAAGAAGATCCAAGACCAAGTACTTTAAGTGAGATCTCACGCATAGCTAATAAAGTAGGGGGAGCTCCCAGGTATAAAATGTTTATGTATACTGTTTTCAAATAGCTTATGTTTAAATCAATTGTGCTGTCGTCTTACGTTGGGATGACAGCACAATTACTGTAATCACTTCTTTGCATATTTCACAGTAAAATATATCTCTGGTTAAGTATCCAGTTGTTGTGGCGTACTGTTTTTCTCACTCCGAGTGCAGTCAGTGGATCCTGGGGTTATAATACAGGTATTTTGTATTGTCTTACATTGTATTGTATTGCATTGCATCACAGCTGTGCCAAGGGGATTGAGCCAAGTTAGTGGGGTTTATTGGTAGAGTGCAGGCCCAAATTAAACCAGCAGCTCCTTCGGGGGTCAGTGCTACACGTGGGGGCTCGTCCGGGATTCCTGTCACTCTACAAGCAAGCCCGCCCCTTCACGCTATCATGGACCCCATCAAAGTAGTCCAATGGTGCGAAGCAGAAGGGACACACTCAGAAGCGAGCGTGGTCATTGAACTTCCAGGGAGCGACTGGGGAAAGAAACAAATTAAAGAGGTGGTACAAGCATTGTCCCCGGACAGAAAGGCTTACGTGGTCGCAGTGAAACCCGATCCTGGGACCGACTGCACCTATGCACTGATAGAGTGGGAATGGGATGTCCCTGAAAACTTCCACGGTGCCAGTATAAAATTGTCCGAAAAGACAGAGTTCCACCTGACACACCCCAGCAAACATGAAGGGCGCTCTCCCAGTCAAAAGCAGTTAGAACCTTTAGACAGGAAAGCAGAGGCTGCTGTTAAATCACTGGCAGAACGACAGCTGGCTGATCTGAAGCGACAGTACTGTAACATACAGGAGAGGTTTCAGGAGACCTCCAGTATGATAGCTGAACGCATTAATGGGTTACGTGTCGTTTTGGAGGACCAGAAAGATGGCCGGATAACGCCCAACACTGGGAAGGTACTGAAGAAACGCACCCAGGGCCGCTTGCAGGAAGTAACCATCTGGAAGGATTTCCACATTGACGGCCAGATAGGAGAAAGAGGGCAGAAGGACAAACTGTCCTACACCAGCCTCCTACACCAAATAGAGTTGGGGCTACAGAAAGGATATCTGGAATCGGAAATTAGAGAGGCTGTAATCCATGCCATCAGCCCAGGTTCAAGTGTTAGGGGCATGTTGGAGAGGAAGAGTGGATTGACCTTGAACCAGCTAAAGAGGATACTGAAAAGCTATTATGAGGAGGAAGATGCCACTGAGCTGTTTCATCGACTGATAAATATGACACAGGATAGTAGAGAGACTCCTCAGAACTTCCTATTTCGGGCCATTGAGCTCAAGGACCGCCTGCTGTTCACATCAAAGGAAGAAGGAAATGGAGAGCATTTTGGAGCCGAGCTAGTTAAGAGGAAATTTAGGAGATCTGTGACTACGGGATTGAGGAGTGACTATATCAAGCTTCAACTGAAGCAGTATTTGGAAGATCCCTCAACTCCGGATGAGGTCCTCATTGAGAAAGTGAATGAAGCGGATAAAATGGAGATTGAGAGGGACCACAAACAGGGGAAACTTCAACCTCCTAGCACCACAAGTGCTAAAATACAGCAGATAGGTGTCCCCTCAGACACTCAGGAACTTAATGTATTGGCAACAAGCGTTGAACAGGGATCATGGCTTTCACCTATTCACCACCTACCCGTAGGTCAGACTGAACTGGAGAAGCTGTTCCAGACCCAGAAAGAAATACTGGAGATGATGACCATGTTGATGACTCGTCTGGTGAAACCCCAGACAGAAGAAGTCCTGCCACTCAAGGCTCCAGAGACTCCTACCATTAACCATCCTATGAAACAAACACAGAGAGTCTGCTTCAAATGTGGAGGAGTAGGACATCTCAGGCGAGTGTGCCCAAGCCCAAGCCCAGTAACTGAAACAAAATCCAAACAACTGGGGGAAAAACTTCAGAGGGCCCCAGTGAAGGAGTCAACTGGGCGCCCGGTTGCAATAGCGAACTCCACACCGACTCATATACCCCTGATCACTGAGGTCACCAACAAGCCAGGATGGAAAAGAGAGAGACCCCCAAAACCAAAGGCGAAGGTACAAGCCACCAGGCAGGTCAAAGGTACTGCAATCAGTGGATTTCCCCCCAAGCTAGTGGGACCCTCCCCAATTGTTCCCATCCAAGTAGAGGGGATTTATACGAAAGCCCTGCTGGACACTGGAGCCCAAGTAACCTTGCTCTACAGGGATTTCTATGACAGACATCTCAAGCACCTGCCGTTACAGAAATTGGAGGAACTAGAGATATGGGGATTAGGCACCCAGAACTTCCCATATGATGGTTACCTGCCGGTCAGACTCACCTTCGACCCAAGTACAGCAGGAGAGGCTGAGACTTTCGACACCTTGGCCATAGTGTGCCCTCGTCCCCCAGGGGCTGACAAAAATTCCCTCATCATTGGGACGAACACTAACTTGGTGAGGAGGCTGTATTGGGTGGACTCCTGCGCTGTGTAGGATATGGGTGAGGGAGAGTGGGCCAGATGGGTGGCAATGGGGTGGATGGACGTGGATACTGCAGCAAACAACAGGGGTGTTGTCCTCTCGAGACAGAAAAAATTAGATGTGTAAAGTGTGAAAGTGTCTGCGCTGTAGGGAACCTGGACTGGGGAAGTGGCAAGGGAGGGGTGAGTGGACGGAAGTCCGTGGGTCAGTGGGATAATGGATGTATAAACACAGTAAAGGTGACCCACAATGAAAAGGAAATAGGTGTGGTCTGGCCTGAAAGGTGTGGCGAGAAACACATAGAAAAATTCTTGTCACTAATAAGTGAATAATTCAAACAAATAAACTTGTGAGGTGAATGGAGAAAATCAACATATAAAAAGAGCGAAGCTCAAATAAGAGTGATAGAATCTAATGAACAATGGTGAAAAACAATCAAAAAACAAGCAAAATGGAGATTGACTGATAAGTAGGTAAGTGGTTGAGTGTAGGAAATACCAGACTCCAGTGAGTGGTGGTGTGTGATCAGGTAGGTCCACACATCGTGCACCCTTCACCAGTAGTGAATCAAATGGCTTACCTCTCTACTCACATATAAACTCAGGTCAGTCACTGTACCAGCTGGTTATTGAATGTATATTTGCTTGTTACAGTCTCGGTGCATACATGTAAAGACAGCGATATAAATGTTGTTGCTTTGACTTCTTGCAAACAACAAGGAGACAGAATTTCCACAGTCAGGGGTGGCTAATTGTCCACTTACACAACTTACAATGATGTATAAGGGGCGTGTGCCTATCTCCACGAGCGCCGGACTCGTATCCCAATCTTCCTACTACTGCCAGTTTCCTCTCAGCATCGAATGGAACCGTCCGCTCGTGATGAGACAAATAGGCAGAGATGAAAGGAGAGAGGGGGGCACATCGCGTAAACCAGGCAAAATAAATTTATTAAAACAAGTATTAAAAATAAAAGACTCACATAGGGCAGTCTAAAGGCAGTTCCGTAGCTACGAGCGCCGCGCTCGTCCACTGTCCGTCAGGTACTGCTCCTGGTGTGTACTCTGTATTCCCGACGCGTATTCGTCACATCACGTGACTTCATCAGGGGATGGGGATCCCCTGATGAAGTCACGTGATGTGACGAATACGCGTCGGGAATACAGAGTACACACCAGGAGCAGTACCTGACGGACAGTGGACGAGCGCGGCGCTCGTAGCTACGGAACTGCCTTTAGACTGCCCTATGTGAGTCTTTTATTTTTAATACTTGTTTTAATATATTTATTTTGCCTGGTTTACGCGATGTGCCCCCCTCTCTCCTTTCATCTCTGCCTATTTGTCTCATCACGAGCGGACGGTTCCATTCGATGCTGAGAGGAAACTGGCAGTAGTAGGAAGATTGGGATACGAGTCCGGCGCTCGTGGAGATAGGCACACGCCCCTTATACATCATTGTAAGTTGTGTAAGTGGACAATTAGCCACCCCTGACTGTGGAAATTCTGTCTCCTTGTTGTTTGCAAGAAGTCAAAGCAACAACATTTATATCGCTGTCTTTACATGTATGCACCGAGACTGTAACAAGCAAATATACATTCAATAACCAGCTGGTACAGTGACTGACCTGAGTTTATATGTGAGTAGAGAGGTAAGCCATTTGATTCACTACTGGTGAAGGGTGCACGATGTGTGGACCTACCTGATCACACACCACCACTCACTGGAGTCTGGTATTTCCTACACTCAACCACTTACCTACTTATCAGTCAATCTCCATTTTGCTTGTTTTTTGATTGTTTTTCACCATTGTTCATTAGATTCTATCACTCTTATTTGAGCTTCGCTCTTTTTATATGTTGATTTTCTCCATTCACCTCACAAGTTTATTTGTTTGAATTATTCACTTATTAGTGACAAGAATTTTTCTATGTGTTTCTCGCCACACCTTTCAGGCCAGACCACACCTATTTCCTTGGTGAGGAGGCTACTTGCACCGCTTGTGCTGCAGAAGGGGACCCTCCCCACTAAAATACATCCAATGTTGGCCCAGACATACCGAGACCTTAGACAGGAGGAAGAGGCTCCTGAAGAGGGAGTGGGAAAAATCTGGCTCCTGGATAGGGAAAAGAGGTTAGTCCAGCCGGGTGAAGTAGTCTGCCTGAGAGCCTCCATCAAGTTAAGCTGGAAAAAAACAGGTCCTTTCATTGTCCTTGAAAATACAAGCCAGGAAGAAAAAAAGGGGTTAGAACTTATCCCTGAAGTATTGCCCACCAGGGCATTGAAGAGGACTCACGGCAAAGTTCCAGTCAGTGTCCGCAACACAGCAGCTGTGCCAGTGAGGGTGCCAGCCAGACTACTGTTAGGACAGGTCAGCCCAGCAACTCCAGTCGCAGCATGTGGTTCAACGGAAGGACCAGCAGCAGAAATCCCTGTAGAAGAATTCTGCCCAAAGAATACGCCTCTTACTCCTGCATGGAGAGAAAGAGCTAAAGCCCAACTTCTGAGATGGAGGGCAGCTTTCTCAAAAAGTGAATTTGATGTGGGTTTGGCAAAGAGTGCCACCCACCGAATTCGACTGGAGGAAGACAAGCCGTTTCGTGAAAGGGTTAGGCGAATCCCATTGGGAGATCTGGAAGATTTGAGGGAACAACTGGCTGAACTCAAGAGGACTGGCATTATCCGGGAGTCCAGGAGTCCTTATGCCTCCCCAATAGTGGTGGTCAGGAAGAAGAACGGGTCCCTACGCCTATGTATCGATTACAGGACCCTGAACCGGAGGACCATTCCTGACCAGTACACCACACCTCGGATAGAGGATGCTCTGCAGAGCCTGTCGGGAGCGAAGTGGTTCAGTGTGCTGGACTTAAAGAGTGGGTATTATCAGATCCCCATGTGCCCTGAAGACAAAGAGAAGACCGCTTTTATCACCCCAGTCGGATTCTTTGAGTTCAACCGGATGCCGCAAGGCCTGTCTGGGGCCCCAGCAACGTTCCAGAGGTTGATGGAAAAAAACAGTGGGTGACATGAACCTACTTGAAGTACTAGTTTACCTGGATGATGTCATAGTATTTGGAAGAACGTTGGAAGAGCACGAAGAACGCCTAGAGAAGGTCCTGAAGAGACTTCATGATGAAGGTCTGAAGCTCTCTATGGAAAAATGCCAGTTCTACCAGCCCTCAGTGAATTACCTGGGACACATTGTGTCTGAAGAGGGAGTGGCAACCGATCCCAAGAAGTTAGAAGCTGTCACTTCTTGGCCAAGGCCCACCAACGTGACTGAACTCAGGTCATTCTTAGGCTTCTGTTCGTACTACAGAAGGTTCGTGGAGGGGTTTGCTAAAATAGCCCACCCACTCACTGAGCTCCTGAAGAAACAGGAAGAAGTTAGTGTCAGCCCAGATCAGTCAAGGAAGCCAAAAGAAGGGCCCAGAAGGAAGAAAGAGTCCATCCAGGACCAGTGGACTCCAGGATGTGAGGAAGCCTTCAGACAATTGAAGTGGAGCCTTACCACTGCTCCAGTTTTGGCCTATGCAGACCCTGCCAAACCATACGAGTTGCATGTGGATGCCAGCCGTGACGGACTGGGAGGAGTGCTCTATCAAGAGCATGAAGGGCATCTGCAGCCGATCGCCTATGTGAGCAGAAGTTTGATTCCTGCCGAAAGAAACTATCCGACTCACAAGCTTGAATTTCTGGCTCTGAAGTGGGCAGTGATAGACAAGTTGAAGGATTACCTTTACGGGGCTGAATTTGTGGTAAAGACGGACAACAACCCCCTCACATACCTGCTCACCACTGCAAAGCTGGACGCCACCGGTCACAGGTGGCTAGCTGCTCTCTCGGCATTTACCTTCAGCCTGAAGTACAGACCAGGGGTTGGTAATCGAGATGCGGATGCTCTATCAAGAAGGCCTCATGACCCCCGAAATCCATCAGAAGACTGGACTCAACTTACTCCAGAGGGGGTAAGAGCCCTTTGTGAAGGGACAAGTCTACACGGGAGAGGTGGGGCCAGAGCTGAAGAAGTGGGAGTATCCTCAGCGGGAGTACCCAGGTGCTATTGCAATGTCTCCCAGGTTGTGCAAGAGGGTCTCCCCAAGCTATCCAGAAAGGATCTCAGGAGAGATCAGGAGGAAGATCCACTGTGTGGGCTGGTGCTGAAGGCATTGGAACATCAACAGTCTGATGTGCTGCAGAAGAGCCCCAAGAAGGAAGCCCGGCTGATACTGAAAGAATGGGATCGGTTGCAGTTGCAACAAGGGGTGGTCTACCGAAGGGGCCCCTCTGATGATCCAGAAGCAAAGTGGCAGCTGCTCCTGCCGGAAAAAAAAGAGAGAGGGTACTGATTGCTTTACACGATCATCATGGTCATTTGGGAGCCGAGAGGACTTTCCAACTAGTAAGGGACAGGTTCTACTGGCCTCACATGAGGAAAGAAGTGGAGAGTTACTGTCATTCCTGCCTCAGGTGTATACAACGAAAGACATTGCCCCAGAGGGCTGCCCCAATGGGTCATTTGGAGAGCCAGGGACCAATGGACCTGGTCTGCATAGACTTTCTTTGTTTGGAATCCGATCTGAGTGGGCAGGGGGACATCTTGGTGGTAACAGATCACTTTACCCGTTATGCCCAAGCATTTCCTACTAGAGACCAGCAAGCAACCACAGTAGCAAAGACTCTCGTGGAAAAGTTCTTCGTCCATTATGGCTTACCTCAACGGATACATTCGGACCAAGGAAGGGACTTTGAGAGCAAAGTAATAAAAAGACTGTTGGATCTACTAGGCATACAAAAGTCCAGGACTACTCCTTATCACCCACAAGGGGACCCTCAACCGGAAAGGTTCAACAGGACTCTCCTGAATATGTTGGGGACGTTGACTGCAGAACAGAAACCCCATTGGAGTAAACACATTACTGCACTGGTTCATGCCTACAACAGTACCAAAAGTGACGCCACTGGGTATTCACCTTACAGATTGATGTTCGGCCGTGAAGCCCGATTACCAGTGGACCTGGCTTTTGGTTCCTCCTTGGATCACACATCAGAGACCTCCCATAGAGGGTATGTGGACAGGCTGCGGAGGAGCCTGAAGATAGCTTACGAGCAGGCTCAAGCCACCTCGAACTCCAGAGTCAACAGGAACAAGAGAAACTTTGACCTGAAAGTAAGAGTTCAGGATCTTCAACCAGGTGACCGGGTTTTGCTGAGGAATCTAGGCATCCCAGGCAAGCATAAGTTGGCTGATCGTTGGAGATCACAGCCTTATGTTGTGTGTAGGAAGCTTCCAGGGCTCCCAGTGTATGAAATCAAGCCAGAAGGAAACACTGGGCCAATAAAAACCTGGCATCGGAATCACCTTTTACCTCTCACTGAGGCAGTGAGGATAAGTACAGAGGAGGAATTCCCATCCACATCCACCAATGTGTGTAGGCCAATAACCAGATCTCAGCTTGCACCCTCTACAGATGAAGATGAGGAAGTGGAGATGAGTTGGCTGTGGCCTCCGGAAACTTCAGAAACAGATGCTGATATCTCTTCAGAAGTAGAGGAGGATAATAACGGAACTCTCAGGGCAGAGGCCCCAGAATTTGTGCCGGCAACTCATCTTGCAGAAGAGCCCAGTACTCTTATTTACTCTCCATTTTTAGTCACTGAGAGGAGGGATGACGACATTTGTCAAAAAGGAATGGATACCCCGAAAATGCAAAGAGCAAAGAGAGACATTCGCCCACCACGCAGACTGACTTATGATACATTGGGCGAATGCTCTGAAGCATCTCAGTTTGTCAGCAAAAGAAACCTTGAACTGTCTGGTCCCTCTACTTTTGATTCAGTAAGGGAAAACCCCACCTCACCCCTTGGCACATCTGTACCAGACACAGTAGTATCAGCTGTGAGTGCACAGGATAGCTCCCCATCATATGACAATTGGTGGGAAGCTCCTCTGTCTGTATTGTATAACCGTATAGAGGCTAAAATGCAGAATAGAGTTAGCAATTTGAACCTCTTTGGAGGACCAAAGAGATAAAGTAGGGGGAGTGTGTAGCGCTGACATTCTTGTATATTGATGTGTGTTTGCATACTTTAATACAACGTCTATGGACATTGCTATGTTTAAGTATTTGGAGCCATCTAGTGACCAAATACTGGTAATGCAGAGAGATGTTTTGTTGAGTATTTTGGTTGCCTTGGAGACGAGGAGAGACCCAAATACTGGTAATGCAGAGAGATGTTTTGTTGAGGATTTTGGTTGCCTTGGAGACGAGGGGAGACAGGAGTGTAAACAAAAAGGCTTCTGGAGGCGGATGCGGAGCTGCTGGGGAGCGAAGGCTGAGCTCGGAGAGCTAGAGGACAGTGGCCGGATTGCAGAGACCGAGAGACACTCATCCGAGCATCAGAGAACCGGATCCATCCAGTGGAGCTGAACAGAGCTGACGGAGAAGCAAGTTGCAGTCACAGGACCCTGAACAAAAGTTACTACCCGGAGCTCCGATCCAGTGGGTGAGCGGGTCACGACCCACAGTTTGCTAATTTTACACGCAGTTAGACTCATATACAGGCCTCACTGGGATTTATAGTTCCACAGAGGAACTGAAACTGAGAAGGCTTGAGGCCTATCTAATTTGACGTTTCAAGCACTTTTAAAATAGTTGTTGCAGTTACACCAGGAGCATTTTCACTTCAATTTGACTCATCAAAACTGTGGATTACAAATCACTTTAGCTAGCGAAGAAAAGAAGATCCAAGACCAAGTACTTTAAGTGAGATCTCACGCATAGCTAATAAAGTAGGGGGAGCTCCCAGGTATAAAATGTTTATGTATACTGTTTTCAAATAGCTTATGTTTAAATCAATTGTGCTGTCGTCTTACGTTGGGATGACAGCACAATTACTGTAATCACTTCTTTGCATATTTCACAGTAAAATATATCTCTGGTTAAGTATCCAGTTGTTGTGGCGTACTGTTTTTCTCACTCCGAGTGCAGTCAGTGGATCCTGGGGTTATAATACAGGTATTTTGTATTGTCTTACATTGTATTGTATTGCATTGGATCACAGCTGTGCCAAGGGGATTGAGCCAAGTTAGTGGGGTTTATTGGTAGAGTGCAGGCCCAAATTAAACCAGCAGCTCCTTCGGGGGTCAGTGCTACACAAAGAAAACCCCCCCGGGGGGGGGGACAAAAGGATGTATCCCCCCGGAGATAAAGATGCCAACAAGTGGGATGTGCCGCATAAAAAAGGGTTTATTGATACAAAAATTTAGCAATCACATAAATCAGATACTTTGACACCCGTCACCAACACACAATATAAAAATTTAAATAATTAGATAATGTTATCTAAATAGACACTGACTACCTACGGGATGCATGCATGAAAGTTACTCAAACTGTAAAAATCAGCTGGAAATTGTCCAGCCGACTTTCCAGCATATGATTGGATGATCAGCCTATAAGCTGATCAAGTCCAAACAGGACATATATCAGAGTAAAATTGGATAAATTGACCTGAATAACACAGCTCAATAACACACAATTCAGTATGAGAGGGCTATCGTAGTATAGCATTCATGAAGGTCAAGGACACTGTGCAGCCAAGTCATATAAGCAGAAAGCAGGTTGGCAAATAGCATTCATGAAGGTCAAGGACACTGTGCAGCCAAGTCATATGAGCAGAAAGCAGGTTAGCAAAATAGCAGCATAAAGATCATGTTCATCAGCATGGTAATTTGATGATCAGCTGAATGCAGCTACAGTCACAAAGCAATGTGGTTATGTGCAAGGTACCAACATAATCCCTTGATAGCCCTCTCATACTGAATTGTGTGTTATTGAGCTGTGATATTCAGGTCATGACATCATTCATTGGTCAGCCACAGCGCATAGCTAACTTATCCAATTTTACTCTGATATATGTCCTGTTTGGACTTAATCAGCTTATAGGCTGATCATCCAATCATTTGCTGGAAAGTCGGCTGGACAATTTCCAGCTGATTTTTCCAGTTTGAGTAACTTGCATGCATACATCCCGTAGGTAGCCAGTGTCTATTTAGATAACGTTATCTAATTATTTTAATTTTTATATTGGGTGTTGGTGACGGGTGTCAAAGTGTCTGATTTATGTGATTGCTAAATTTTTGTATCAATAAACCCCTTTTTTATGCGGCACGGCCCACTTTTTGGCATCTTTATCTCTGGGTGGATACATTTCTTTGTCCCCCCCCCCCCCCGGGGGAGTTTTCTTTGTGTTAACTGACTAGCCTGCCTGCCTGCCTGCCTGCTCTATCTACCTGCAAAAAATGACACTCTCTCTGTCTCTCTCTGTTCTCTTAACCACCGCAACACACCACACAAGGCCGACCTGCAGGCAGCATTTTATAGTGTGAGGCATGTACTAAACCCCCTGAGCCATAATTGGCCAAAGCCACCCTGATTCAAACTGAGGCTTGGTTCTCCTTCTTCCTATATAACGTGGTGCGTCAGTGCATCACCTGTTTCCCAAGACAACGTTAGTGTGTGACAAACCATGCGTCGAGAGGTTGGACGTACTGATGCCATCACGCTACCCTTGTTTGTGGACGGGTGTGTCTGTTTGTTGGCCGGCTTTTCTCTTTTGATCCTGTAATGTTCTATAACGTGTAAGTGCAATCTTTTTTTAATAAATTACAATCTGTAATGGTTTTACGCTATGTGAGCTCCCCTTTACTTTTGGGTGATTCACCGATTTGCCTAAATCTTGAAACATTTGGAAACATTCACCTGTTGGCTTACTGTGGTCCACTGATTTGAAACAGCTGATGAGTTGCTGACATCTCCTGGACCCTGGCGGGGTTATAACCATAGGCTTGATATAGCTTTCTTCTGGTAAGCTCATTATTTCTTTCAAATTATTTTATTTTCAGAAAAATTACAATAAATCACAATACATATCAATATGGACATAACCTAGTAAATGTCAGTAGGAACTAAAAAAGACTTTCAGAGAGAGGGGGATAGAAAATCTCCCCCTTCAGATTCGAGAAGGAGAGAAAAAAAATAAAAAATAAAAAAAGATCATACATTGTAATAAAATATGTGAGTATTAAAAGTTAAACAATTAAAAAAATATATATATATATTGATGTAAGAGAGCGAAATGACTCCTTATGTAAGCTAACTCAATAGAAATAAGGATACTTATAATCTCCTGGTGCACCTATGGGGTTCAAACTGCACCAGGAGCGGAATCCTTTCGACATACTGAATTACACTCTGAACCAAACCCTATGTTGCTAGATTAAAATAAACAGGCCTTAATATCTAAAATCAAAGGTTATTATTTCTAACCCAAAAAATTATCTATATAATAATAAGGATAAATCCCCTTTAAAACATCACTTGGCTGCCCTAAAGAAGGGGATACAAATAAAAAGAAAGTCTGATAAAAAAAGGGACAAAGAAGAGAGGAAGGAAAGGGGATAAGACAAGCTATATACCTAATTTACAGTGTTTGCAGGAATCAAAGAGGCATCCTGAGTAAGAGAAATACCTATATATCTGGTCCAAGGTTCCCAGATTGTTTCAAATTTCAAAACAGTATCATTCAAAAAGCTAGCTAACTTTTCTTCGGTCATTATCCAAGAGAATATTTTTTTTTGCTTCCAAGAAAGAGGGCTTAGGTTTCTTCCAATTTTTAGCAAATGGTAATCTTAGCTCCTGCAAGAATAAAGTAAATTAATTTTTGAGAATGTTTTGGAATTTGAGATATATGCACATTCAGGAAAGCTATTGGTAGAGATCTTGAGACCTGGCAACCTGTTACCTTGAAAATCGTAGAAAAAATGTTGTTCCAAAATGATCTAATTCTAGGACACTGCCACCAGATATGAGTCATAGTTCCCAGGAGTTGACATCCCCTGAGGCCCCGTACACACGACCGGATCTGTCCACTGGGATTTATCCGCGGATCAGTTCCAGCAGACAAATCCGGTCGTGTGTACGGCCTAGCGGACATTTTTCAGCGGACATTTGTCCAGCCGACCGGTTTTCAAGCGGATAAAAATTTCTTAGCATGCTAAGAAATCTATCTGCTGGAAACCTGTCCGTCGGACGTGTTCGGTCGTCTGTACAGACTCACTGGACACGTCCGACCGACCGCCATCCCTCGCATGCGTCGTACTGATTCGACCCATGCGTGGAAGCTTTGAATTTCCAGGGCCGCCCACGACGATGACGCGGCGACGGCGCGGCCACGCCCCGCGTATTGTTTACGCGTGGATTTCTGTCTGATGGTGTGTACAACCATCAGACAGAAATCTCCGGGCGGATATGCCCGCAGAAAACGGTCCGGCGGACCGTTTTCAGCGGATTATCCGCCCGTGTGCACGGGGCCTTAAAACAATTCGGATCCACTGTAGGGAAAATAGAAGCCAGCTTAGAGGGAGTTAAGTACCACCTGGTTATTACTTTAACCACTTAAGGACTGCCTCCTGCAGATATTCGTCGGCAGAATGGCACGGCTGGGCACAAGCACGTACCTGTACGTCCTCTTTAAGTGCCCAGCCGTGGGTCGCAGGCGCGCGCCCGCTGCGCGTGCCCACGACTAGGGATGAGCTTTGTGTTCGACTCGAACATACGTTCGACTCGAACAACGTCTGTTCGTATGTTCGACAAATTTCGAACAAAACGGGTCGTTCGAGCCAAATTCGAGTGACGCACATCGGCCCATAATTCACTGCGGCGTTGCGCGCTGATGATTGGCCAAGCATGCACCATGACCCTGCATGCTTGGCCAATCACAAGGCGCAAAAAACAAAGAACCACAATTGGCCAAAGCCAGGGTGGCTTTGGCCAATTATGGCTCAGGGGGTTTAGTACACGCCCCACACTATATAAGGCCGCCTGTAAGGCGGCCGCGTGTAGTGTGTTCCAGCTTTGTTAAAGAAAAGAACAGTCAGACAGTTAGAGAGAGAGAGAGATAGATAGAAACACAGTGTCTTTTCTACCAGATAGATAGATAGATAAATAGATAGATAAATAGATAGATAGATAGATAGATAGATAGATAGATAGATAGATAGATAGATAGATAGATAGATAGATAGATAGATAGATAGATAGATAGAGCAGGAAGGCTAGTCAGTTTAGTTAAATTTACAGTGTGTAGAGGATATATATACATCCTAGCGTTGTACATATATTTATACACTGTATAGCTTAGCTAGATCAGCTATTCCTATTGTTAGGCAGTAGATTGTGCTAGATGCAGTGCTCTAACGTGTTGTATTGCCTGCATAGTGTTTAGTTTACACCTAAACATAGTACTCAGTGTTAGTGGACGTGTGCTATTTAATTGCCCATAAACGCATTAGCTATTACTGCATGTGGGCTATTTAATAGTGTATAAAGGCATATTGCGTGAGTGAGAACGTCGTTCGCAGTCGGTAGAAAACGTTGTGAAAATGATCATGCAGTACGACGATACGAAACTTGATTTTTGGACTTTATGATCAGTGGATGAGTTTGTGGGTTTGATATGGGGAGAAAGCTAAGGCTTTTTTTTTATACATTTTGACTTGCAGAAATAATGGAGGCCTTCAGAGAACAGGAGTTCTTCACAGAATTTGTTCAATGGGGGCCCCGGATGGCAACCCCCCTTTTTTCTAGAATTTTTCTTTCCCAAAAAAATAATTTATTGAGCCAAGATCTGGCATTGTAATGGCCCCACCTTCACCCCTAAAATAATCGACATATTGTTGCCACACAGCACGTGCACTTTGGGGGGCCAAGCCTGTATTGACAGTCTCACGGGCCACCACCATTGGAACATCAGTGGCCTCATCAGGCACAAGTGTCATGTAGTTTGTTGAGGGTCTCTTTAGGAAATTGTGCAATATGCAGGAGCAACGTATGACATGGTTCTGATTCTACTTAAGAAACCTACAGTCCTTATCTTGTTTGCACCGCCTGTATACTGATGTTCAAAGTATATAGGGTCAAACGGTCTTGTCAGGGCCGATCCTCGCTAAAGGCTCACTATGCAAGCCACTTAGGGCCCCGCAAAGCTGCAAAGGGCCCCCCAAATTACTAGAGGCCCCGCCTGGTGAGAAGTCATTTTCGCCCCCTCACCCTGCTTCTAAACTCGCTGGCTGAGTCATTTCCGACAGAAGAACACCCCCTCACCCCGCTTCTCAACT
This sequence comes from Rana temporaria, assembly GCF_905171775.1. Lineage (NCBI taxonomy): Eukaryota > Metazoa > Chordata > Amphibia > Anura > Ranidae > Rana > Rana temporaria. The sequence continues at coordinate 122,367,615 of NC_053495.1, forward strand.
TTCTTTAATGTGACATGTCACTGTCGTTAGCGCCCCCCCGGTTCTCATTTTTAATGTGCCATGTCATTTTGCTTAGGGCCCCAGGGAGGTCAGGATCAGCACTGGGTCTTGTAATGACCTGGGGGGAGTGGTGGCGGGGAAACTCATGCAATTTTTTTCAATGATTTTTATCCATATTGCAGGGACCAAACATTAAATTAAAGCCGCAAGCAGTATTAAATTACTTTTTTCCGAGAGTAATCTCATGTTGTGCAGGGACATTTCTAAACACGTGCCACTACTATAGACACCCAGCAGGTACCATATTTAAAGGATTTTTTTTTTCACTTTAAGCATCATTAAAATCGCTGCTCAAGAAAAAAACTACAGTTTTTACAACTTTTTTTTCCATTGATACATGTTCCCTGGGGCAAGACCCGGGTTCTCAAAGACATTTTCCAACAATAACTTGCATATTGGGCTTTAAAATGAGCACTTTTGAATTCGAACGTTCGAGTCCCATAGACTTCAATGGGGTTCTAAATGTTTGCGCGAACGATCGGTCTGTTCGAACGTTCTGGTGCGAACCGAACCTGGGTATGTTCGGCTAATCCCTACCAACGACCCGGTCCGAAGCATCTTTACCACGGGACCCGCAGACCTGATCGCCGCTGGAGTCCCGCGATAGGTCCTCGGAGCTGAAGAACGGGGAGAACTGTGTCTAAACACAGCTTCTCTGTTCTTCACAGTGGCAGCTTCATTGATCGTGTGTTCCCTAATATAGGGAAACACAATCAATGACGCCACACGTCCAGCCCCGCCCCCCTACAGTTAGAAAAACCTATGAGGTCACACATAACCCCTACAGTGCCCCCTAGTGGTTAACTCCTAAACTGCACTGTCATTTTCACAGTAAACAATGCATTTTTATAGCATGACAATGGTCCCAAAAATGTGTCAAAATTGTCCGATGTGTCCGCCATAATGTTGCAGTCATGAAAAAAATTGCTGATCGCCGCCATTAGTAGTAAAAAAAATAAATAATAAAAATGCAATAAAACTATCTCCTATTTTGTAAACGCTATAAATTTTGCGTAAACCAATCGATAAACGCTTATTGCGATTTTTTTACCAAAAATAGGTAGAAGAATATGTATCGGCCTAAACTGAGGAAAAAAATAGTTTTTTTACATCTTTTTGGGGGATATTTATTATAGCAAAAATTTAAGAATATTGCATTTTTTTCAAAATTGTCGCTCTATTTTTGTTTATAGCGCAAAAAATAAAAACCGCAGAGGTGATCAAATACCACCAAAAGAAAGCTCTATTTGTGGGAAAAATAGGACGCCAATTTTGTTTGGGAGCCACATCGCATGACCGCGCAATTGTCAGTTAAAGCGACGCAGTGCCGAATCGCAAAAACTGGCCAGGTCCTTTACCTGCATAAAAGTCCGGGTCTTTTTTTTTTTCAAATAATTTTTATTGAGTTTAAAAGACATACAAAAGGGGGGATAAAGAGCAATAACATATAAGCCAGGGATGGGATGATGGCAGACATACCAACATGGCACAATTAGAGTACATACATCATACGAAATATACTACATACAGACTATGGAGCCATATGGAAATACATTCCCAAAGAAGGCATATTGACAACGGATACAACAAGAACGGGTATTGGGAGGGGTAGGTGAATGTAAATACCGGGTACAAAGCAACGATCCATCATAGGACCCACCAGGTGAGCGCGTAGAGAAGAAACCACATATAAACAGAAATATCAAACCGTTAATACTCTACAGCGAACTGGCAAATCTGGATGGATCTTATACATTGGTTGGGTCCTAAGAATACTGTAGGAGCCAAAGATGTACATAAACGTTCTATATTAGACACTCATGGGGGGAAGGGGGGGGAAGGGGCACTCAGGGGGTGCTGTGGCAACGTTGGCAATCAACATCATGAAAGACTGTTCCTCCTAGGTACGGATGGTGGGGGAGATTTAAAGTAGGAGAAGGTATAATGTTCAAAATTGGAGCATTCCTCTGAAGATAGTGCAGAGTGCATGAAGGGTCCCCAGGTTGATAGGAAACAAGACTAAGGCCCTGTACACACGACCGAACATGTCTGCTGAAACTGGTCCGCGGACCAGTTTCAGCAGACATGTTCGGTCGTGTGTAGGCCCGAGCGGACAGGATTCCAGCATACATTTGCCCGCCGGGCCTTTTTCCAGTGGGCAAATATTTCTGGACTTGTTTTAAAACAGCCCGCTGGAATCCTGTCCGCTCGGACATGTTCGGTCGTCTGTACAGACCTACCATACATGTCCGAGCGCCCGCCATCCCTCGCATGCGTCGAATGACTTTGACGCATGCATGGAAGCATTGAACTGGCAGGGCCGCCCACGTCGCCGCGTCATCGTCGCTGCGACGGCGCGGCCACGCCCTGCGTATTGTTTACGCGCGGATTTCTGTATGATGGTGAGTACAGCCACCATACAGAAATCCCCGGGCAGACATGTATGGTGAAAACGCACGGCGGACCGGTTTCATCGTACATGTTTGGTCGTCTGTACACGGCCTTAGAGGTTTCGCGGTTGAAGTCGGTAGTTGCACGTTCTTTGTAAAGAAGGAGGAGGAGCTCATGCTGTACTTGGGTTACCATGGGAGAGTGAGCAGACATCCAGTTTTTTAGGATAGCTCTCCGTGCGACAAGGAGACATAGCAAAGACCAGTCTTTGTTGACACTTGTAGGTGCCGGGTGAGCCGGCAAAGATGGGCATGTCCGTCGGGACCATTGCAGTAGTAGGGGATCCCAATAGCCAAAAATAAGGAGCAGAGGGTCTTTGGGTAGGTTTAGCAAGGTAATATTGAAGATGTAGGCCAACACCTGGTCCCAAAAGGAGGATATGAACGAGCATGACCAGAAGCGGTGAGTTAGGGAGGGTCTCTGATGATGACACAGGGGGCACTTAGCGGCATCTTGATCCGTTGTGGAGTGGAGAAAGGGTATGTGAGCCCGGTGGAGGATTTTTAATTGGGTTTCCCTCCAGATTTCATTGGGGGTCAGACGTTGGACCTTGTTGAAGCCCTGAAGTAGCTTGTCGACTAGATCATCATCCGGGAAGTCTCTTCCCCAATTGGCTGCGGATGAGGAATGTAGAGGGGGGGTGGTTTTAAGGAGAAGAGGTTTGTAGATGGCCGAGATTCTGTATGAGTCATCTGCGAGAAGCTGGTCGGAGAAGTTGATCGGAGCGCTGATCACCATTTTTTCTTACACTCTGGTCGGAGAAGTTGGAAGAAAAACGTTTTGCAGCGTCAGTGCAGGTAGCTTTCAAATAGTTGGTGCATTGCCAGAAATGGAACACATGGGAAGGAGGTAGCGAGAAGGTAGCGGCCACAGATTCAAAGGGTAAGGGTCGACCAGTCGATGCGTCACAAAGGGATGAGAACTTTGTGAGACCTTTGTCCTGCCAAATTTTGAAGGGTCTGTGGTCCAGGCCTGGGAGGAAACTCGGGTTTCCTTGGATTGGTACATGCCGAGACATGTAAGGGGGAAGCCGAAGACTTTTTCTGATTTCTCTCCAAGCAATAGCAGTGTCCCTTAGCAGTAGGTTGTGTTGATATAATGTCGGGACCGACTTCCATTTGCAGTGGAGAAGAGCTGTGAGGGAGAAGGGATGAGCCATGGCAGATTCCAGGGGGTAATTAGAGTAACGTGAAGATTGCGTGATCCAATCTAAACCGATTCTCATCAAGCAAGCTAAGTTATAGGTTCTAACATTTGGGAGACTAACACCCCCCTCGCGTCTGGGAAGAAAGAGTTTTTTTAATGCAATGCGGGGCCTCTTACCCCGCCATATAAATTTGGAAACGGCCGACTCAATTTGTTTGATATCTTTATGGCGGAGGAGCAGAGGTATAGTTTGCATCGGGTACAATAGCCGAGCAAAGCTGACCATCTTAATGAGGTGACATCTACCCAGAAGTGAGAGGGGCAGATCCAACCAGTTTACCAGTTCTTGAGAAATTTTTGCTATCAGGGGGGGGATAGTTCAGACAATATAGGGAGGAGGGCGTCTTTCCTATCGAGATACCCAGGTAGGTGATATGGGACTTAGCAACAGAGAAGATTGAGTTATGAGACCAGGAGGGGGCAGGCTTAGTCCCTAACGGGAGAATTTCACTCTTGCCATAGTTTATTCGTAGGCCCGAACAGGTTCGGAAAACGTCGAAGACTTGTTTGATGGTGGACATATCAGAGGAGGGGTCGGCCGAGAAAATAAGGACGTCGTCCGCGAAAAGGGAGGAACGTAGGTCATAGTCGCCGATCGGGATACCGTGTAGGGGTGCTACCTGTGTGAGGTGTCTGGATAAGGGTTCTAAGGCAATGTTAAAGAGGAGTGGGGATAGAGGGCAGCCTTGACGGGTGCCTTTGTGTAGGCAAAATTCTTCTGAGAGTAGACCCGCGGCCACCAATTTTGCCATAGGGGAGGAGTACATGGAGTTAATGAGGTGACAGAAGGGACCCGAGAAGCCCATCTTTGACATTGTCAAGGCAAGCTAATCGAAGCTGACATTGTCAAAGGCTTTTTCCGCATCTAATGTTATGATGGCAAAGTCACCGTTTGGATGTTGTTTAGCGTACTCCAGGGCCAGCATAACTTTTCGTATGTTTAGGGTGGCTGTTCTACCCTTCACAAAGCCTGATTGTGCTGGGTGGATCAGAGAGGGGATAATGTCAGAGAGTCGATTTGCTATGAATTTTGATAGGATCTTGACATCCAGGTTAAGTAGGGAGATGGGTCTATAAGATCCTGGTTCTAAGGGGTTCTTGCCCTTCTTTGACAGCAGCTTGATGATGGCCTGATTGCCTGACGGCAGATAGGGGCCGCCGGACCACATGCCCATATATACCTTGTGAAGGGTAGGTTCCACTAGAGTCTGAAGGGTCTTGTAGAACTCACCCATGAGATGGCTATGTCTAAAATATCTGTGTCCGAAAGCAAAGGGATCAGATCGTCAGATCCAAAAAAATAGTCAATCCTAGTAAAAACGGTGTGGGGGTTGGAGTAAAAAGTGAATTCTCTGTCTGCGGGATGTTGTAGGCGCCACAGGTCTCGGAGGTGGAGGGAGTCCATAGTGGACGCAAAAAGCGATGGAGTGAGGGAATCGGATCCTAACCTGGAGCGTTTAGGGGAGGACCTGTCATCTAACTGGTGCATAACGTCATTAAAGTCGCCTCCTACCAGATGGGGGAGATGAGTATTTTGTAGTAGCCAAGCAGTCAGTTCACTATATAAAATCTTACCAGGACTATTAGAGGCATATACATTAGATATCATTAATTCCTTAGTTCCTATTTTTACATGAGCAGATAAAAGTCGGCCTTGGGTGTCTGACTTCACCGCAAGGACCGTGCACGGGAGATTTTTATGAATCAGCAGTAGGACTCCTGCCTTACGGGCAATGGCATCCGAGCCCAGGACTGTACCTACCCATAATTTCTGCATGCGATGGAAATCGGGAGTGGACAAGTGGGTTTCCTGCAAGTGTTATGTCAGTTTTAATTCTTTTGAGATGACGCAGGACCTTCATTCTCTTATTAGGGGATCTGAGGCCCTTTACATTCCAAGAGACTATTTTCATGTTATTGAGTCAGCAAAGGGGAGGGTCTGAGAGGACGTTACATATATGTTACCGCGGAGGTGATCGGTTTGTGGGGGAGTTACCGGACCGAGGAGGGGAGTAATGTTTGCGCCACGTGGGTTCGGTATCGGAGGGCAAACGTGAACATAAGTGCCAGGGACAGGGGGGGCAATGATGGAGGGGTGGGACAGGAGAAATCTGAAACAATAACATCAAACATAACAATAAATGTGAGAACTTCGCTTTTTTCCGCATGGAATCACTGCGAGAGCCGGCTCCCATGTCACGACACAGCCCGCATGATATCTGAGAGCCCGTGGATGGGTAAATGGTTTAATGCGGCTAGGAAGAGCCGGTACAGGGGAGGGTATCACCAAGGCAGTGCGCAGTGATGCCAGAGGGCGCCTGCAGAAAAGAAAACATCATAATGGCATTTGTAATAACACAGAACACAAACAGTGCAAATGCAAAACATTCTATCTGGATAGGAATGAATAAAACAATGAGATAGGAAACAAGGCCCAGTAAACGAGCTTCAATCAAGGCAGTTAGTAAGTAGAAGGCTGTACCTCGACTGGGTGACCGCAGGGAGTCAGTTCCAATGCAGATGGAGAGGGGGGGGGGGATCGAGGTGTCCCCAACAGAACGAGTCACCGAGGAGCATGTCTCTAAATAAAGAGGAGAAAAAAAAGAGCGACCGGGATGACACCTCCGGTCCAGACGGATGACAAAAATAGGTAAAAAAATCACAGAAGCTGGATCAGGTCAGGTTTAGGGTGATCCGGGAGGGGACTGAGATCGTGGCCCTGAAGCGTTTAGGTGAGTCTTTGCGCGGGCTTCTCTGATCCAAGGGACGGTTGAGTGGGGGAGCTTTCGATGGGGTCTGGGACTGTCGACCATGTTGGTGAGAGCGCAAGAAGGCTTCGGCCTCCAAGGGGTCATGGAAGGACAGTTGATCGCCATTAGGGGCTCTGAGGCGAAGTATGGCCGGGAAGGCCAAAGTGAATTTTACTTGCTGGAATGCTTTCCTCTTTTTTGAGACCTCCATTGAATAATCGGCAAATATCAGGACATTTATTCCATCAATTTGGACCTGTCGGGCCTGCCTGAACTTGTGCAGTATAAGGGACTTGTCAGCGTAGTTCAGGTATTTAGCAATGATAGGCCGAGTTGTTTTGCGGTCTGAATTAAACGCTCCCATGCGGTGAGCCCTTTCCACTGCACAGGGGCCCGGAAGGCCTCGGGTATTCGCTGCGCACAGAAGTCTGCGAGAGCGGCTGACTGAAGTGACTCAGGGACCCCTACGAAACGTAGGTTACTTCTCCTGGACCTATTTTCCAAATCGTCCAGCTTTTGTAGTATATATTGGTTTGTTTTGTCCTGAGCATGTTCAGTGGCCTGAGCCTGATACAGTTCATCCTCAGCGTTTGATAAGCGGTGCTCCAGATCATTGAGCCCGGTGCCATGCTCCTTGAGCTGCGTTTTGATCTGTGCCATCCCTGCATTCACCGCTTTTTCTACAGACGCGGCAATCATGGGGGTTAAAAGAGCAGCCACCACCTGGGCTATGCGCTCTGTAGTATTGTCCTCTTCTAGAGGTGTCCCCGGGGTGTGTGGAGAAGGAGGGGAGGATGTGCTGCCGCCTACCTCCATCACCGTTTGCAGCGCCGCCGCGTGTGGAGCCGAGTAGGCCGAGACCGGGGCCTCGATTTGCGGGGAAGCCGTCGGCGCCGCCTGGGCCATTTCTCGACAAATCGGTCCATGGCGACCGTGGGGTGTCTCCGGAGGTGGAGGGGAGTCTGCTGGGCTGAAAAATTCCTTTAAATATTGTACCTGCTGGGTGTCTATAGTATGCCTGTGATATAACGTAATAGCACAATCACCTGCCTGCCAGTAAATTAGGAAAAAAACAACCATTTTTAAAACTTTTTTTCCATTGATACATGTTCCCTGGGGCAAGACCCGGTTTCTCAAAGACGTTTTCACAGGCATACTATAGACACCCAGCAGGTATAATATTTAAAGGAATTTTTCATTTTTTTTATTTTTTATTTAAGCATCATTAAAATCACTGCTTCTGAAAAAACAACTGTTTTTTTAACTTTTTTTGTTTCATGTTCCCTGGGGCAAGACCCGGGTTCTCAAAGACGTTTTACGACAATAACTTGCATATTAGGCTTTAAAATAAGCACTTTTGAATTCGAACGTTCGCGTCCCATAGACGTCAATGGGGTTCTAAATGTTCGCGCGAACGTTCGGTCCGTTCGAAGGTTCTGGTGCGAACCAAACGGGGGGGGGGGGGTTCGGCTCATCCCTAGTAGTGGTCCCAATTTTTTTGCTTGTGTATAAAATGTATTACCACTCCATCTTATTCCTTTTTCAGCCTGGGTAGTTAGAGCAAGGTTAAGATCTAGTCTAGTCCTGTCTAATAAAGCTATAGGAACCTTGGAGGGATTTATTTTGTGCTTAGTTCGTAAAGCTTTATATTCCGCTTCCATACGCTCTATGTAGCCCTACGATCTCTTTTGGCTTGTGTGGCAATTTGAATGAATTTACCCCGAATAAAGGTTTTATGTGCAGCCCAAAGAACTTTGTTTGAAACGTCACCTGTGTCATTAAGAGAAAAGTATTCCCGTAATGTCTTATCTAAAATGTCAATTGAGGCTGGATTAGATAAAATAGACTCATTAAGTTTCCAATGACTTTGTTTTGTACCTAAAACCGAGGAGCGAAAAGAAATCATAACTATTGAATGGTCAGACAGTGCCGTATCTTTGATGTGAGCATTGATTATAAAAGGAAGCATGGGTGAAAGAGTAAAAATACGGTCTATCCTAGCATATGTGTTATGGGGATGAGAATAATGTGTATAGTCCCTTTTAGATGGGTTTAATTCCCTCCAAATCCCCAAGAGGTTATGGGCAGAGAGAATTTTGTAAATTTTTGGGCGAGTTAACTGTTTTTTCAGGGGTTTGGATTTATCAAGTGCTTGATCAAATGCGACATTAGAGTCTCCCCCAAAAATCACAGTGCCAGCTAACATAGGATTTAGGATGTTCATCATGGTCCTGAAAAATTTTGCTTGACCCCTGTTAATAGGAAATAAGGGAATAGAGGTTTCCCTCTATCATGCCTTGTAATGGTATAATTCTCCCTTCGGGATCATTGTACTCAAATGATTTTTCAAATTTACGAAAATTATGGCTACCCCCTTAGTTTTATTCTCCACATTAGCGAGGTGGAATTGAGGAAAATAAGGATGTATATAGTTGGGATTATATTGTGTAGGAATGTGTGTCTCCTGGAGCATGATGACATCTAAATTGAGAGATTTGTAATAATCTAGAATTTTTCTCCTTTTTTTGGGGGGAATTCAAACCTTGGACATTATGAGATGCAATTTTAAGATGTGTCTGTGAACTAGCCATGGGAGTTCGGAAAGGTACATATACATAAAACATAATACATAGAGCTTGAGAAAGGAGTGTGGCAGCCGCGTCACACGCTGCCTGACCACTCGGAAACGCGTTGCACACGTCATCATCCTCCGCCTGCTGTCCACTAGTGTTCCAAGCCTCGGTTTGAGGACCTCCTAACGCAGTCGGCTTTCTTCACCAGCGATGGAAAGATAACCTCACCACACAGCGCTCCAGCAGGACCAGGAAGTGAGTGACGGCCGGATGACACCCTTCCCTCCCTGGAAACTTTTTACATGCCTACCTGTCACTTCAAAAATGTGAGTGACCATTACCTGTGCTTATATTAAATTGTGTTTTAAACTACTACACCCAGAGGCGCCTCTTCCCTTGTTGTGTTTTATATACATAACACGTCCCCACTCACCCTTAGAAGTTCTTCAATCGGAAACTTCACAGGAGCCAATTGTACCAGATAATTAGAGAAAAAGGCATCCATCTGTAGTCTAAAGAAAATAAATTCTGAATTATACCCGAAAATTTGGTAAATATGAAAATTTAACAAGGCGCCCATAGTAAAACAGGAAACTACATCTCAAGCATGGCAAAATGATTGTTTATGCAAATCTGAAAGACAAAATTGAGGGAAAAAAAGGGAAAAAAAATATGTTAATTCAAGCAAGTCTGAGAAACTACAGAGCTTACAATAAATACAGGATTAATTCGTGAATGGGGTGAACCCCAAAAAAGGAACCCAGACAGGTCTGAGGTCAGACTCTGGGTCTGAGATATAAAAAAAATGGAGATGTGGAAAAGAAAAAAATAGGAAAAAATTACAGTCAGGTGGGACCATTGTCCTTGAGTTTTTTTATCTTTCCTTTTATTCCAAATAGGAGATTGTGGGCTTGTTGGGTAGGTCTTTTGGTTGAACCAGTGCTGGATGTAGAGGTGTCCATTTCCTCTTCTTGAGAGATGAGTTTAAGGTGGAGAAGAATACGTTCGCCTTCTTGGAGGTTAGTAAAGGAATAAGATCTTTAATTTAGAAAAAACTTGACTGCAAAAGGGAAATTCCATTTGTATTTTATATCTTTCTGCGTCAGAATAAGTAATAGTGGTTTTAGTGATCTTCTTTGTTGGATTGTGGAGGGCGAAAGATCTGAAAATAACTGGACATGGTGACCCTGGCACAGAATTTAGGTGGTAGATCTAGCTTGTTTCATAACTTCTTCCTTTATGGAATAGTAATGAGGCTTTGCAATAATGTCTCTAGGTTTACCATCCTTTCTGGGGGGTCCAAGGGCTCTATGAGCCCTGTCTAGTTCAAGACGCTGCTGATGGACGGTAGGTAATAATGACTTGATTAGATCCTGAACTGCAGAATTAACATCTAGCAACGTTTCAGGTAAACCTCTTATTCTGATGTTATACCTTCGGGACCTATTTTCGAGGTCGTCAATTCTGGAATTGGCGTAATCAAGTTGTTCCTGGATTGTAGATAATTGCATGAAATGTTGATTTAAAACCGAGACTGTTTCTTCAAGTTTATGCTCAATTGTATCTATTCTTGCTCCTAGATTTTGAAAATCAGATTTCAGGTCCCTGGTGATTTTAGTGGCTGTTTGAGCCAGTCCCTTATCCAGTAATTCAGAGAACCTCTGGAAAAGGTCTTCTATTTGGAGAGACTGTTCTCTGAGGTGAATATCTGACATAAATGCACTGTTTGGAGCAGTAGAGGTATTCCCTCTATTGGGGTGGTTAGAGACAGATACATCCATAGTAACATGGGATACAGTGGGGATTTGTGATGGGAGAAGTACTTGTGGGATACCAGCCTGGGTGTCTGAGGTAAAATGTTGCTCTGCTGAGTCAATGACATGTTTGTGCTCTGTGAGGGAAACTGCGTTGGGGACTGTAATCCGTGCTGCGGCGGCCATTTTGGATTTTCGCTCGCTAATAACGGTCTTATTATCAAACAGGCGGACATCTGGCGATATTCGCGGTGGTCCGCCATTTTACATTGAGAAGAACTTTGACCTATGACGCATCCATCAGGTGGTGCAGGACAGCCAATTGAGACATTGAAGCACATGGACATACCCTTTACCTTATAAATAGACCTGATCTGGCGGTCATCTTACATTCTGTTTTTGTCAGTGTAGGGAGGGGTTGGTGTTTGGAGCAGGGACAGGCTGTATTGAATCAAATAGCTATCTAAAAGGTCATTCTAAGGACTGGTATAGGTGTACTACATGCTGTGCAGTATATAGGTGTAATACATTCATATACTTTTTGACAGTGTAGGGACAGGTTGCTGTTTGGAGCAGGGATAGACTGTAGTTACACAAATCGTTACCTAACAGGTCCACAAAAGTCCTTTCAAGCACTGGTATAGGTGTACTACTTCCTGTGCAGTATATAGGTGTAATACATTCATATACTTTTTGTCAGTGTAGGGACAGGTTGCTGTTTGGAGCAGGGACAGACTGTAGTGACACAAATCGTTACCTAACAGGTCCACAAAAGTCCTTTCAAGCACTGGTATAGGTGTACTATTATTTGGTGTTCAGTATATAGGGGTGTAATACACTTATAATATACTTTCGAACATAGAAAGCATACTATAGTGGATTTGTATTGTGCAGCATTGTGACTGGTGGTGTATTTGGTTACTGCTGAATTTTTGTCACTTTCACTGCCTTACCTCTGCTACACACAGTAACAAAATTTCCTGAAAAAAAGTTTCAGAACTGGTGCAATAAAGCAGTGGCCCCCCAAAACGACAGATTGAAGCAGAGCTTTCATTTCCTTATTCCACATATACTGCGCTTCTCTAGAGACTTTTGTCACAGGGTCATTTAAAAAATGACAGGCAGAGGAAGAGGCAGGCCCTTCCGCAGGGGTGGTAGGGGTAGGGCAGGAGCACCAGGCCGGAGCCAAAGTGGGAAGTGGCACAATGTTCGTTCGATTACGTCAAAGGATGCACCAGACTTGGTTGAGTGGCTCACCACCAACACCACCACCATATACCCTCCGCTAGAGTCACAGGAATTATTTTCCAATCCATCAGAAGACATTTCGGATGCGCAGACATTCTTGGCATTGGATCAGGAAGAGGAGGTAGCAACAGCCACACTCAGCAGTCTGACGACAGTACTCAGATCAGCCCAAGGAGGTTGGTGCCTGATGTTGCTGCCTACTCCGAGATCTCTATTGTTAGTGATGGGGAAGATGACGTCTAAAGACGGCACGTGGGTGCCCACAAGAGAGGAAGAGGAGGGGAGTTCAGAGGGAGAGATGGACCAGCAGATAGGGAGGAGAACCAGGCCGAACTTACATTGCACAGGAGGGACAAACCAGACTACTAATGTATCAGGAGCGAGCCATCAACCATGTACCCGTGGCACCCATGTTGATTTTGTTTTACCGCCACGGATTTCATGCAGGCCTGCCTATTCTTCTCCTCCTCCTCCTACTCCATCCTCCCTCTCCTCCTTGACTGACTCCTCATTTTCCAATGCTACCGTCTCTTCCACTTCCAGATCCCCAGAACCTATTTGACATGCCAGGTGAGACGTTGCAGTGCTGTGCTGTGTCTGTTGTGCCTGGAAGACAAGAGCCACACTGGTCCTGCACTCCTTTCAGCTTTGCGTTCACAGGCAGATCAGTGGCTAACACCGCTCAATTTGACAGTTGGTAAAGTGGTGTACCACAACGGTGCCAATCTGCTGAGCGCGCTGAAACAGGGCAAAATTACACACGTGCCATGCATGGCACACATCCTGAACTTGATCTGCAGTGATTCGTTGCCAAATACCCTGGGATCCAGGACGTCTTGCGGCAGGCCAAGAAAATCTCGGCCCATTTTAGAAGATCTTACACGGCCATGGCTCGCCTTGCTGACATTCAGCGGCGACACAACATGCCCATCAGATGTCTTATTTGTGACTGCCAGACTCGATGGAACTCAACATTGTATATGCTTGATAGGCTGCTCCATCAGAAACATGCAGTTAACGACTACCTGTACGAACTCTGCGGCAGGACAGGTTCTGGGAGCTTGGTTTTTTTTCACCGCACCAGTGGCTGCTCATGCGCGACTCATGCAGACTTCTGCGGCCATTTGATGAGATCAACAAACTGATCAGTCCCAGCCAGGGTGCCATCAGTGACATCGTACCTTACGCCTCTTTTCTGGAGCGTGCATTGCATCATGTCATTGATCAAGCCGTCGAAGAGCAGGAGCAGGAAGATGAGGAAGTCGCAATGCTAAATGAATTCCCAGGGGGGCTACTCCACCTGAGAAAACAACGGGAGTCTGAAGAGGAGTCAGAGGAGGATGGTGCCGGGGCGGAGGAGGAGAAGAAAGAAGAGCATTCTTTAAACCTTTCTGGGATCCCTGGTGTTGTTTGTGGATGGGGGAAGGAGAACGAGGATGACATTATCCTGGATGATGAGCAGGAGCCAGGCCAGTACAGCGCTTCCAGTTTAGTGCAAATGGGGGCCTTCATACTCCAGTGTTTTAAGAGAGACCCCCGTATAAAAAGCATAAAGAGCAAGGACCAGTACTGGGTGGCAACATACTTAGACCCCCGGTACAAAAAAAACATGGCGCAAATGTTACCACCATCACAGAGGGCTATCAGAATGCAGCACTTCCAGGCCTTTCTTCGAGAAATGCTGTATTCTGCTTTTGCGTCCACTGGCAGAGGAATTTCCACTCACAGAGAAACAGTTTCGGGTACCAATCCAACAGCTCCTGCAAGAAGAGGGCGGTTTGAAGATGTCTTGGTCACTAATGATATGAGATCATTCTTTCAGCCGACCCATCGACAGCTGTCCTCCGGATCCAGCATCAGGGAATGCCTAGACCGTCAGGTGTCCGACTACATCGGGTTAACGGCTGATGTGGACGCACTGAGAAGTGATGAACCCCTGGACTACTGGGTGGGCAGGCTTGACCTCTGGCCAGAGCTTGCACAATTTGCAATGGAACTGTTGGCTTGCCCCTCATCCAGTGTCCTGTCCGAAAGGACGTTCAGCACATCAGGGGGGGTCGTGACCGATAAGCGCACTCGCCTAGCTCACAACAGTGTTGACTACCTCACATTTATAAAAATGAATGTGACCAGTAGACCATGTTTCATTCAAATTCAGATGAATGCCTGTGGGCTATTTTTTTGGGGCCTGTACTAGCCAATGCTTACTTCTGTATCCGGTGAATGCCTATTGTACCACCAGCCACGGAATACAAAGTTGTTTGCTGTCAGGTGAAGGCCTGTGGCCGTAGGCTAATTTTTGGGGCCTTTACTGGCCGGCACTTACTTCTGTATCTGGTGAATGCCTATTGTACCACCAGCCACAGAATACAAAGTTGTTTTCTGTCAGATGAAGGCCTGTGGCCGTGGGCTAATTTTTTGGGCCTGTAATGGCCGACACTTACTTCTGAATCCGGTGAATGACTATTGTACCACCAGCCACAGAATACAAAGTTGTTTGCTGTCAGGTGAACGCCTGTGGCCGTGGGCTAATTTTTGGGGCCTGTACCGCCCGACACTTACTTCTGTATCTGGTGAATGCCTATTGTACCACCAGCCACGGAATACAAAGTTGTTTGCTGTCAGGTGAGTGCCCATGGGCTAATTTTTGGTGCCCGTAATGGCCGTCACTTACTTCTGTATCCGGTGAATGCCTAATGTACCACCAGCCACGGAATACAAAGTTGTTTGCTGTCAGGTGAACGCCTGTGGCCGCGGGCAAATTTTTTGGGCCTGTAATGGCCGACACTTACTTCTGTATCCGGTAAATGCCTAATGTACCACCAGCCACAGAATACAAAGTTGTTTGCTGTCAGGTGAACACCTGTGGCTGTGGGTTAATTTTAGGGGCCTGTAATGGGTGGCACTTACTTCTGTATCCGGTGAATGCCTATTGTACCACCAGCCACGGAATACAAAGTTGTTTGCTGTCAGGTGAACGCCTGTGGCCGTGGGCAAATTTTTTGGGCCTGTAATGGCCGACACTTACTTCTGTATCCGGTGAATGCCTATTGTACCACCAGCCACAGAATACAAAGTTGTTTGCTGTCAGGTGAACGCCTGTGGCCTAATTTTTGGGGCCTGTAATGACTGAGGCCCTGTACACACGACCGGTTTTCTTGGCAGAATTCAGCAAGAAACTCGATGGGAGACGTATTCTGCCGAGAAAACCGGTCGTGTGTACACTTTTCGCCAAGAAACCCATCGGGAAACTCGTAGAGCCAAAAAGAGAGCATGTTCTATATTTCCTCGTAGGGCAATGGGAACATTTGGCTGGACGAGTTTTCTGACAGCCGAACCAGGAACTCGACGAGCAAAACGATGTGTTTTGCCCGTCGAGTTTCTCGGTCGTGTGTATGGGGCCTGACACTTACTTCTGTATCCGGTGAATGCCTATTGTACCACCAGCCATGGAATACAAAGTTGTTTGCTGTCAGGTGAGTGCATGTGGGCTCATTTTTTGGGCCTGTACTGGCCGGCACTTACTTCTGTATCCGGTGAATGCCTATTGTACCACCAGCCATGGAATACAAAGTGTTTGCTGTCAGCTGAATGCCTGTGGCCGTGGGCTCATTTTTGGGGCCTGTAATGGCCGACATTTACTTCTGTATCCGGTGAATAGCTTAATGTACCTCCAGCCACAGAATACAAAGTTGTTTGCTGTCAGGTGAACGCCTGTCGGCAAATTTTTGGGGCCTGTAATGGCCGGCACTTACTTACTTATGGACACTTAATACTTCTGGTAGGTCAGTGTCCATGTTGTGGAACTATTTGTGCATAGCTAGTAAGTATTTTGTGGCTGCAAATATGACCTGCAGGTTTTTAATATTCGCCTGCCATTAAAGTCAATGGGGCCCGCCGCAAACTTGCAGTTCGCGGACATTTGCGAAAGTTTGTGGTTAGCGTTCGCGAACTGTCCCGTCAGATATTCGTCTATCACTAGAGCAGGCTCGGGCAGCCATCCACAGAGCCCTGCACATGCGCACTGGTGAGCTCATATTTTGTACGGTAGAGGTGCACTATTTCAATTTTGGTGGATATCGGATCTATTTGACTATATTCGGTTATTTGGGGACTGCTATTTCTCCACTCAGCCTATTATTTATGGACTGTTTCCACACATATGTTTTATTACAATTAATTTACCACCCATGGACTTATTCGCTAATTTTGTTTAACTCACCTATGTTAATATGTCACTGTATGAATGATATTCATGGTGATCAATCTTTTAGTTTTGGTTTGTATCAGTTATAAGTTACTATATTATTCACATGCACTGTTTTTCACCAGCATATTGTTTTCACTTTATTTGTTGGGTCTTTAGAGCGCTGCTCTGTCTAGTTGCAGCTTAGTAATTTGTATCAATAACGCGGTATCCTTTTTTGCCTAATACTTTTTTCCTGTTCACCCTCTCCTCCCCTTTATTTAATTAGAGAAGATAATGTATTCCTATGCTTGAAATTCTGTTTTCTTTGAAGTTCACATACAAAACTGTACATAAAAATACACATTTTAGACAATTTATATTTTACATGATCTGTATTGTTAATTTTAATATTACTGAGCTTTGATCTGATAGCAGCTCTAGTGTTGCAATTACAGTACATGATATACATATTAAGCACCATCCCTTCAAGGAGTTTAACTACAGAAACAAGAAAACTCATTCCACACAATAAGACCACAGGTAATTGCTTGGCCATGCTTTGTAATTAACATGCAACTGCTAATCGTTCATTGTTGAGAAAACTAATTGGGGAAGAGGGAGATTAACATTCTGATTGTTTAATGGATTCCAGAGGGATAAGGCATAATTCTAGTAATGGTTCTATGTGCTGGTGATTTGACCATTGTTCAACTTGCCACACTGTATTTGCAATCCCAAGAGATCCTATTACACTCCATGACTTGCATAATTGTGTTGTTTGTATGCATATTAAATTCACTAAACATCAAATATATGTATTAAATGCAATAATGTAGTTTCTAAGCTATTCAAGCCAAGCATAAATTTACACGTCTTACCTTTTTGTGACAAAAAGTAAATCCAAAGATAATCTACTATGTTTTTTCAGAATTCATTGTAAATTATTTGTATCTACCTTGTATTTTCTTGACATGTTTACTGTGCTTTTAAGCAGGTTCTCCTTCTGGGCGGTATCTATAAACCAGACACCACATACAACATATTTGTCGAACCACTGCAAGAAAATCAATTGTAAGTCACATGGAGAGCATGTGCCATTTTTTAGACTGTGTGCAAGATGGATAGAACAAAGTAATAAATGCCTTAAACTCACTACACATCTTACAATCTGACAGTATAATCTCTTTTAGATATACCAACTATGTAGTTTAGGAGCCTGCCTGATAAGACATCAATTCATTAGATGGTTAAGGTGGAGTCCCATATTACATAGTTTTGTATAAATCTAAAGTTGATTGCGCAAAGATTGTATGGTCTGGTTATAATGTGTATGATGACAAAACTGAATTTTTTTTGGATGTAACTGTATACAGTATACATACTGTTAGACAGGGAAGAGGCCATCTTTGTTTTCCCTTAATTTGGGGGGGGGGGGGTGTCTAACACAATGCCAAATGAAGAGCACACAGCTCTGGAGTGGTCGACTGTATTTTACCCTCACAGTACACTCAACCTTTCCCCAATCTGTACAAGGCGCTTTGCCACTGTGCTCAACATAAAGTACATATGTCCTGATCCTTATGGTTCAGTTGACAGCTTCCTGTGAGACTCTCAGCAGCCCCTAGACCTGGAAGGGAGTGATCTGACTGGCAGCTCAACTGCTTCCTAACACCTCATTCACTATCCGGAACCTTACTCTGAGCTGAGCTGCAGAAGCTCCTTTGGAATATATAAAAAAATAGAACACAATAGACCAGCCCTCAAAATTTCCACTCGCCTGCTAGCATTTGGCGAGTGGATTTAAGTTGGGGGCGAGTGATAACAGTTTTGCATGACCAACAGTCCAATCTGTACCTACACTTAGAGCCACGCTGCGATTGGCGGCCGAAAAAGGAAAGGTGCGTGCCCAGGAAAAGTAGTCGGGTGAGCCGCACACATGCAGAGCAGTATACAGGTGCTCTCCTTACAATTCTCGTTAAGCCATGGGACCTGATAGTATGACCTCTCTGAGCCTGGCTTCCCAACCTGACCAATGTAGCTGGAGAGCAGAGAGCAGGAAGGAACAAGTGAGCTGGAGGACTGCGATTATCACCACTCTGGGTGTCCCAGGTAGGCAGTGCAGCACAGCGTAACCAAGAGTTGCCCTGACAAGAGAGCGGCAGTATGCTGTGCGGTGTCAGTGTGCGCTATGTTGTGGTGTCAATGGCTATGCAGGTGTGTGAATCTCGGTGCTGGATTGTACTCCCTCCCGCTGTGCTGCAGCTCCTCTCCTCACTGCCCGACAATGAAAGGGGGAAGTGGGGACATGCAAGTGTGGAGCCGCACACAGGGGCTCCTGATTATGAGAGTGGGTAGAATAGGAGAGGGAGAGAGAGAGGAGGATGGATGGGGGTTGCAGAGGAGACAGCAAGAGAATGGGGGGAAAAGACCTGGTTCTATAGAGAAGGCAGAGGAGGAGGAGGAGGGAGTCTTGTACATAAGAGGGAGAGCAATATTTGCTCTCCCTCTTATTTTGTTTG
The DNA here is from genome assembly GCF_905171775.1 of Rana temporaria. NCBI lineage: Eukaryota > Metazoa > Chordata > Amphibia > Anura > Ranidae > Rana > Rana temporaria. Next base: position 122,386,365 of record NC_053495.1, read on the forward strand.
CCCCAGTGCCATGTCCCTTTGGTTTGCCCCAGTGCCATGTCCCTCTGGTTTGCCCCAGTGCCCTGTCCCATTTTGTTAAAGTTGTTGTTGGTAATATTTAATTGTGTAACTTGATTCGGCATAAAACATTTAACAGTGTCATTCCAAGAGATAATCTACAAGGGCGTTTTTAGGGGCGGAATTAGGGGCGGGGCAGTGTATGGGTTAGGTGAGGCAACTGGTGGCGAGTAACACTTGAGGCCTGGCTAGAAGCTCAGGGCTTGAAATTTTGAGCCCTGCAATAGACTGTTGATATAAGCTTCTGCTCAGCAGAGCCATGATAAGTTGTTCATGTTGAACCCGCTACTTATTTTCTATTTTATGGCATAACTATCTTGTATACAACCAGACTTGTATGTTCCCTGCTGAAAGTGTGACTGTTCATTTCTTGCACTTTTAATCATTCAAATGTCTGGATTATATAATTACTTTGTCTGATTTGAAAATCTATAAATAAGCAATAAAAAAAAAATAGAACACGATTGGGTGGGACTTTACGTGTACCATGTAGGGTTTAATAAATACACAAATCAAGGAGGTTAAAAGAAAAAATGAACAAAGTTTTTATTTTACATATACACTTATTGAGAAAACATACAATTGTTAAAGGGTCTGTAATGGGATGCTCTATGATTATGGGGTTCTGTGATAGAAACAGGCCTGTAATGGGGGTCTTTGATGAAGAGGAGTCTGTGATAGGGATCTGTGATGGGGGGGTCTGTGATAGAGGGGGGTCTGTGATAGAGGGGGATTCTGTGATGGGATAGTCTGTGATGAGGGGGATCTGTGATGGAGAGGGGTCTGTGATGGAAAGGGGTATGTGATGGGAGGGGGTCTGTGATGGAGAAGGGTCTGTGATGGAGGGATCTGTGATTAGGGGTTTCTGTGATGAGGGGAGTCTGTGATGGGGGATCTGTGATAGAGGGGGTATGTGATGGAGAGGGCTCAGTGGTAGTATGGTCTGTGATGTGGGGATCTGTGATGTGGGGATCTGTGATGAGGGGGATCTGTGAAAGTATAGTCTGTGATGGGAGATCTGTGATGGAGAGGGATCTGTGATGATATGGTATGTGATGAGAAGAGTTTGTAAAGGGGAGATCTGTGATAGAGGAGGATCTGTGATGGAGAGGGGTCTGTGATGAGGAAAGTCTGTGATGTGAGGATCTGTGATGGAAAGGGGTTTGTGATAGAGGGGGATCTGTGATGAAGATGGGTCTGTGATAGAGGGGATCTGTGATGAAAAGGGGGATCTGTGATGGAGAGGAGTCTGTGATGGAGAGGGGGCTGTGATGGAGAGGGATCTGTGATAGAGGGGGATCTGTGATAGAGGGGGATCTGTGATGGAGAGGGGTCTGTGATAGAAGGGGATCCGTGATTGCGAGGGGTCAGTGATAGAGGGGGATCTGTGATGAGAGGGGTCTGTGATAGAGGGGGGTATGTGATAGAGGGGATCTGTGATGAAGAGGTGTCTGTAATAGAGGGGGGATCTGTGATGGAGAGGGGTCTGTGATAGAGAGGAACTGTGGTGGGATGGTCTGTGATGAGGGGAGTCTGTGATGGGGAGATCTGTAATGAGGGGAGTCGGGATCTGTGATGGAGAGGGGTCTGTGATAGGGGGGAATTGTGATGGGGAATCTGCGATAAGGAGGGTCTGGGGTGGGGGGGATCTGTGATGGAGAGGGGTCTGTGATGGGATGGTCTGTGATGAGGGAGTATCTGTGACTAAAAGGAGTCTGTGACAGGGGGATCTGCAATGGAAAGGGGTCTGTAATGGGGTCTGTGATGAGATGGTCTGTAAAAGGGAGGTCTGTGATGGGTCAGGCTGTGATGGATTGGTCTGTAATGGGGTCTCTGATGGGTCGGTCTCTGATGGGGTCTGTAATGGAGCCGTCTGTGATGTAAAAGAAGGGATCTGCTGTGAAGCTAGACTAAGGGCACTGATGTAAAACGGGGGTCTGTGATGTAAAAGGAGCCTGTGAAGGGGAAATAAGGACACTGATGTAAGGGCTTCGTCACACTTGTGCAGTGCAACATTTAACAGTGTCATTTTGTGAGGTAATTTAAAAAGGGCGTGTTTAGGAGTGGAATTAGAGGTGGGGCAGAGTAGGGGTTGGGTGGAGTAACTGGTGGCAAGTAACTCTTAAGGCCTGTCTAGTAGCTCAGGACTTAAACTTTTGAGCCCTTCCTGTACTGTGGATGCTACCTCCAACTGCTAGTCTTAAGAGATTTGGAAGAAGATTGGGAATTGTCATTATTGTGCTGCTCACTGTTCTACATTCTGAAAGCCCTGTCATTAAGAAACAATGCCCTAAATCTATCAAAATGACCACCTCCACATACAGAAACAGTGTAATACAAGACATGGAAAGTCAGTAAAAAGTGAACAATCAGCTGCTGGAAGCCTATAGTCAATGCTGGTAACTAGCCCTTTGCAGGCTTTGTTTTTCGTTTTTTTTTGCGCAACTTCCAGAGTTCTGTTCTTTTATTTAAATTGATAGGCAGACAAGTTTATTTCACTGCTTTTTTATACATTACCCTCAAAACACATTTATGAAATATATTCTCTTCTTCAGCTTTCTTGCAGGACTTTAAATGTTTCAATAACAATAAGGCATTTACTTAAATGAGGTTAAAATTATGTGAACAAGACACCATTTTACAGACAGAGTTTTTCATCTTTCTTCCTCTACTGATAACATTTGGCCTTATTTTAGAAAAGACAGACATCCTGGAGACATTTGGTTAATCAGATATTAAATTAATCAAACCACTCTTTTAAACTAACTAAAGGTTAAGTCTACTGACATTTCAGTTTTCAAAAAGCTGGTTTTAGGGATTAATGAACATGACTCACTAGATACATTTCTGGTTTGACAGCAGCATTTAAAATGTCTTGTATGACACATGAGTACTCTTTTTGTCCAGCTGTTACTAAGTTTGAGTTCAGCAGTAGCAATATGAGAAAATGATTTGTATGTGTAATGCCTTTCAAGTGTTCCACATGCAGAGTTTCTACACCTACTTAACATACTGAAGTGTCTTTAATATGTTAGATGCAAAAGAAATTATTACCCATATATTCATTTTGTTTCTAAATAATAATATGCAGATTGACAACACACTACAGTGTAAGTAAATAAACAGGCTCTTTGGTTAGGTTAGTGGCCACAATTATAGAAATTAAAGAAAAATAGTTAAGCATTCAATCTGGCTAAAATGTTAAAAGCCCATCCACCACTAAGGATGGGCCAAATATACCTGGTTAGGTTTGAGGCAATTTTAGCGAATCGGTAGGCAGATCCTAATCCTATTAAAATTGAAAGCATTTAATTTTAGAAATCAGTTCTGCCAATTTTCTACGCTAATAGGCAGAAAATTGTCAAACAAATTTAACGAGGGGCTGGGCAGTGGCCTCGGTAATATGTACTAAAGCAATACAGAAAAAATCTGATTGCGAGGGAGCAGCAATTATATTAATGCTTAAAGAGAAATATTAAACATTAAAAATTACTGGGGAATGTCTTGACCCTGCCTGTAACGTGGTGCATCTGTAAGCTATACTGAAGCAAAACTGGAATAAAAAAAAAAGTTTAAATTGCTAGAAGTTGACAGCTTCAGCTGCTTTACCTTCTTTGTAAACAAACAGCTGAGTATGCCCCTCATACCAGACCCTTATCCCTTATCCTAGATTTTGGGCCTGGTATAGAAAGTATTGAGAAACCCACACAAAAAAATGCTATGGGGTTCACACGTGTCATGATCCTATGGGGTAAAAATGACCGCACCAGCCAAGCAGATACTGGCTGGAAAAAGCGCCCAGAGGCGATTCAGTTCGCATGCGTTGCGCTATACAAGTCATTCATTCATTCATTCATTCACACCAGGTTCTTCAGGTCTAGTATGAATTTTAAGTAATATAATGGTGTCCCGCAAAAATCCATACAAATACATTAAGTCCAGGAAAGGGTGCTGAGAGCATGTGCTCACCCTCCTGAACCATGCCAAGCCACATGGGGGTGTCTTCCCCTCAACAGGGGTGTCTTACCCACAATCCTGGCCAAGTAGTTGTGGAGGTCTAAAGTCAGGGGGATTATTAGAATCTGAAAGCCCCCTTTAACAATATGGGGTACCCAGATGCTTTGTGAATAGGTAGGGTTAGAGGAGAAGTGTGAAAGAAGCCCTTGTCCTTATCAACACTGAGACAAGGTGCTTTGCCAAGGGGATACACCCCCATGTTGAATGCATGTGGTCTGGTATGGTTCTGGGGGTCCCCACATTCACCCAATCTTTCCTGGCCAGGAAGGCTGCATGCTTGGATAAGGGTCGGGTATGGATTTATGGAGGGGACCACACACAATTTTTTACTAGATATTTATATAATTTTGGTGGTGCTCTACACTTTTTTTTGTTTTATTGCATGTGTCCCATTTAAAATTCATATCAGATTTGAAAGACCTGGTATGAATTATGGGCCGAGGGGGGAGCAGGTGGCTGGGGAATGTTTAGCACCCACCTCTTCCTTAACAACATTCTTGATAGTGGAAGAAGGAAGCTGTCATATATAGTAACGAGAGAAAAACTTGACATTCTATATGGCGCACAGTGGTGTAGTGGTTAGCACTTTTGCATAGCAGCAAAAGGATTGCTGATTCAAATCCCACATGACACTACCTGCCTTGAGTTTGTATGTTCTCCCTGTGTCTGTGTGGGTTTCCTTCCACACTCCAAAGACATGCTAGTAGGTTAAGTAGATCCTGTCTAAATTGACCCTAGTATGAGTATGTTTAAATGTGAGTTAGAGACCTTAAAATGTAAGCTTCTTGAGGGTAGGAACTGTTGTGAATGTATATATATATAAAACGCTGCGTAAATTGTACCTGAAATATATAATATTTGGCTCCTGCTGAGCAGGCTGAAAGTCCAGCATTTCAAGTTTGGATGAAATCGGGAGCTAATATCTACCCACCACAACTAGGTAGACTCTATTAAGACAAGACCTGTATTAAACCACAACTAACCTAACCCTCTGAATGCTAGTACTTATTTTGGACCCATCTAAGAACCTGTGTCATCTTCCAAATACTAATTTGATTGCCGCTTTGTGTTAGTGTTAGTGCACATGTTTATCAGTTAGGCAGGCCATACACGGTGCAAATTTCTTTCCTGCAGGAAAGAAATTTGCAGAGATTCCCCCATCAACACAGACAGTGCTGACAGGAGTATCCCTCCTGCTGAGCAATTATCTTCTCCGGACGGGGGCAGGGGAGGGAAGCTATCCCCGCCATGAGAAGACAGTGATTAGAGCTAGCGGTTATAGCAGCCGCTAGCAATAATTGCAAGAGAATCTGGCAGGGTGGTTGTACCTGAGTTGATCGATCAATCAACTTGGTACATTCAGCCTGCCTATTAATGGTTTACATACACAAGACTCAAATCGTGCATGGCCGACTTGGTGTGAAGCTGGATATCATTTGTTATCAATGTATGTCAATGTATTCCAATCAATATAGGTTGGCCAATTCAAGTTTGTCAGTCATGCATCTTATGCATCTATTAGGATAAAGGGTTGGGAGATAACGTATATCACAGCATCCACAATCATAAGATTAAAGCAGAGGTCCGCCCACTGCTGCAAAAATTTAAAGCCAGCAGCTGCACATACTGCAACTGATGACTTTTAATAATCAGACACTTACCTGTCCTGGAGTCCAGCGATGTCGACACCACAGCTAATGTTTCCATCAGCTGTCGGGTGCATGCCACCTCGATTGCGAGTAAGGGAACCCGGCAGCAAAGCCTTACGGCCAAGAAAGGAGGGGGAGCCCGGGCAGTGATGTCAATACCCGCGGCTGAGGCTCCCAGAAGTGGGAACGAGATACCTGTAAAAGACAGGTATCCTGTCCCTCCTCACCCTGAAAGGTGCCAAATGTGGCACCAGAGGGGGAAGGAGTACAACAAGCGGAAGTTCCACTTTTGGGTGAAACTCTGCTTTAAAGTGGTTGTTACCTTTCAAACACTTTTCACTGGCAGCCCCTCTGTTTTATCCAGGGATATTGCACTAGTAAAGTTTTTTTTTATAAACAAAGCCTCTAAATACCTTTTTTGAAGCAGGCCAGTCACATGACTCCCAGCCGATCCAGGTCTACAGTGGGAGGGGCCAATATCTTCCTCTGACGTTAGGCGGGGAGATCACGGGTTGCTTGGCCCCTCCTGCTGTAGCCCTGGATCGTAGTAGCAGAACAGCCAGGAGTCATGTGATTGGCCTAAATATAGCTGCAAAAATTATATTTAGAGGCTTCGCTTAAAAGAAAACACTTATACAGTGCATTATTCCTGGATAAAACAGAGGGGCTGCCTGTAACCATTTTTTAAACTTTTTGTTAACTACTAATAGCGGCAGGAGGGGCAGGCGAGACACAGACACAAAGCTGACAGGCAAGGAGGGAGGGGTGAGGAGGACAGAGGAGAGCTGCGGATGGCAGAGGCATGCAAACTGACCACGGTAGTCAGGGCTCAGCAGCCATGATTATCGTGATCAGGACACAGGAATTGGCAGGATCAGCCAGGTTTTTTACAGCTTAGAGAGGTGCAGGTTAGACAGCACAGGCTCTGTGCTGTCTAACCTGCTATAAGGTGACAGGAGATCACTTTTTTTAAGGTTACAAACAGTTTAACATTCCCCTGCACAATACCTCATACTAAAGGAATGTTGATTGGCATCATCCCTTTGACAGCTAGCAGCTGACACTGTGCATGTCTGCCAGATCTCAGACTGCAATGCCATTGACAGTTCCAGTCCTCACTAATGTTTGGAGATTAATCGGGCAATCAGAATAATGTAATCAATATTCTAGCTATGAACTAATGATTACATGCAGGCTGGAGGCTCATTTAAAAAAAAAAATTCTAATTAAGATGCCACTGCATTCTAAAAAAACATTGTGTCTCTGTTTAATGCTGTAATTGTAAGATATAGTTGTAGTATGAAAATAATATTAATTTAACTTAATTGAAACAAGTATTTGATTTTTTGTATATCATCGTTTTTCTACATTTCTGCCCATTTATCATCCTGTAATAAAAAAAAAAACAGGATATATTTATTAATACAGTATAACAGATGCATGCCTTATATATTATTATTATTATGATTTATATGGCCAACATATATGGGCTACAGTTAGAAACACATATGAGGTCACACTTAACCCCTTCAGCGCCCCCTAGTGGTTAACTCCCAAACTGCAATTGTCATTTTCACAGTAAACAATGCATTTTTATAGAATTTTTTGCTGTGAAAATGACAATTGTCCCAAAAATGTGTCAAAATTGTCCGATGTGTCCACCATAATGTCGCGGTCACTAAAAAAAACGCTGATCGCCGCCATTAGTAGTAAAAAAAATGCTTTTAATAAAAATGCAATAAAACTATCCCCTATTTTGTAAACACTATAAATTTTGCGCAAACCAATTCGATAAACGCTTATTGCGATTTTATTTACCAAAAATAGGTAGAAGAATACGTATCGGCCTAAACTGAGGAAAAAAAGTTTTTTTATATATTTTTGGGGGATATTTATTATAGCAAAAAGGAAAAAATATTGAATTTTTTTCAAAATTGACACTCTATTTTTGTTTATAGCGCAAAAAATAAAAACCGCAGAGGTGATCAAATACCACCAAAAGAAAGCTCTATTTGTGGGAAAAAAAGGACGCCAAAAAAGGATGTCAGTTAAAGCGATGCAGTGCCGAATCGCAAAAACTGGCCGGGTCCTTTACCTGCATCTTGGTCCGGGTCTTAAGTGGTTAAAGCACAACTTAACCCAAAAACAAGAGTTTAATACATAATGTTGTTTACTAGCCCTAGATGCCTCGATGTGGTAGCTTTTAATTTTTCAGGCTAAAACTGTTTTAGTAAGAACACAAAATACCTTGCCTAAAATGCAGTGTCCGTTCCAGTCATGCTATATTTTGCTTCTTATTCATAGGCTGCTTAGTTGCGCTGTAGCTGCCCTGTTCCAAGTTATTAAGCAGTGTCTCCCTATATTTGTACACTTTTCAGCACAGTTCTACATAATTTTTACATCCTGTATGCCTTTTTATATATTTTTTTCTTTTTTATATCCGTACATTTATGTAGGCTACTCTTCACTAAGCAATTACAAATGGCATTTTGTTTCAAGCATCCTCTGTTCTTCCAGTAGTATCCTAAGCGTCCTATATTATTTACTGATGAAGCATGAATTTTCAGCCACTTGCCATCACTTTAGCAATGATGAACAAGATGCTGTTTCCTGGTGAATGTGTGGCTTCAGGCAAGTGGAAATTAAACTTGTTAGAATGTATTACTATTAAATGCTTGTACAGCTGCAGCTTACTAAGCGTGAAACATCCTATTGAGAATCTTTATGTCTAACAGACAGAATTTTCAATCCACGTTTAAATGTTTTAGTGTTTTCTATTCCCTTTAAGCCTAATAAAAGTAATTTTGTTATGAGTTGCATGTGGCAGCACAGTGGGCTTGTGGAATATTTAGCTCTCTTTACTTGAAGTTTACAAGTCCAAGAAAAGTCAATAAAACCATATTTTATAGATGTAGAAAAGGTTGCAAAACTAAATAAACAAGAAAATAGACAATGTGCAATAGGGCAGCAAAACAAAAGTGCAGGATAGAGATAGTCAAACACTTTTGCCGTGTACAGACGATCGGACATTCCGACAACAAAACCGTGGATTTTCTTCTGGCGGATGTTGGCTCAAACTTGTCTTGCATACACATGGTCACACAAATGTTGTCGGAAATTCCAAACGTCAAGAACGTGGTGACGTACAACACGTACAACAGCACAATAAATGGAAGTTCCATAGCAAGTGCGCCACCCTTTGGGCATCTTCTGCTTATCTTGTGTTAGTAGAAGTTTGGTGAGAGACGATTCGCGCCTTTCTGTTCTTCAGTGCATTCTGTTAGTTCGTTCTGACCAGCCGACCGTTTTCTAGCCATGTTGTGGGTACATACTCGTCGTAGAGTTCGTGTTGTGCAGGGGCTTGGTGTTGGGGTTCTTACTTTGACCCAAGCCCAGTCTATGAACAGGGTGGTGAGGAGTTCATGGACAAAGAATTTGTTGCTTCAGCGTGACCAATTTTCTCATATACCTTTGTTGCGGGAGATCCAGGAGAATAATCCTGATGATTTCAGGAATTATCTCTGGATGACGGACCCCGTTTTTCACTGTTTGTTGGCTTTGCTGTCCCCCTATATTACAAAGCAGGACACCTGCATGCGGCAAGGCATTACTCCCAAACAAAGGCTAGTCGCCACATTGCAGTACTTGGCGACAGGGAGAAGTCTGCAGGACCTCAAGTTCTCAACAGGCATCTCCCCCCAGGCTCTGGGGGGTCATTATTCCAGAAACCTGTTCTGTCATAATTTGTGTCATGCAGAAGGACTATAATCAAGGTAAGTTTTCTCCTTTAACATCACATTCTATGTATTTAATGTTTGCTAATGTATTGTATTTCTTTCATCATTCCCTAATTACCATGATTGTAATATGCTGTGAATGTCCCCTTTGTCCTCATGCATGTGGTAAGCTTTTAATGCTCCTTTTTTGTCCTTCATGCATATTTGCCTTCACTAACCTCTTGGCCTTTCTCACATTATGGTTGGGGTACGGTCCATACTTCCCATCATAGTCGGCCCTTTTTAAGATATCCATCATCTCCACTTTCTCTACAAAGGACATATTTGAGGCCTTATATCTCCTCCTTGATGGGGACGTTTCTGGCTCTGGGCTTTCCTCCTCGTGACTGCTATTAGGCACATGCTGTCTCTCCACCATGCACAAAAAAAATAGCTGATCGCCACCATTAGTAGTAAAAAACATTTTTTTAAATAAAAATGCAATAAAACTATCCCCTATTTTGTAAACACTATAAATGTTGCGCAAACCAATAGATAAACGCTTATTGCGATTTTTTTTTACCAAAAATAGGTAAAAGAATATGTATCGGCCTAAACTGAGGATTTTTTTTTATATATATATATATATATATATATATATATATATATATATATTTTGTTTTTTTTGGGGGGGGGATATTTATTAGAGTAAAAAGGAAAATATATTGTTTTTTTTTTTTAAATTGTCGCTCTATTTATGTTTATAGCGCAAAAAATAAAAACCGCAGAGGTGATCAAATACCACCAAAAGAAAGCTCTCTTTGTGGGAAAAAAAGGACACCAATTTTGTTTGGGAGCCACATCGCACGACCGCGCAATTGTCAGTTAAATCAACGCAGTGCCGAATCGCAAAAAACTGTCCAGGTCCTTTACCTGCATTTTGGTCCAGGTCTTAAGTGGTTAAGTTACATGAACTCATGGAATATTCTGGATGGGGCAAAGGCTATTTAAGGCAGGGCAACAAGCCCGCTTGTCGTGGCCTTAAAATATTATGTGTTTTTTACCCCCTTTTCATAGTAAAATGGGGATAGTTAATATAAATTGTTATGTCAACCTGAGTCGTAGTGGCTGGGTTGCTTGCTGTAATGTTGTTTTCTGAGTAAATAAGTTGTTTGTGAATTAATTTGCTAACTATGAATGGTTACATGTTTAATAAATAAAATTGAATACCAATAATAAACACCGGCGGCCAAGTTTACTCCACTATATTGTTTGTTGGTAGTTAGTTATAGGTTATCATGTCTGTCTACAGTCCCATGATAGTCTTTTCTATTTATTAACATTCAATTTGCAACAGTCATGAGCTGAAAATTGTGTGTGATTAATGAACCAAAAACTAAAACTATGTCCCTTTTTTATACACAGGAAAGCCTCAGTCAGGAGGAGGCTGTGGAAAGTGGCAGGCAGGAGGTGGCCAGGCCCAGTAGCCTGACAGAATCACAGGTGCCTCCCCTCCGCCTTCCAACCAAAAGGCCCAGGAAGGGGAGTAACGTGGAGGAGGAAGCATTTGGCCTCATTAGGCAGGCTAATGCTGCCCTCAGAAGCACACCCAATCTTCAAGAGGCCTATGCTTGTATGGCAGCATGTAAAATGCAGGACATGGAGGAGGGTCAACGCCTCTTCTGTGAGGAACTCATTTATTTAGCCCTAAATAAGGGGTTAAGGGGCAAACTCACTATCAAAACCCACATGTGTGAGATCAAACATCCTCCTCCTCCACCTCCTGCCACAACTCCACCACCAGAGCCACAGCTTGGAAGGAAGCATTCAAGGAAGACAAGAAAGTGATGGCCTGGGTTCAGTCTGGTCTGACAAAAGATGCAGGCTGTGGTAGTACCACAGCCTGGGGACATATATGTCATCTGCTGCTGCTCCCAATCTCTCAGAGTCCTGGACCAGATTGTGCTCCCTATTATATGGACTCCTTAGGCTACCGATTTTGCTTTTCAAATTGTTGATGTGTGCCCTGGGGTACAAAGGCTTTGCCAAATCCACTAGTTTATCCAGTGTTGCCTTCCTCTTTATTTTGTTATGACCCATAATAAATGGATATTTTGTTTCACAAATACTTGCCTATGTGTTTTTCTTCAAAAAGGATAGTTTGTTTGTGAGTAGGCAGGTACATTGCAAAAATACAATGTCAAATTAACAAGGGACACCAACACTAAACAACCTCCTTGAGGTTAAAAAATACAAGATAATAATGTTGTTATGGTAACACACAAAAAGAAAAAAAAATATTATGGAGAAATCAGAAATCAGTTAGTCAGAGCTCTGTGTTAATATCAGCAGCAAAACAACTTCATTATTCTAGCATTATAAAGAAAAAAAGAATGGGCTGCATTAAGAGATGCAATGTGCTATCTCTATTACGAACGCTAGTTTTACCAGACCAAACGCTTCCGTCTCATACTTGATTTAGAGCATGCGTGGAATTTTGTGCGTCGGAATTGGCGGAACGGATTTTGTCGTCGGAAAATTTGAGAACAAGCTCTCAAATTTTTGTTGTCGGAAATTCCGACAGCACATTTCCAATGGAGCCTACACGCTGTCGGAATTTCCGACAACAAGCTCCCATCGAACATTTGTTGTCGGAATGTCCGATCATCTGTACGCGGCATTAGACATGTTCGCACTCGGCATGTTGGTTCCCACTGTGATCCTCCATTCATCCCAAATTGGAGCACTACGACTCAGTATACAGTTTTCCACTGTGCTTGGCATGTTCATAGTATATACCTTCTACACTCTTGCCACTGCCCCAGTAGGTTGGCTTTAACCTCCCTGGCGGTATGATTTTTTGCCTTGGAAATTTGGTGATATGTATTATAGGCTTGCAATTCTTAGTAATTATTTACTTAAACCTGACCAAACAAGACTCTAGTAGACATCCCAGATGTGATAAATTTGAAACACAAACTCATGAATTCTAATCTAATAAATAATATAATGTTATTCAATAATGTAATGAAAAATAATGAAATTTGTCAAACAAAGAAATTCAATAAACATCCTGAGTGTGAAACATTTTGAAGCATGAAACTGGACAAAGTCCGACGTCGCAATCAGAACAATAGTACCTTGTTTCTTTTTGGACTTTTTTCCATTGCCATCTCTCTTTAAACAGCAAACGACACACATCCTGGTAGGCGCTGCCTTTCTTGCGGCTGGCGGTATGTAGTCCATAAAATGACGACTTGTCAGGCGTTCTGGGTTGACAACGTCAACAGCACGTCGTCTGGGTCTGTTAGCAGCTACTGATGGCATCTGGTGGTTGACAAAAATCTGCTCAGCAACCTTCCAGATAAAGTCAGAATGAACAAGAGGTATGTCAGTGTTTGCTCTATAAAGAATGTAAGAATTCCAAAAGCATTGTTCCAGGAGATGCCTGAAAATCTTTTTGTAATATTTATTTTGCTGTTTCCGCATCGCCGGGTAAAATGTCATTGCCTGATCGGCTCTGTCGACACCTCCCATTGGGCCTGATTTACTATGCTCTGTGCGCTGCGCTGGTTCATGTGTTAATTAGTACTCCGGGTGGAGGCTTAATTGGGCGCATGAACCAGCGTAGCAGCCGGCGCATTGAAAGTAATATGTAAAGCCGCGCCGAACTCCCTATAGAAGTCTATGGGAGAAATCAAAAGTGTTCATTTTAAAGGCTAATCTGCAAGTTTTGTCCTAAAAAGTGTTTGGGGACCTCAGTCCTGTCCCAGGGAACATGTATCAATGCTTTTTTTATTTTTTAAAACGGCCGTTTTTTCGGGAGCAGTGAAATTAATAATTCTTAAAGTGAAACAATAAAAGTGAAATATTCCTTTAAATTTCGTACCTAGGTGGGGTGTAATGTCAGCATGTGAAATAGCGCATTTTTCCCGCACTTAGAACTCCCCCTGCACAAAATGACATTCAGAAGGAAAAAAGTCATTTAAAAATTCACACGCGGCTATAATGAATTGTCGGCTCTGACAATTCTAAAGGGATTCATTCATAAAACAAACAAAAAAATGTGTAGGGGTTCCCCCAAATTAAATTACCAGGCCCTTCAGGTCTGGAATGGATATTAAGGGGAACCCCGCCGTAAAAACCAAAAAAAAAAAAGACGTGCGGTTCCCGGCAAATATCCATCCCAGGCCCTTCAGGTCTGGTGTGGATTTTAAGGGGAACTCCACCCCAAATTGAAAAAAAAATGGCGTGGAGTCCCCCTAAAAATCCACACCAGACCCTTATCCGAGCACGTTGACCTGGCCGGCCGCAGAAAAGAGGGGGGGACAGAGTGCGGCCCCCCCCCCTCTCCTGAACCGCACCAGGCCACATGCCCTCAACATGGGGAGGATGTCCCCATGTTGATGGGGACAAGGGTCTCATCCCCACAACCCTTGCCCGGTGGTTGTGGGGGTATGCGGGCGGGAGGTTTATCAGAATCTGGAAGACCCCTTTAACAAAGGGGACCCCCAGATCCTGACCCCCCCCTGTGTGAAATGGTAATGGGGTACATTGTACCTCTACCATTTCACCCCAAAAAAAATGTCAAAGTGTTAAAAATGACAGTAGCCGGTTTTTGACAAATCTTTTAATAAAATCTTCTTTTCTTCTTTCCTTCGGGTTTCTTCCGCTGCTTCTTTCTTGGGTCTTCTTGTCCACATCTTGCCCGACGTCTTCTTCTATCTTCTCCGTCCATCCTTCAGCCTTCTGGTCCCGCATCTTGCCCGTTGTCTTGTCCTGTCTTCTTCTCCGTCCGTCCGCCAGCCTCCTCGTCCGCATCTTGTGTCTTCTGCGGTCTTCTTCTCGGTCCGCCAGCCTTCTCGTCCGCATCTTGTGTCTTCTCCGGACCCAGCGTTTGAATTTGATTTGGCCGCCGTGTTCCCGCTCCTGGGACCCGCCCCCCTCTGACGCCACAAGTAAACTCCTTAGAAGGTCATGTGCGTCAGAGGGGGGCGGGGTCACAGAGCGTCACACAGCGGGGGAATTCAATTTCAATCACGCCGCCCGGAGAAGAAGTTCCCGCCGTGTCACACTCATGTGACCCCGCCCCACTCTGACGCACATGACCTTCTAAGGAGTTTACTTGTGGCGTCAGAGGGGGGCGGGTCCCAGGAGCGGGAACACGGCGGCCAAATCAAATTCAAACGCTGGGTCCGGGGACGAGAAGGCTGGCGGACCGAGAAGAAGACCGCAGAAGACACAAGATGCGGACGAGGAGGCTGGCGGACGGACGGAGAAGAAGACAGGACAAGACAACGGGCAAGATGCGGGACCAGAAGGCTGAAGGACGGACGGAGAAGATAGAAGAAGACGCCGGGCAAGATGTGGACAAGAAGACCCAAGAAAGAAGCAGCGGAAGAAACCCGAAGGAAAGAAGAAAAGAAGATTTTATTAAAAGATTTGTCAAAAACCGGCTACTGTCATTTTTAACACTGACATTTTTTTTGGGGTGAAATGGTAGAGGTACAATGTACCCCATTACCATTTCACACAGGGGGGGGGTCAGGATCTGGGGGTCCCCTTTGTTAAAGGGGTCTTCCAGATTCTGATAAACCTCCCGCCCGCATACCCCCACAACCACCGGGCAAGGGTTGTGGGGATGAGACCCTTGTCCCCATCAACATGGGGACATCCTCCCCATGTTGAGGGCATGTGGCCTGGTGCGGTTCAGGAGAGGGGGGGCCGCACTCTGTCCCCCCTCTTTGCTGCGGCCGGCCAGGTCAACGTGCTCGGATAAGGGTCTGGTGTGGATTTTTAGGGGGACTCCACGCCATTTTTTTTCTCAATTTGGGGTGGAGTTCCCCTTAAAATCCACACCAGACCTGAAGGGTCTGGTATGGATATTTGGGGGGACCCCACGCCATTTTTTGGGGGGTTTTTTACGGCGGGGTTCCCCTTAATATCCATTCCAGACCTGAAGGGCCTGGTAATTTAATTTGGAAGGACCCCCTTTTTTTTTTTTGTTTTTTTTTTTTAATGAGCAATGACTGTATTCTTTATAGCCATGAGTACTTTAAACTTCCTTTTTTTTGTTTCACTTCAGAAATGACATCTTGTACAGGGACAGTTCTAAGCACGGGAAACATGCGTGTACCCCCCTCCCCCCCTGTATCAAATTTAAAGGAATATTTCACTTTTATTATTTCACTTTAACCACTTCCATACCGCGCCTATTCTGGCACTTCTCTCCTTCATGTAAAAATTATATTTTGTTCCTGGGAAATTAATCAGGACCCCCAAACATTTTTAGCAGACACCCTAGGGAATAAAGTTAGCGGTCATTTTTTATTTGATTTCCAACGGTATTTGCTCAATAATTTTTCAAACGCCTTTTTTTTGGCCCAAAAAAAAAACACAGTTCATGAATTAAAAAAAAAAAAAAAAGTAAAGTTAGCCCAATTTTTATGGATAATGTTAAAGATGATGTTACACCGAGTAAATAGATACCTAACTTGTCACGCTTTAATATTGTACACACTCATGGAATGGCGCCAAACTTCGGGACATAAAAATATCCATAGGCGATGCTTTTTTTTTTTTTTACAGGTGACCAGTTCAGAGTTACAGAGGAGGTCTAGGGCTAGAATTATTGCTCTCGCTCTAACGCACGCGTCAATACCTCACATGTGTGGTTTGAATGGTGTTTACATATGTGGGCGGGACTTACATGCATATTTGCTTCTGAGTGCGAGCTTCTAGGGACAGGGGCGTTATTTTATTTATTTGTTTTTTTTTTTTACCTCATATTTTTATTCTTGCACTTTTTTGACACTTTTTTTGATTTTGGATCACTTTTCTTCCTATTACAAGGAATGTAAACATCCCTTGTAATAGGACTAGTGTGTGACAGGTCCTCTTTATGGAGAGAGGCGGGGTCAATAAGGCTGGAAAGCATGGTATTGAAAAAAAAAAAAAAGTTCTCATGCTTTCAGCTGCAATCATGTTCGTTCAGCACAGTGGTGTAGTGTATAGCACTTTGACCTAGCAGCAAAAGAGTCGTTGGTTCGAATCCCGCCCGTGACAGCATCTGCATAGAGTTTGCATGTTCTCCCTGTGCCTGCGTGGGTTTCCTCCCACAATATAAAAACACGCTGTAAATCGGATCTGGTCTAAATAAGCCCTAATATGCAGTAGTATATTTAGGTTTTGTTCTGCCCTAGGCCTGACTACATATCTGCACCTCCTAATAGAAAAATGACCCACCCCTTCCTGTCAAAGCCACACCCTGTTTTTGTATGACCCGCCCAGTAATTTTCAGGGGACCCACACACTAGTTCTGGGGGGGCACTGGATTCCCTTAACCACTTCCATACCAGGCACTTACGCACCTTCCCGCCCAAGCCAATTTTCAGCTTTCAACACTGTCGCACTTTGAATGGCAATTGAGCGGTCATACAACACTGTACCCAAACAAAATTGGCGTCCTTTTTCCCCCACAAATAGAGCTTTCTTTTGTTGTTATTTGATCACCTCTGCGATTTTTTTTTGCGCAACAACTAAAAAAAGACTGCAAATTTTGAAACAAAAAAACGTTTTTCTTTTTTTAGGTTAATTTTTTTGTAAATAAGTTTTTCTCTTTCAATTACGGGCACTGATATGGCGACACTGATGGGCACCGATGAGATGGCACTGATGGACATCGATGAGGTAGTACTGACGGGCACAGATGAGGTGGCATTGATTGGCGGCGCTGCTATGCGGCACTGATGGGCACTCATAGGCGGCACTGATGGGCACTCATGGGCGGCACTTATGGGTGGCACTGATGGATACTTATGGGCGGCACTTATGGGTGGCACTGATGGATACTTATGGGTGGCACAGGTGGGCACTGATAGGTGGGCACTGTGGGGTGGCACTGATGGACACTGTGGGGTGGCACTGATGGACACTGTGGGGTGGCACTGATTTTCCCAGGTTGCCAGTCAGTGCCCATTTGTGGGCACTGATTGGCAGCTTTTTTCTTTTTTTTTAATGCTTTTTGTTTTTTTTTTTCTATATTTTTTTTTTTTTTGCACACCCTGGTGGTCCAGGGTGGGCATCCCTGGTGGTCCAGTGTGGTCATCCGAGGGGGGGCTGCGCTGATAAACAATCAGCGTGAACGCCCCCTGTCAGGAGAGCCGCCGATCGGCTCTCCTATACTCGCGTCTGTCAGACGCGAGTGAGGAAGAGCCATCGATGGCTCTTCCTGTTTACATCGTGATCAGCCGTGATTGGACATGGCTGATCACGTGGTAAAGAGTCTCCGTCTCCGTGAGAGACTCTTTACCGAGATCGGAGATGCAGGGTGTCAGACTGACACCCCGCATCACCGATCGCCGCGCTGCGTGCCCCCACAGGCGCGCGCGGCATGAAATCCTGCAGGACGTCCTGTCAGGATTGTGTAACCACTTCCCGGACGTAAATCGGCCATAGGCTGGGCGGGAAGTGGTTAATTTGCATAGTTTTTCTCTCACTTCCTGTTTGGCTATGGGGCAGGAAGTGAAGGCAAATCTCCCCAATTGGACACAGATAATACAAAATAAACTGACAGGGCCTATAACCCTCCCTCACTCTATCCAAAATTAAAGAAAATAAAACTTGTTGATTATAGTTCTTGTCAGGGGCGGACTGACCATTGAGTCACTCGGGCACTGCCCGAGGGCCCCATGCCACTAGGGGGCCCCATCCGGGTTGCCAGGCTCAGTAAAACCAGGGACAGTATGTAAAAATCTGTGTTTTTTTTAGATCTGTCCCTGATATGTCCGAAAATGACATGCTTTTAACCACTTAAGCCCCGGACCAATATGCAGCCTAAAGACCCAAGGTGTTTTTACAGTTCGGGACTGCGTCGCTTTAACAGACAATTGCGCGGTCGTGCGACGTGGCTCCCAAACAAAATTGGCGTCCTTTTTTCCCCACAAATAGAGCTTTCTTTTGGTGGTATTTGATCACATCTGCGGTTTTTAGTTTTTGCGCTATAAACAAAAATAGAGCGACAATTTTGAAAAAAAAGCAATATTTTTTACTTTTTGCTGTAATAAATATCCCCCAAAAACATATATAAAAACATTTTTTTTCCTCAGTTTAGGCCGATACGTATTCTTCTACCTATTTTTAGTAAAAAAAATCGCAATAAGCGTTTATCGATTGGTTTGCGCAAAATTTATAGTGTTTACAAAATAGGGGATAGTTTTATTGCATTTTTATTTTTTATTTTTTTTTTACTACTAATGGCGGCGATCAGCAATTTTTTTCGTGACTGCGACATTATGGCGGACACTTCGGACAATTTTGACACATTTTTGGGACCATTGTCATTTTCACAGCAAAAAATGCATTTAAATTGCATTCTTTATTGTGAAAATGACAGTTGCAGTTTGGGAGTTAACCACAGGTGGCGCTGTAGGAGTTAGGGTGCACCTAGTATGTGTTTACAACTGTTTGGGGGTGTGGCTGTAGGAATGACGTCATCGATCGTGTCTTCCCTATAAAGGGAATGACGCGATCGATGCGCCGCCATAGTGAAGGACGGGGAAGCCATGTTTACACACGGCTCTCCTCGTTCTTCAGCTCCGGGGAGCGATCGCGACGGAGCGGCTATAAACAAATAGCCGCGCCGTGGTCCCGGATCGCTCCCCGAGCGGACCCGACCGCCGCATGTAGCGGGGGGGGTCCCGATCGGACCCCCCACCCGCTAATAGGCGAGGACGTACCTATACGCCCATGTGCCTGTACGTGCCATATTGTGGACGTATATGTACATGCGGTGGTCGGGAACTGGTTAATGTGAATATCCCAAGATTTTAGCTGCCCGCCTCTGCACTACCTCCTGGCGTGGTGGTCATCTGTAAGCCAGAGGGGCCCCATAATCTTCTATTGCCCAGGGGCCCCATGAGTTGTCAGTCCGCCCCTGGTTCTAGTTTAAGCACAAATTTCATAGAGTTTTATTGAGAGCCCTAAGAAAATATAACCATGCCAATAGGCCAGGATAGAGCGTTGCTAATATGTAGGAATGTGTGTGTTAGAGCACCCCACCCAATGTTAACTAAAAAATTATTAATTTGCAAATAAGTATTATCTGCTAATTTTTTGGGGGATGTCTGCACCCCTGATAGTGACAACATTTGTGAGGTGTCTTCACCCTTTCTAATTCATTCACTTCCTGTCACATAGCCAAACAGGAAGTGAGGGTAAAACCTTACTAATATCTTTTCTTGGGGACACAGAGATCAATCTAAATAGTTTCCCATTATGTAAATTGCACTCTAGCATTTTGCTGTGTACACCCCAAATTATTAGGGATCTTGGACTTTGGGGTCCATTTACTAAAGGCAAATCCACTCCTACAAGTGCAAAGCAAGGAAGAAAACAAAACAACTTTGCTTCTACAGGATTGGATGTTAAAACCATCAGTGCTTCCTCTCTGATTTTCAGCAACTATGCTTGTACTGCAGAGTGGCTTTGCCTTTACTAAACCCCAAACTAAATAATCATTTGGGGCAGGGATCCTCAAACTACGGCCCTCCAGCTGTTGTAGAACTACACATCCCATGAGGCCTTGTAATGCACTGACATTCACAGACATGACTAGGCATGATGGGAATTGTAGTTCCTGAACAACTGGAGGGCCGTAGTTTGAAGACCCATGATTTGGGGTGTACACAACAGTGCTGGAGTGCAATTTGCTTAATGGGGACACTAGTTAGATTGACCTGTGTCCCCAAGAAATGACACTGGTAGGGTTTTAACCTCACTTCCTGTTCAGCTGCGTGACAGGAAGTGAAGCCAATTTTAAGAAAAGGGACACAAAGCTCAACACAAAAATAAAAAAACACAAAGCAGGGGTTCTAACACTCACTTGGCTTCCCTCAAACACCCACAATTTGAATAGGATTGCCTTGCGCTAGATTTAAGCACAGTGCTGTAAATCAGCACGTCAAGCCTGTCCACCAATATCCCCCCCCCCCCACACAGGCCATGTTTGCAGGTTTTCCTTCATCTTGCACATGTGCTTTAAAATACAGTCTGGACAGCAATTCTTGATAAGAGAAATCCACAAAACATGTCCTGTCGGGGGTACTTGAGGGCTGAGGACCACTGCAGAAAAAATAAAATAATTACCAGTTTTGTCTTTAAAGTCATGGAGAATAAACATGGCAAACATTTCATGATTACACACCAGGAAAGAAGCTTAGACACACATAATTTGTTAGGCCCAAACCGATTTCAGCTGCAGCTGTCAACATATGTAGCATGAAAAAGTAACAAAAGACAAACTTAACAATTTTAAAGTAATTTTTATTGGTCAACAAAACAAGGAAAGCGAAAAAAGACAAACAAACAAACACAAACAAAAATACATTTCAAAATTCTAAATAACCATAGCTTCACACATTTTTCATAAAATAAGGCCACATAGACAAATACATCAAAGTGAACATCATTTAAAAATAAACCAAAACCATTGGCAAAATAAAACAAAACCCATGCAACAAACCACATTTGTGTTTAGCAACAGCATTTCTGCCAGCCTGCCCCTTCTGAGGGCAGCTGAGGACTGATCGATCCAAGCTTTTTATAACAGTGCTAGTAATGAAGCAATTGAAATCACATGAACAAATTGCAGTCTCTAGTTTGGGTGAGCTTGTAATTGGGCACACCTGCAATTAACCCAAACCACGCTCTATGAGCATCCAAGGAGTGTTTTTCACCTTTTAAAAAGAAAGGATATTTTTTTTCTAAGTGTTTGAGCATGCTTAGTTCATCACACATGTAGGAACCAAGCTGCAATGGAATGAGAGCTTTTTTTTTTTTTGTTTCCCCTGATCTGATGCTTTCCAGCCTGAAGGGGAGGTGTTAAAGACAGAAGTAAACACGCACATTTAATAATCTATTTGTGGGAAAAAAAAGGTTGCCAATTTTGTTTGGGAGCCACGTCGCACGACTGCGCAATTGTCAGTTAAAGCGACGCCGTGTCGAATCACAAAAACTTGTCCGGTCATTGACCAGAAATATGGTCCGGGCTCAAGTGGTTAAAAATTAACAAAACACAAAAGTGAGCCCAATTTTTGGGGATAATGTGAAAGATGATGTTACACTGAGTAAATAGATACCTTACATGTCACGCTTTACTATTGGAAACACTCCTGCAATGGGGCCAAAATGAATTCCGTGAATATCCCCATAGGCGACCTTTTTCTTTTTTTTCCAGGTTACCAGTTTATAGTTACAAAGAAGGTCTAGTGGTAAAAGTATTGCTCTCGCTCTAACGCACGCGTCAATACCTCACATGTGTGGTTTGAACGATGTTTATATATGTGGGCGGGACTTGCGTAAGTCCCGCCCACATATGTAAAAATTATTTTTACTTTTTGCTATAATAAATATCCCCAAAAATATATATTGTAAAAAATAAAAAACCCCTCAGTTTAGGCCGATACGTATTCTACATCTTTTTGGTTCCAAAAAATCGCAAATAGCGTTTAGTGTTTGGTTTTTGCAAAAGTTATAGCGTCTACAAAATATTTTTTTTTTTGTTTTAACTAGTTATTGGGGCGATCAGCGATTTTTATCGGTACTGCGACATTATGGCGGACACATCGAACACTTTTTTGGAACCATTGGCATTTTTCTAGCGATCAGTGCTGTAAAAATGCATTGCTTACTCTAAAAATGCCACTGGCAGGGAAGGGGTTAACACTAGGTGCGAGGGAGGGGTTAAATATGTTCCCTGGGTGTGTTCTAACTGTAAGGGGGGGGGTGGGACTGACATGTGTAAATGACAGATCGCTGTTCATGAAGGGGAACTCCAGACCCCCCAAAAAAAAATAAGGTGGGTTCCCTCCAGGTGCATACCAGGCTCTTAGGCTTGGTCTGGAACATAAGGGGTTAAACCCGCGCAAAAAAAAATAGCGTGGGGTCCCCCCCAAGATCCAAACCAAGCCCTTATCCCAGGCACGCAGTCTGGTCAGACAGGAATGGGGGTGGGGACGAGCGAGCGCCCCCCTCCCTCCTGAGCCATACCAGACCACATGCCCTCAACATGGGGGAGTGTGTGCTGTGGGGGAGGGGGGCACTGCCCCCCCACCCCAAAGCACTCTTGTCCCCATGTCGATAGGGACAAGAGCCTCTTCCCGACAACCCTGGCCGTTGGTTGTCGGGGTATGCGGGCGGAGGGCTTATCAGAATCTGAGAGACCCCTTTAATAAAGGGGTCCCCAGATTCCGGCCCCCCACCCTATGTGAATGAGTATGGGGTACATCGTACCTCTACCCATTCACATGGGGGAAATGTAAAGTAAAATAAAACACCACACAGAATAAAATATTTTATTAATCTGCTCCGGAGCCCCCCCTTTCTTCTTTAGCTCTCTTAGAAGGGGGGGTTTCTTCTCTCCCGATCTTCCGCCGGGACCCTCGGCTTCGGTGATTTCTGCCGGGGGAGGGCGCCATCCCTCGGTCCTCTCCGGAGCCTTCCGCCGGATGCCCCCACCCCATTTGAGCTCTTTTTCATTAGGGAGGGGCATCCGGACTTCGGGGTCTTCTGCCGGGGGATTGCGCCTATCCCCCGGTCTTTCCGGTGCCTTCCGCCAGGGTTCCGGTCTTCCTGGTCTTCTGCTGGGGGTGCGCCAACTCCCCGGTCTTTTCTCTTCTGTCTTCTCTGCTCCCTCTTCTGCCTGGCTCCCCCGCGGAGCCAGGGCTTTCTTCCGTCTTCTTTCTTCTCTCTTCCTTCTTCTGCCTGTCTCCTCCGGGAGCACAGGGCTTGTCTCCGCTGTCTTCTTCCTTCTTTCCTTCTCTTCCATTGGATGTTGACACGACGAGGTTCCGCGCTGACATGCCGTGTCAGCGGCGGGCATGGACTTATATAGGGTAATGCCACCATGTGACCTCAACCCATGTGACATCACATTCCCTGGGCATGATGGGAATGTGATGTCACATGGGTTGAGGTCACATGGTGGCATTACCCTATATAAGTCCATGCCCGCCGCTGACACGGCATGTCAGCGCGGAACCTCGTCGTGTCAACATCCAATGGAAGAGAAGGAAAGAAGGAAGAAGACAGCGGAGACAAGCCCTGTGCTCCCGGAGGAGACAGGCAGAAGAAGGAAGAGAGAAGAAAGAAGACGGAAGAAAGCCCTGGCTCCGCGGGGGAGCCAGGCAGAAGAGGGAGCAGAGAAGACAGAAGAGAAAAGACCGGGGAGTTGGCGCACCCCCGGCAGAAGACCAGGAAGACCGGAACCCTGGCGGAAGGCACCGGAAAGACCGGGGGATAGGCGCCATCCCCCGGCAGAAGACCCCGAAGTCCGGATGCCCCTCCCTAATGAAAAAGAGCTTAAATGGGGTGGGGGCATCCGGCGGAAGGCTCCGGAGAGGACCGAGGGATGGCGCCCTCCCCCGGCAGAAATCACCGAAGCCCAGGGTCCCGGCGGAAGATCGGGAGAGAAGAAACCCCCCCTTCTAAGAGAGCTAAAGAAGAAAGGGGGGGCTCCGGAGCAGATTAATAAAATATTTTATTCTGTGTGGTGTTTTATTTTACTTTACATTTCCCCCATGTGAATGGGTAGAGGTACGATGTACCCCATACTCATTCACATAGGGTGGGGGGCCGGCATCTGGGGGCCCCCTTATTAAAGGGAGCTCGCAGATTCCGATTAGCCCCGCCTGCATACCCCGACAACCAATGGCAAGGGTTGTCGGGAAGAGGCTCTTGTCCCTATCGACATGGGGGCAAGAGTGCTGTGGGGTGGGGGGGCAGTGCCCCCCTCCCCCACAGCACACACTCCCCCATGTTGAGGGCATGCGGTCTGGTACGGCTCAGGAGGGGGGGGGGGCGCTCGCTCGTCCCCGCCCCCATTCCTGTCCGGGCCAGACTGCATGCTTGGGATGAGGGCTTGGTTTGGATCTGGGGGGGACCCCCGCGCCGAATCGGCGCGGGTTTAACCCCTCACGTTCCGGACCAAGCCTAAGAGCCTAATGTAGCCCTGGAGGGGGACCCGCGCCGATTTCAAGTTTGAAATTTGGCGCGGAGTTCCCCTTCAGGGCTGAAAACAGCTCGGAGATTCCCGTGCGCCGCGTCACGCAGCGCATTCATGGGTACGCCGCTTGGTATTTACCAAGATTTTCACGGCGTACTGACAAGGCGCACGGGAATCCCTGACTTTTCTCTCTGCGCATGCCCAGTATGCAAATGAACCTCCCGAGGTTCAGGCGCACTGTGCAAGCGTACGGGGATCTGTTTTCAAAAAACACTTTCCCTTTCAATTCGACCCGCCAAACACTTCAAAACACATGTCACTTCACTTCACCTGCATCCCCCCACCTCCCCCCCTAATAAACTCCCGCCCGAACCCCCGCAATTTACAGTTTAATGTGCCGTGCGCCAGGTCTGTACTGGTGCACAATGCACCCTCTCCTGGGCGCACGGAGCACATTAGTAACTAGGGAAATACACTGCACTAGCAGCGTATTTCTTTAGTAAATGGCCAAACGGCTGCTTCTCCTGCTTTTACTCCATGAGTCATGGAGTAAAGGCTTGGTAAATCAGGCCCATTGTGTTATTATAGTCGATCACGACTTGCGGCTTCAGCACATCTTTCCCATGTTTTGTGCGGACCATGGCAGTGGAGGTATTGTGCACGGTGCTCATGAGACACACGTCCTTCTTGTCTCGCCATTGCATTGCCATCATCTTACCCTTTTGAAAGGCAACCATTTCTCCGGTTTTTCGTTTTTTCTTGCCAAACATAGATGGCATGTCACGTCGGTTAGGCCTAATGGTACCATAAGCATTAGTTTTGTTTAGGAGCAAAACCTCATACAGTTCTGGAGATGTGTAAAAATTGTCCGTTCAGCAATGGGTCCAGCAGTGTAAGGAAAGATTATGTGGCCATCCCATAGCGGCTGTACCTGGGGTTAAACTTGATGCCTTTACCAGTGTAAATGACCGCATTCCAGATGTATCCGGTGGATGACTCGCAGAGCATGTAAAATTTGATGCCAAATTGCGCTCTTTTGGATGCAATAAACTGTATCCAGCTTAGGCTGGGGGCGCTACCTGGTCCGTATCGCTGTCTATAGGGCACCAAGTGCGCACATCGCTTAGGTCAGGTGCGGGATCATCGCCGTTATCACTTTCTGGATCAGTGTCAGTGTCAGAGCCAGATTACAAATGACAATGGCAAGGGGCACTGAAAGGGCACTGTGTCAGATTGCAAGGTGATACAGATTACATTGTATCACCTCCTTTTTATGTGTTTGTGCACGTTTAAATTTCCCTCCCAGTTCCGCTCCCATGCACCATTGCTGCTGCAGGGAACGGAACCAGGAAGTCAGATGACCGACGGACGGAGCGGCGGGGATCTCGCCGCCGATCACAGCAATGGGAGATCATCGCTAGATCCCCAGGAGAAGGTAAGCCACGCCACTGCAGGCTCTGCACAGCTACCCCGAGCGTGACTCAGGGTTACCGATCCTAGCATAAAAAAAACACCCCAAGTCACGCTCAGGAACACCGCTAAGGAGGTTAATGTGTTAAACACCACACAATATGCCCAACATTTCCCAGTGGGAGGGCAGGACTTATTCTGACCTCAAAAACTCCTTTCCTCAAAGTCATACATTACCTGTTATAAAAGGGATCTTCACCTCACCTTCATACATTGATACATTATCTTGTTCAAGTATTTTATTAGTTCTTTCAAAGTACAATAAAAGTTACGTACCAATAACATTTGTAATAAAATGATAAATACAAGTTCCGTGAACAATGTTTCTCAAATGCAGATTAATTATCATGTGTCAGCGTATAGTACTGTATTCAGTATTAAAAAATACATTCTAATGCCGCGTACACACGCTCAAAATTTCTGACAACAAATGTTCGATGGGAGCTTGTTGTCGGAAATTCCGACTGTGTGTAGGCTCCATCGGACATTTTCTGTCGGAATTTCCAACAACAAAAGAGAGAAAGAGCTGGTTCTCAAATTTTCCGACAACAAAATCTCGTAAATTTCGATCGTGTGTGGACAATTCTGACGCACAAAATTCCACACATGCTCTGAATCAAGTACAAGTTGGAAGCGCTTGGTCAGGTAAAACTAGCTTTCGTAATAGGGATAGCATATTTGTCAAGCTGTAACGGACTGAAAAGCACGAGGCTGAAAAGCGCAAATCGTCTCTTACCAAACTACTACTAACACGACTGGTTTTGAACTTCCCTTTAATAGTGTTGTCGTACGTGTTGTACGTGACCACTTTCTTGGCGTTTAGGAGTGCATCAGGTGGAAGGAAGGGGAATGAAAGAGTTAAATGTGGGGGGTAAGGAGATGGCAGAGGGGAAGTGGGTGTTTCCAGAGAGGGCCTGAGGTCTAGAGAGCCAAATGTGAAAAGTGAATAATGGTGTAGCGGCTGTTGTGTGGCTGTTGTACACCCTCAGTGTTTAACTGATAGTGTACATAGGGAAGCGGATTTCCATGCTTTCGCTATGGTTTGTTTTGCTGCAGTGGTGATAAAGAGCATGAGTTTGAATTGACGGTGTGTTATAGCCTGTGGTTTGCTATTCAGGGGAAGGTAGGTCAGCTGGTAAGGTAGTGGTGAACATGGTGGAGAGTATCTGGAAAATTTCTGACTAAAAGGTGCGGGCCTTAGGGCATTTCCACTAAATGTGTAAATGCGTGCCTGGGGCATTACAGCCTCGGGAAGTAATGTGAGGGGTATTGGGGGAGGAATTTGGAAATCCTGGTGGGGACCAGATACCATCTGGTTAGTACTTTATAATTGGTTTCACATTGATACACTATCAATAAGCATACCATGACTGATAAGCTTGTACAATGTACATCATGCATTCTTTTCTAGAACTGCTGTTCAAGAATGAACATTTTTATTCTATACGTGTTAACTCCTCACAAGAGTGAGCCCACTCCTTGCATCAGGGCTGAGGGCTCTTGAGAGGAGTACTGAAAAATGGTGCTGTGCGTTTTTTAGAAAGCTATGTATAGCATCTCAAGATCTGCCTACATTAAAGTGGAGTTCCACCCAAAAGTGGAACTTCCGTTCATCTTATTCCTCCCACCCTCGGGTGCCACAATTGGCACCTTTTAAAAAAATGCTTCTAAACTTAACTGCCTAGAAACAACTATAAATGACCCTGTGTACATGTACTTATAAGATAACATAGAGGAGAGTAGGGATGAGCTGAACACCCCTCGAGTTCGGTTCGCACCAGAACATGCGAACAGGAAAAAAATTTGAACACATGAACACCGTTAAGTCTATGGGACATGAACATGAAAAAACAAAATTGCTCATGTTAAAGGTTGATATGCAAGTTATTGCCATAAAAAGTGTAAGGGGGCCTGGGTCCTGCCCCAGGGGACATGTATGAATGCCAAAAAAGTTTTAAAAACTGATTTTTTTTTTTAGGAGCAGTGGTTTTAATAATGCTTAAAGTGAAACAATAAAAATGAAATATTCGTTTAAGTATCGTGCCCGGGGGTGTCCTTAGTATGCCTGTAAAGTAGTGCATCATTTCCGTGTTTAGAACAATACCACAGCAAAATTAAATTTCTAAAGGAAAAAAATCTCATTTAAAACTGCTCGTGGCTGTAATGTATTGTCGGATCCCGGCAATATAGATAAAAAACATTGAAAAAAACAGCATGGGTCCCCCCTTAGTCCATTACCAGACCTTTGGGTATAAATGTTAAGGGGAACCAAGCACCAAAAAATGTGCGGAGGTCCTCCCAAAATCCATACCAGGCCCTTCAGGTCTGGTGTGGATTTTAAGGGGAACCCTGCGCCAACATTTAAAAAAAGATCCTTATCCGAGCATGCAACCTGGCAGGCCACAGGAAAAGGGGGGGGACTAGAGAGCAGGGGGCTTATCGGAATCTGGAAGCCCCATTTAACAAGGGGACCCCCATATCCCGCCCTCCCTCCCATGTGAATGGGTATCGGGTACATTGTACCCTTACTCATTCACCAAAAAATGTGTAAACATTTTAAAAATGACAGTAGACAATTTGGGACAAGTCCTTTATAAAAAACACTACCCCGCGATGTCTATTCATCCTCAATCACAGCGTCAGATGACCCGAGAAAAAAAAAACGCAACAACTCCGCCTCAATGGGAGGCTCCCGCTGACTGAAGCTTCTTCACGATGACAGCTGTTATATAGCTGAGGGCGGGGCCACTCACATGAAGTCAGACTCCGTCCTTAGCTATATAACAGCTGTAATCGCGAAGATTGGATGGTGAAGGTTAGCAGAGCCTCTGCTCATTTACTAAGCTCTGAGGGAACTGTACTTTATGAATTGCACAGTCTATTTGCCTTTAGTAAATCAACCCCTATGTTACAGACAAACTACTTTTTCTCTTGTGTTTTTTTAACCCCTTCGTACCCAAGGGTAAAACAAATCTTAATGCCTAAGCCCAATTTTGCAACTTTGACATGTGTCCTGCACAGGCAATAGCAGCAATACCACATATGTGTATGTTAGTTTTTGTATGTAACCATAGTGAAAAATACTATGGGTACGCTCCCATATGGCGCACTCCCAGCACAAAGGAAGATACACAAATATGCGGCCCCATGAAAAAAAGCCCAGTCCAGTGGGGCCGCATTTTTGTCTTGCGTCATTGCCAAGGGGTTAAAATACTTATTGCCTTATTCGATAAATAGCTTCATTCTTATGTACAGTAACAAATACTCCAAGTACACCAAATAAAGAAAAAAATATGTTTTAAGTAATAGTAAATGTTAAGTATTTATTATTTCAGGCACTGGAATTCTAACCATGAGCAGCAAAAAAGGCAGTAATAACTTACAGATAGGGCAAACCAATTAGAGATTTTTGTAAACCATCTAACATACATTTGATGGCTTTACTTAACTTAGCTTCTGCTACAAACAGAAATAAGGTACTTATTAATGGTGATTTCAGCTATACAGAACAGACATTACTTTGAAAATGTAACCTGCTGGTTTTAGCAAAAAGCACATATTTATTCATAGTATGAGAAAATTATCAGTGGTAGGTGAAACAACTAAATGGGAAGCTCTGCTAGATTTAATCTAATAGGCCTGATTCATAGGTTCATAGGTTGCAAAACTTGTGACAACACCGACCACAATACTGTAACCTTTTAGATGGTGTTCTATAAAATATTTACAAGTGAATACAAAAGCAAAGCATTTAGAAAAGAATAAAAATTAAATACTTTGGAGATTGTGAATATGCATTGTTAAATAAAAACAGGGAAACTACTGTAAATGCAGAATAAATATATAATAATTAATTAATTATATACAGTTGCAATTATGTACACTGTGGGAATTCTATACCAAATACCTATATAAAAAAAGGATGCCAACATGGTTGTACACAAAGATTTTAAATATGATAAGACATAAATGCAGATCTTTAAATATTTAAGTGTTTATGGTACATTAAATGAACTTAAGGAATCTAATAAAAGCAGCACAAAGGGACTTAAGAAAAAAATGAAGCTGAAAGGAACATAGCAACTGATATAAAATTAAATCCCCCAAAAAGTTTTACAAGAATACAAAACTCTAAGGCAGTGGTGGTTCTCAACATTTCTAGTACCGTGACCCCTTGATAAAATGTTAAAGTTGTGGGGACCCCTAACAGTAAAATTATTTTCCTAGCGTGGGTTGTCAGCACCCAAGGCAAGACAAGTAATTTGTGCCCCTAACCCACAGACATTTAGCGCTTCCTGAGTTCCTTCCACTCGTACAGTATTAAAACCTCTTGTTCTTTCTCTTATTATTTTTCTCCCTTGTCTTTGTTCCTCCCCCTCTTTTCCTATCCCTTCTATGTATTCTCATTTTTTTTAGTGGGGACTTTTAATAGCAACTATAGTCACAGGTTGTGTTACTCACTGTGTCTCTGGCTTCACTGTGTCTCCGACTTTGTGGTGTCTCGTAGTAGTGACACCTTTCCTGAAATCAGGAGATAGGGTCTCCTCCAGCCCCTCCCACTTCACATTCCTCACCACTCAGCTGACCTCTAGTCTCTGCCCCCAGCCATGCTGTGAACTGAGTAGGTGGCTGCGAAGAAGCTGAGTGGGCAGCCGTGGGCTCCAAGAACAGCCCAGCTGGGCGGCCACAGGTTCCAGGGCAGCTGCCAAAAGGGTAGGAGAGTGGGGCCGGCTTCAGGAACAGCCAAGGATTTTATGACCCCTGTCAAATCATCATTCGACCCCCAGGTTGAGAACCACTGCACTAATGGGTCTATTTATCAATGTTTTCCCACAATATTTATGCAATGTTTGCCCAAGATGCATCCAAAACAGCAATATCATTTTTACAGGTCGATATCACAGGTGCAATGCTTTCCAGGCTCCCATGGGATAAAAATAATACATAGAAACATGTTTGTCTCAAGCATGTTTGAAGCCATTTACTGTTGATTATCTCACTACCTCTGTTCAAAGTTCATTACAAGCATCAACTACCCTTTCAGTAAAATAATACTTTCTAAGATTCGTTTTGAACTTTTCTCTAGTTAGTTAAGGTCATGGCCCTGTGTTCTTGATTTTGGTTTCATATTGAAAAAAATGCCCTCTTGAACCTTATTCACCCCCTTAATGTATTTAAAGGTTTCAATCATATCTCCCCTTTCCCTTCTTTCCTCTAGACTGTACACATTAAGTTCCTGAAGCAACCCCGCTGGGGCCCTGACAGTGGTGGAATGTCAGAGCTCTGTTGCAAGTGCGACTGTTGTGACCCTAGTAATTCCGCCACTGTGTCTTATCAATATCTTTTTGTAAGTGAGGTCTCCAGATCTGGACACATTATTCTAAATTAGGTCTGCCTAAAGATCTATGTAGGGGAATCAGGACCTCCTTCCTCCATCTGGTGATCCCTCTAGTGATGAATCTTAGAATTATATTTTCTTTTCCCACTGCCAATTTTATTTTGTGATTGATTTAAGGTCAGCAGTCACTTTCAGTGGCTGTCAAGTCCACAGCAAACTTTTGGCTGCAAGGCTTCCCTTAAACAAAACATGTTTTATTTTGGGAGTAGTGTTCTTTTTGTTGGGGGTCCATACCCTTTCAACTTTATATTTATACGTTTTGGATAAAGTAGGAAAGAGTTAAAACTTCTGTCAAATGTTTGTACCATTGGAGAAATGTTCCCTTCTGATCACAAAGATGCATAGAAAGTTCAAGAAAATCTCCCAATGTAAGGTAAATTCCAAACTTAAATAGTTGTCCCCAAAACAGGTACCCACATTTTTGGATTTTTCCTCAATTTCTTTCTCAATGATAATGATCACCATTAGAAAATGTTGGGTAAATAGGGATATAGACAGCAAAAAAAAAAAAAAAAAAAATGTATACACGTAGGCTTTGTTTCTGGGAGTATTATTTTAAGAGCCAGTGTTCTGGTGGATATATTGATTTTTATTGTATGTTGATACAGCTTTTTGTTTAGGTTAAACTATTTTTTGGGAGGATGAAATGTGCAAACACATTTTGTTTCAGGGAGGATATTTTAATTTTGATGTGCTCAAACCACAGCAAGTTTTTTTTTTTTTTTTTTTTTCTAATCATTTGCTCTTGTTTTTTTGACATGCTGATTTTTGTTTACAGCACATGGCTGCATTGACTGGAGAAAAAAAAAGTGTCACAACAATGCGCACCTAAAACCTCAAATGATATCACTTTTATCACTTACATTCACCACACCCAAGGGACAGTCTACATGCGGGGTGCTGGATTCATAGATTGCAATGACCTTGCACACATGGCCCAGCACCTCTATGAGAAAAGAGGGGCAAAGGTTTTCTAACCTGTGTCACATTTCCAGTAAAAACGTTGTTTCCTGTGGTTAAAGTCAGAACAGTCGCCTAATTACATATGGTAGTTATTTAAAGTATGAAGCCAATCAGAGTTCTACTTTACAAAATGTTATTCAATGTTACTGCACTTTTAAGATTTTTTGTAGTTCCTCACCACTTGTTAACCCCTTCCATACAGGGCATTTTCACCCCCTTGCTGCCCAGACCAATTTTTAGTTTTCAGCGCTGTTGCACTTTGAATGACAATTGCGTGGTCATGCAACACTGTACCCAAACTAAATCTTTATGTTTTTTTCCCCCCACAAATAGAGCTTTCGTTTGGTGGTATTTGATCATCTCTGCGGTTTTTATTTTTTGTGCTATAAACAAAAGAAGAGACAATTAAAAAAAAAACACAATGGGGCAGATCCTCAAAGAAATTACGCCGTCGTATCTCTATATCCACAAAACAATATACGATGGTATCTGTGTTAGATCCGACAGGCCGCACGCCGTCGGGTCTTAGATGCAATTTTTCGCCTTCTGTTAGGTGGCGTTCCCGTCGTAATCCGCGTCGAGTATGCAAATTAGCTACTTCCGACGATCCACGAACGTACGACCGGCCGTCGCATTTTTTTACGTTGTTTCCGTTCGGCTTTTTCCGGCGTATAGTTAAAGCTGCTATATGGTGGCGTACTCAATGTTAAGTATGGCCGTCGTTCTCGCATCTAATTTAGAAAATTTTACGTCGTTTGCGTAAGTCGTCCGTGAATGGCGCTGGACGCCATTTACGTTCACGTTGAAAACAATGACGTCCTTGCGACGTCATTTGGAGCAATGCATCCTGGGAGTTTTTACGGACGGCGCATGCACAGTTCGTTCGGCGCGGGGACGCGCTTCATTTAAATGAAACACGCCCCCTACCCGCCCAATTTGAATTCCGCACCCTTACGCCGCTATGTATGTGGATCTGCCCCAATATTTATTTATAAATAATGAAAAAAAGTGCACAATAGTGTAATACTGTAAACCAGTTTTAATAAAACACCATGCAAAAAAATCTTCAAATTATACACTCACAAACAAACTCTTTAACCAGGCAATAATCACTCCAAATCAAAAAGATGTAATCCAATATTTCTTGCAGGTGAGCCAGTGGTCACGGCGAACCCTCAATCAGCATAGAAGTACTCACAGCCCTTGGATCGCTTATGGTATTCAAAAGCTCCTTCCTGGTTCCACAGCAAGCTCAAAAACGCCACACGTCTGAATAGTTCACCTTAGTTCAGGTTGTGACAGAATGACCACGCCCCCTTGAGTTTGTTTGTGAGTGTATAATTTGAAGATTTTTGTGCATGGTGTTTTATTAAAACTGGTTTACAGTATTACACTATTGTGCACTTTTTTTCATTATTTATGTGGATACATTTTTGGATTGCACTATTTGGAACGGATCTCTTATCAATACATCTGAGTGGTCCTGGTTAAGCTTTTACGGCAAACACGTGAGTGTGAGGCCTATCGTTCTGGTGAGTGCGTATTTCTGAAGGGTGAAGGATTCACTGAACACTGTGGTGTGGTGGAAGAAACTGAGGAAGAAATCAACACTTATGAACTTTACATTTTTTTGTCACTTTTAAACACTTGTTTTATTCACAGGTTTTTGATATTTATGTATCCGTCCGATCATTTGTGTGTTTTTTGTTTTACACTCAAGAGTGTTGTGTTCACCACTACACTTTTATATGAATATTTATTAATTCTTTACATACTTCTGTTACGTTTTAGTTATTTAAGCGCTGCTTAAAATATTTAGTCACTTATGTTCAGTATTGTAGTTAATTAGGACATACGGTTAGTTTTTCCAATGCAAATAATGGAGAAGGATGTGTCACATGGACAGTAAACACTCTGGCCCAGATTCACAAAGACTTACGACAGCGTATCTTCAGATATGCCGTCGTAAGTCCGAATGGCCGCCGTCGTATCTATGCACCTGATTCATAGAATCAGTTACGCATCTTAGGCATTCTATCCGACGAATGCGCCCTGGGATACGTCCACGGAAGGCGCATGTGCCGTTCGTTCAAAACGTCATTTACGTGGGGTCATTCTTTATTTACATAAAACACGCCCACCTCTTCGCAATTTAAATTAGGCGCGCTTACGCTGGCACATTTACGCTACGCCGCCGTAACTTAGGACGCAAGTGCTTTGTGAATACAGCACTTGCCTCTCTAAGTTGCAGCGGCGTAGCGTAAATACGATACGCCTGCCCACACTTACGCCGTCCTACGTGAATCTAGGCCTATGTTCTTTTTTCCACCAAAAAATTAAACCGTCATGAATAATATCGGAAAAGCTCCCTCTGCAGTAATGAGCAGCTATCTAGCTATGTGAGTACCTACATGCATGTCAGACGTGACAAACTAGTATAAAGTTTCAGAGTTGGGGCATATCTTTTTTTCAGGTAAAAAAAATATTTATTAAAGCATTACTAAACCCAGGACCCTGCATTCACTATATCTGGTCTCCCATAGAACATGGAAACAAGGAACAAGGAAATGCAATTATTTTAGTAAATATAAACTGCTAAATACCTTTTCTCATCAGCAGTATATAGCAGTCTTGTGACTTCTATTAGTGTCGGGTTAAAGCTTGTAGGAGTTGTCATTCTCCTCTGACTGTCCTATGAGGCTGCAGGACCCCTGACCCTCTGTCTGGACAGTGCTGATTGGCCCTGTGCTGATTACATGCACCCTCCCAAGACAAGAAAAAAAAACTCTCTAGCAATACACACCAAACTGAGCATGTGCAGAGTGACTCCAAAGGCTCTGTCTTGTCAGGAGATAGATTTGGGACTGTAAAAGAAGGGAAGGATAATAGAAGACAGGATCAAACAGCCTTTTAACACAATGCAAAGGATTAACCCCTTATCAACCCACAGTGAGTATAACAAGCATGCTTTAATGCATATACAGGCTGATGATTTTACTGTTGTGGGTTTAGTAACGCTTTAACATTAGGTCATCCAAATATTGCTTTCCTTTTATACCTTTACAACCACTTTTTAAAGCTACACTCTAGGTAGATTAAAAAAACAAAAAAAAATCCACCTGGTTATGTATTCACTTAAATTATATTTTACATAATTACTTGCTTTTGTTTTGGTATCCCTCCCGTAATACCATTCAATGTGTAGTGCTACCCCCAGGGGAGTTGCTAGATGATGCTTGACCCCTTGAGCTGCCCTGACCCTGAAAGCCTCTCATCCCTTCTGATACTGTAAGTTCAGACATAGTTTGGGCAAACAATGTGCACCAAGTATTTACCAGCAGTACCAGTGGTGGCTGGTGCTCCAAATTTTTGGGGGGGGTGCAAAAAAAAAACATCAATTGCCGCCACTGTGCCCATTAAACGCAGCCACTGTGGCCATCAAACGCCGCCAGTTTGCCCCCTCAAATAATGCCAGTTTCCCCATCAAATGCAGCCAGTTTCCCCTCAAATGCAGCCAGTTTCCCCTCAAATGCAGACAGTTTGTCCCCAAATGCAGCCAGTTTTCCCTCAAATGATGCCAGTTTGTCCACCCCCACCCAGCACTTACCTTTCTTGGGTCAGCGCCGTCCTCCTCCACACTCCCTCTGCTCCCTTCCAGTCCTCGATGTCTTCTCCCATCCTCGATGTTGCTTCAGCCAATCAGGTGACCGGTAACCAGACCCGGTGCACATGATTGGCTGAGAGTCGGGTCAGTGTTAGGCAAGCGATTCCCTAACACAGCATGGTTTAAACAGGGAACGCACAGCAGTGCGCCCACTGTTTATCCATTTGGAAGCTGATTAGAGCCCACAGGCTCTAATCAGGAAGCCTATTAGAGCCGATGGCTCTAATCAGGCACATCCAAAACACACCCACTCCTGTAATTCAGATGGCTGGCGCTCAACAGGGGGCCAGACACCTGAATAGTCAGAGGCAGAGGCGACAATAGATATATTCATGCAATGCAATGTCACTTAACTATTGTTAAGTGACGGGTGCAGGAGAGAGGGGCCGGCGCTCCTGTACTGAGCAGTATCCTGTACAAAGTAAAGACAGTGAACTCAGTGGGCTTTCTGGTTGAATAAAGAGTGGATATCCCTGGGGAGTAGTGGGAACTTAAAGAGGGTGGAGAGAAAGTCAGTTTAAGGTTGAGTCTTAGTTCTTCTGCTAGCAAGTTGGAGGCCATTTACAATTGAGTCAATGAGTGGATAACCAATTAAATCTGAAGGCAGAAGAACAAATAAGCAGGCCTATTTACCTGGGTGGTATGTATAGTTGTCTGCTGGCAGTGTCTTTATACAACAGAAAAGAGTAAAGGTTTGGTAGCTGCCCTCTCGCCAATCCCAATCAGTAGTAGATCTCCAGTACCGTAATGTATGCTGGACAAGCTTTGGACTCCCAGGGAGATGAAACAGCAATGATTTTGCGACTGCTATTATACTGATAAGTGCAGCATGCAGCAGTGATGAGCAGCTGAGAGAATCTCTGGGTCCTTGGGCCTTTGGGAGCCCTGTAAACACTCAGAAGGTGAGAATGTGAACAGTCACCGAGTCGGGTAGGTTTGTTTAGATGAGTCTTTGGTTTGCTGCCGGTGACTGGCTGAACCCTGGTCCTTTATGCAGCTGTAAGCAGAGTGACAGTGTCAGACCATCCTATATGGTTTCTCCAGGCAAAGGGAGGGAGCTTGCCAATGTATAGATTTCACCAGAATCCCTTGTCATTTCAGCTCACTGGGATTTGTAAATGGAGGTGAAGGGTATAATACTGCGCTGCCAACGATATGTAAAATGAAAAAGCTGCCAGCACCAACAAATGGATACATTTGTGAAAGGGTATGTAAAGGGCTTCAATAGATATTAATTGTGGGACTACTAGTCCCAAGATCCTTCAGCTTTTTCTTCAGGAAAGTACTTCCTCTATAGGCAGGAAGTGATGTAGCAGCCTTGTTCTTGGGTATAAGTAAGAGAATGTCTTGGTTTCGCAATGTCTTCTATCCCCCATTTCTTAGAAGCCTGTGCCTAGCTACACATGCATTAGTCATATGCAAAAAAGAAGAGGTGGCACTCTAAGCCAGTCAGAGCTCTTCCTTTTGCTGTTAGTCTAGGTGTCTAGGACATGTATTACCTGGGCTAGTTTTCTTGAAATAGTAAATAAAAACTGCAGCTTTGGCTGCAATACTCAGATCCTCTGTGGTGCTGCTCTCCCTAGCCCCACCCCCAGAAATGTTTCACTGCTACTAGATGTCCTCGGGTATCCAGTTTAAATAATGCTCAACATCATTCAACCCATTTGGGTGGTGCTAACATCATCTTATTAGTACTACTGTCTGCAAGTTAAAAGACCACTGAACGTGGGTGAAAAGGACTCACGTAGCTGGTCTGATGACATCTGGGAAGTGTAAGCATATTTAAAAAAAAGCGAAAGTTGCGATTTATCTGCAATGTATTGTGCAGAGATTTCCATGACCTGACTGTGCTGTGTATTAGGGCTGTCTCGATCATAAAACTGGATAAAGAAAATGTTAAAAACCTGTCCAAAGTAAAAAAAAAAAAAAGTTCATATACTATATGCAGTATATATTATGCAGCTTGCCTTGAGTTCATCTAACATAAGCAGTGCTGATAATTTCCAAGAATGATTATATGTACATGAAAGTTCCTATCTCTGGTCTATAAGCACACCCCCTTTATAGCATCTTAATGTAAAGAGCTACATGTTTATGTGATGACATAATACTGGTTATCATCTTACTGATCAAGTACGGAACTTCACAAATACTGTTTTAAGTGTTGTAGGGTTGTTTTCTCTTTCTAGTCCCTCTTAAAGTCTCCTGAAAGTTTAATGCTACTTTAAAAGCAGGAAATGCCTTTAATATTCATGGATCTTAAATCAGCATAACTTGTCTCAGTATAGTCATAGTATGGGTTTAATGCAGAAATAGAGATTTAAAAGTTTGCCAACGATCATTTACGCTCAATAGAATTGGCCTGGGTGACTTTGTACTCTTGATTCTTAAAGAAGAACACTAAGCAGTTTAAAATTGCATGAAAGTATTATTAGGCTGCAATTACTTACTAAATGGCTGGTCACATGGATGTATTGCAGACCTCCCTTTCATTTTTTCCTTTTCACCAGAAAAGCCTTCCTCCATGTAAACAGACATAATGCATTTATTAAAGGGGTTATAAAGGATTTTTTTTTTTTCATAATAAGCATCCTTTACCTGCAGACATTCCTCTTTTCACTTCCTCATTGTTTGTTTTTGCTCAGAAGTTGCTCTATTTCTTCTCTGTTCTGTTCACTTCCTGCTTGTCTGATTGTTACTCACCACCGTGAAGGGAGGCTTTACTACAGTGGGCAGTGACGTGCTCGCCCCCTCCTGGGAACTACATTTGTGCGGCAGGACGCTCTCTACATGTTAGAGACTTCAAGGAGGTGTGAATTACTGGGCGTGTCGCAATGCATACTGGGAAATGTTACAGCAGCGCCTGTTCAACAGGAGCAAACCGCTACAGTAGTGTAGCATCCTCTAGTTAGTAAGTGCTAGAAGTAAGAATTTTTGACAGGGTATGAATGTTTGGGAAAGGCTAGCTGGTGGCTAGGCCTGTTTGTTTTCATTCTGGGCTGGGAGTGACTCAGGGAGAGGGTTGGGTGGCTGACAGGTGGCATAATGTCCTGGAAGAAGAGGAGGAGATGAGAGGTGGAGATGTCTGAGGTATTTTGGGAGCCTTGACCAATCCCCAACTTGGATTGGCAGGGGGAGGGCCTCCTTAAATACCGGTGGTCAGCCCAGCTGGGGAGGAGTTATTGGGTGGAGGAGCTGGAGTGAGAGTGTGTGGAGGTTGTCAGGCCCATGGGAAGCTCCCCTGTCGGAGGTGACCCTGGGCTGGGGCTCGGTTGCATCCGGGAGGAGTGAAGAGATCTCAGAATCAGAGGCACATGACAGAACAGGAGAGAGGACAGCAGGAGAGAACACTCTAAGAGTCTCCAGGAGGACTACAGGTCACAGCCAGGAGGGCTGGTGAGTGGGCACAGTGGGGAGAACTGGGAGATTGCAGTTTGAGAGATGGGTGCAGAACCAGTGGAAAGAGGACTGTGGAGAAGGGCAGTGGAAAGGGTTTTTTGCAGCCAGGCTGGCTGGCAGGGCCTGAAGAGAGCTATCTGGGAGTGGTAGCTGTGCAGAGGACAGTTAACACCTGAACTATTCTATACCACAGGGGCCCAAGGTCCCTACCCACAAAAGGCAGTTGGAACAGAGATGCACAGAGGGTGGATGTGTGATGTAGGGATAGTACATTGCAATGTACAAGGTAAAGGGGTGTAAAGCGGGAAGATGTTGGACAATGAATGAACAGCTCCATGTGTTGAGCAAAGAATGGGCACATGGGCACAAGATATCTCTCCAACAGAGTTCCCAAGAGATATAAGAAATTGTCAAGTGGGTTAACACTCTAAAATCTACCAACAACTCAAATATATTTTTTAAATGGACAAGCCCTTAAATATAATTTCACCTTTCGCAACATACATGTTACACCCATTTTCATGGGGGGGGGGACATGTAACATGTTACAGATACACTGGCCCCCGCTCCCCTGATTCCCCATTCTGACAGCTAGTGTGGAATCCCCCCCCCCTGCTAGCTTTTGCAAACTGCAAAAAACATGGCCCGCCTGGTTGCATTATACACTCACAAAATTCTGCAAATGAGAAAACTACAAGGTCCAACAGCCTTTACAGCTGTTGTCTTGTAGTTCTCAATGAACGAACATGGCGCTGTTGGGCACTGTGGTAGTTTATAAAAGGAGTTGTAAATAAAATAAAAAATATGAAATGACTGTTTACAGGGTATATAGACATAATAGTTAACTGATTCCCTTTAAAAACGTTTAAAAATAGATACAAATCAATCATATAATGTACCTGTAGTTTCTAGTTTCGTTTTTGCATGTTGTTTCCTGCTTCTCTGCTGTACAGGGCATACAGAGCCACAGAGCAGTGATGGTTTGGAAACTAAACTGATCCAAAGGGGAGGTGCTGTGGGGTTTTAGACACACAGAAATCACACCTCCTTGAAGTTAGTGATCACAGAGAGAAAGCTCCTAGCACTGTGGTTATCAGGAAACAGACAACCAGGAAGTGTGGAGATCAGAGAAGAATTACAGCAACTTGAGAGCAAAAATGAACAATGAGGACATGAAAACAGCACTGCATTAAGGTAAAGGAAGCTATTAAGATAAAAAAAAAAATCCTGTACAAACTCTTTAAGTCTTCCTGTCACAGTGTAACTGCCTGGCTGTATCGGAAGTGCAACCAGACAGATACACAGACAGTCTGCAGGACTGTGGCATTAAACCCATGATCTGCTGATTGTGGGTGCAATGCTTTACAGGTCCATTACAAAAAAAATAATGAATGCATATTTTTTTTTTACATGCAAAAAAATGTGCTTTTATTTTTTATCTTTTGTAAAGGTGAACTTATCCTTTTAAACATTGTCAAAGATCACAACATCTTGGGCCAGATTCACATAGATTAGCGGATCTTTAGATCCGCGTAATCTATGTGATTTACGATCCGCCGGTGCACTTTTGCGAGGAGAGTGCTGTATTCACAAAGCACTTACCTCGAAAATTGCACCGTCGGATCGTAACTCCCCCGGCGGAATGCAAATTCCGCGGCTAGGGGGAGTGTACAATTTAAATCAGGCGCATTCCCGCGCCGATTTAACAGCGCATGCGCTGCCGGCGAAATTTCCCAGTGCGCATGCTCCAAATGACGTCGCTAGGACGTCATTGTTTTCGGCGGCTACGTAAACTCCGGCCATCCGTATTCCCGATCGACTTACGCAAACGACGTAAAAATTTGAATCTCGGCACGGGAACGACGGCCATACATAACATTAGCTACCCCTCATATAGCAGGGGTAACTATCCGCCGGAAAAAGCCGAACGCAAACGACGTGAAAAAAAAAGCGACAGGCAGGCGTTCGGACTTGAATCGGCGGTTCTCCTCATTTGCATATCTGACGCGTAAAAAAAACGCGACAACACCTAGCGGCCGGCGGTAGATTGCAGCCTAAGATCCGACTGTTGTATCCGCCGTCGTATCTCTTCATGAATCTGGCCCCTTGAGTATAAAGGGTTAATTTCTGTTGATTGACAATGAGCCAGGGTGTTGTCATTTTCACACAACCACTGTATGTTCTATGACCAGTGTTGGTATATGTACTGTACAGTTTAAACTGCTTTTACTGCTTACGTGTATAAATGTTTGTGCTTAATCATGTACATAGCTCTGAAACATTTGACTATTTTACTTTTTCATAAATGTACTAATCTCTATGAGATGGCAATATGCGATCTATGGATAAAGCAAATCATTGATCTTTTCTCAAGTAGATGATATCCTTCTAATAAGACAGTAAAAATAAATCTTTTCTAAAATATTTAGTATTGATTTGTTTATCTCTACCGCTGACATTGTAAAATCAGTCATGGAGAAACAAAGCTATTTTGTTTGGTTATCTGAATGTAAAGGAAAAAGGGGGGGGGGGGGTGAGCCGGTTTCAAGGCACCCCCCTTTCCTCATGGGATTGTGGTGGTGGCAGTTTCTAGCTCCCCGAAGTAGCAGAATGATAGCAGGCTCTGATAGGCTAGCGAGGTAAGCTGATCCCCAAGAACACCCGATTCCAAGGGGTCATTCAGGATAGGTCAGAAAAGGTCACCTAACCCCCTGAAAGGTTCTTGGGGACCCCTATAAAAAGGGGCTCCTGACA
This sequence comes from Rana temporaria, assembly GCF_905171775.1. NCBI lineage: Eukaryota > Metazoa > Chordata > Amphibia > Anura > Ranidae > Rana > Rana temporaria. The sequence continues at coordinate 122,428,453 of NC_053495.1, forward strand.
TTTTTGCCAGTTCCCACCCAGAAGGGAGTGGAATTACCATTTGCACATGGTGTGATAGATGAACGATACTGAATCTGCTGTCAATGCATTATGAATCTTTATTGATTAATCACCGTCACATTTAAGGATTTACTCAGTCAATGGACTTTGTTTTTGTTTTGTTTTCTTATCACTTGTCACTGGGTCATTCTTATATTATTCAATGTTATTTTAGTTACTTTTTTACAGTGCCACTATTCACTTTAGTAGTTTATTTGGTAGTTTATTAAATTTAAACTACTTTAAACTGCTGTCCTCACATTCTTTTTGCATAGGCGCAGCTACAGAGGTGGCCAAACTTGGATTTAGGGAGGATAATAATAAGAGGTTAGGTAGATGGAGATCGAATTCATATAAGTTGTATATTTGTATTAATCAAAAGTAATAGAATTCCTTTAAGCCTCAATCAACCCAAAGCCTAATAAATAACCAGCTGCAAGCGTTACGCACGTCTCATAAGCTTGTGCACATAGACAGAAATAGTAGATAATACGCTGCTCTTTGGGATATTACACAATAAATGCGTACAACAGATTAAAACAAACACATGTAGTGTTAATGTGACATGAGTGACATAGACGTGATAAGACCTAATAAAAATAAAATTTAAATATGTCAATTAAATATTAAAAGTAAAGTGCTCATGTGCATCCAGGTGCTTGGTAACACAAATCTAATGCCTTGTACACACAATCGGAATTTCCGATGAAAAAAGTCAGACGAAATTTTTTCATCGGATATTCCAACCGTTCGTCTGTATGGAACTCAGACGGAGAAAAAACCATGCATGCTCTGAATCGAGTTTATCCCAACAGAAATTCCAATTGTGTGTATGGGCATTAATGTCCGGTGGTATATAGGGAACAACAAAAGCCGCACTTTGAATAGCAAAAAGTGCTTTAGTGCAAAAACAAGTCTTTTATGGAAAAACAATGCTGTGACAGTCCTGTTAAAAAAAAGTGCATAAGCGTGGTATCCAGTAATAGCACTGCTGACATGCTTATATATCCATGCATCTGAAAATGATTGACGGGGGTTGCAGGTCATACAATTGGTGCTCTTATTCCAGTGATCCTCTAGGTCAGGGATATGCAATTAGCGGACCTCCAGCTGTTGCGAAACTACAAGTCCCATCATGCTTTGCCTCTGGGTGTCATGCTTGTGGCTGTCAGAGTCTTGCTATGCCTCATGGGACTTGAAGTTCTGCAATAGCTGGAGGTCCGCTAATTGCATACCACTGCTCTAGGTATTAAATGCTCACCTTGGAGCGTGTGACTTAGCAATTATGCTCAGTCAATACATGTACACGCTTGTGAATCACCCCTGGGTTCTATAATGGTAACAGGATCCTGGGCTTCTTATGCAGTATCTCCAGAATAATGGGGAATAAAAAAGCCTTAATAGAGTGATATCGCTATAAACATTTTATTAAACAATTAAAACAACCCCCAATGGCGTACTCACACGTACCTGGTGTGCCAGTGCACCACTCTGTATATGGCATAAATTATTACAGCGGCTGCTATTGGAATGGTGTATGCTTTCTCCTAGGCAGATAGACTGCCTGTCTTACCATCCTGGCCCCTCCCCTACGCGTTTTTCGATACAGGGTAATCGTATCTTCATCAGGGGGAATTCTAATTGGACGGCCGATCTGTCTATCATATACAGTGTCTGCGGCCATTTTGTTGTAGACCGCGGACACTCTAGTGACAGTCTATGCTTTAGAATGGTGTTTTGCATGGGGAACGCTGCACAGGATACACCTATTGGCAGACGGGATCCCTCATACTCCAGAAGGACCACTCGTACTACAATAAAATGGCTGTTTAACCCCTAATTACCCAGGACGAACGTGGGAGATTTTATACACCATACCCAGCTACCGACAATAACAAAAATCATGCAAATATCAATAAGTATAAATATGCAAACAGCAATCATAACCATACTAATCGGCATAATAGTATATGGATTATAAAAATAAATATATGCATTACGCAGGTGATAATGGATACTATGCTGATATTGTACAGAGCATACAATGTATGATGGATTAGGATAACAACAGTAAATTAACCTCTATAATTAAGAAAAATTGCATATATCTATAAAACACATATGCAGCAATAAGTACATATATATCAAAGATAGAGTGCAACACAAGGCCTAGTGGCACAACTCAGCGCCTTAGTATGCGGAACAATCTGATACCTGATTGGAAGTTCCACCAATCAGTAACATTAATCATATGGGACAGCAGAATATCTCAATATGTCAATATTAAAATAATTAGATCCAAGAGTGTGTTATCGTGTTCAGACGACAGAACCAGACTGATAACTGTGTGGGCAGCAGCTATTTAAAATGCATTGTCAGTTGACAATGCAACAAACATTTATAAAAGATCAAACAGAAGGAACAGTAAAGTTCAAATTGATAAACAGCGCTTGAGTATTGGTTATGATGTCCAATTTCATATGATGCATTCATTAAGGTGCCGGTTTTACAGATCGCAGATGTAAAGATAGTCTATAGTGTATCCTACACCTTTTCCAGAAAAGACACCACGCGTGGGGCACACTCCCCTTTGGGGTATTCACTCACCAGAAGGTTAGATAAAAAAGGCACTGAAAGGTATCTTTTCACAGGATCATCCGTTCCAAGATGGGGGTCAGTAAGGGTGAAGCTCCATATAAAAATACAAGAGGATGCCAAACATAATGTAATCCCATTTAATTGATAAAACAAACAATCCCATCACAATGTGGGGGACTACAGCGGCGATCCGGAAGTGACGAGTGCGCTCCATCTGTGCGATCCACTGGCGTCCTATCGAGGAAGGGACTCTGCGTTTCGAGCTTAGATCGAACCTCTGGGAATACGGACACCGGTCGGAATCTACTTGCACTTATCCAACACGTGTATTGTCATCTACTTAATGGTACGTGCATTTTGAGCGGGGATCACATTGTGAGGGGATTGTTTGTTTTATCAATTAAATGGGATTACACTATGTTTGGCATCCTCTTGTATTTTTATATGGAGCTTCACCCTTCTGACCCCCATCTTGGAACGGATGATCCTGTGAAAAGATACCTTTCAGTGCCTTTTTTATCTAACCTTCTGGTGAGTGAATATCTGTAAAACCGGCACCTTAATGAATGCATCATATGAAATTGGACATCATAACCAATACTCAAGCGCTGTTTATCAATTTGAACTTTACTGTTCCTTCTGTTTGATCTTTTATAAAAGTACATATATATAGTATATAAAAGACCATATATATTAAATGATATAAAATATAAAATTATAGCACAATAAACTAAATATGTTAAAAACCTATATGTTAAAAAACATATGCTGAAAACACATATGTTTAAAAACATTTAGCAATGAAGGTATACCAATTATAAAAATGTCTTTAAAAAATATATATTGTATATGACATCAGCATGTTATTCTAATAATTGCTGGGAAAACATCTAAGGTCAAATTCTTTATTTAACCCCCCAGGTACTAAAGTACCAAGCTGGTGTATCCACCAAGATTTGCGTTTACTTATTTCCTTTATTCGTATTAACCAATTTGTTTATTATTTGCAGGTCATCAGTACATAGCATGGATTCTCGGACACTCCAAAAATGTTTAGGCTGAGGAGAGCATCTGTGAGACGTTATACAATGTACATCCGACTTGATTTTGGATCCTGCATTATTTTAGTTTTTTGGAGTGACCGGAGAGGGATGAGTTGGGATGACTTGCAATTTGAATAAGGAAGATTGTTTAACTGTTGGCCTCAGCCTGATGTTATCATTATTCATTTAGGAGGCAACAATATTGGTCAGATTTAAAACATTGGATCTGATCTTTAGCATTCAACATTCTACTCAACCATTAAACCTACTATCTCCTAATACAGTGATTGTTTGGAGATTATCCAATGGTTTCCCTGGCAAGATTCATTCCTTTTGAGACCGTTCAAAAAAAAATTAAAATTAATCAATCTGAATATTTACAATTTTTTTGTCTCTTTTGGGCACACTTATTTGGAGAGCGGGTTCCCAGGGCTTTACCGAGATGACGGGATTCACTTGTCTGACATAGGATTAGATATCCCTAACCTTAATTTTCAGTCTTGCATTGAACAGGCCACGGGCTGGGGGTTAGGTCAAAATATAAAAGTAATAAAGTGCAGCGATAACTATCATTCCGTGCGGAGGCGCATGCGCATCGCTCTGTCATATGGCCGCTTAGTCACGGAGCTCTGTCCCGCTCCGTAACATCGGCTCTCCCAGCAGCAGGCACAAACACCCTGACAGCTCTGCACGGATCGCGGTACACTCGGGACACCCTGGGAGCATTTGTTTACCGGGGGGATCTGACATCCGAGCGCGATTCTCCTCGCTGACAGGACCTGCCGAGATTTCCAAGATGTCGGCGGAACGGCTGCCTCATGAGGCGGCTCTCACAGGGAACCCAGTCTCATCGCCCTGGAGGGATGTACTGCATGAGGAGGTATGTGGAGGGGCTCCGATGCCATCAATGGGGGCCCAACATCTCCTGCCACCACAGTATCCCTCCTGAACCAGACCCTGGATAATATGTTAAGGGCACCCTCAGCAGCTTCCTCACCTATGCCCGACTTTCAGGAGGGGGGTCAGCTCTTCCCACAGCAACAGGATATAACCATGCTGTTCACTAAATTTGCAGAAATGCTGGACAGAGGCCTTTCCCAGACTGCAGTTGGATTTCCTCAGATATTAAATCTGATCTACATCTCCTTGGCTCTCGCATTGAGTCTATTGAAAATAAAGTTGATGCCACGATCGATCGTGTTAATCAAAATACTGATCGCTTCCAGGAATTGCACGATCAATTGGAGGTGGCCATGGCTAAAATCGACGACCTGGAAAATAGGTCAAGGAGGCTTAACTTCAGGATCAGAGGCCTGCCAGAGACCATCACAGATATACCTGACGCGGTTCACGCTCTCATAAAACATCTCATCCCGGACATTCGAGCCCACAGACTGGAACTTGATCAGGCTCATAGGGCCCTGGGCCCCCCTCGATCTGACGGACTGCCGCGTAACATTATGGTCAAACCACACTACTACAATGTCAAAGAAGAAGTCATGAGGAGAGCTCACAACACCCCACAAATTCAGATTATGGGACACTCAGTACAACTTTTCGCCGATTTCTCTCCATTCACCATTTAGAAAAGATGCGCTCTCAAGCCCTTTCTGACGATACTGACGTAGAAGAATATCAAATATTGGTGGCTCTTCCCTTTAAGCCTGAAGTTTGAATTCAATGGCAAACCATTCATATTTTCTACATTCATGGAAGGGGAACTCCTGCTGCGGAAGCTGGGCTTACTTCCCACAGATCCACCCTCTCCGATGCGTCGTCTTCCTCCAGCCTACCCAAACAACCTCCTCCCTCGAGCCTTCTCTCCATTTGGCAGAAACCGAAACATAAGAAAGCTCTTTTCTTCTGGGCCTGGCTCACATGACCCCTTTGGCAATAGTGCCCAACTAGACTTGTCCTCTGTTTACTCCCATGGAACTCCTGTTATCTCTGTTGTGCAGGCCTATACTGCTCGCCTTTGCACAAAGATGAACTACTGTCTGGTCTTCTTCGGCTCCAAAAATGGCCTCTAGTATGCCATATACAAGAGCTCCTCCAGGAAATCCCTTGTTCTCCAGCTCTACCAGCAGGGACACAATTTTTTTCTCTTTTTTGGACTTGACATGTACTCTGGTAGCCTCGGGTTTTCTGAACGTTAGTGGAATGTTTGCATCTTGGCGTGTGACTCTCCCTGGGTAACGTGTGACGTTTTTCTTACACACCCAGGGACATTCTCATTTATCCTCCCCTATCCCTGACTGTATTAGGATAGCACAATGACCACCCACTTTATTTCTTAAGGAGCTCCCTGGGTTCTTGCCATCTCGCCTCCATGGTTTGCGAGATCCCCCATAGATTGTTACCATTTCGGTGGGACTGTCGACGATCTTTTGGATCATTGTCGCCCCCCCCCCTATATTACCAATGGTTTTCTCATCATTGCCCCATTTTACTAATACATCAGGGTTTTTATAATACAGCTGTATGTGTTTTGTGCTTAAATATGTTGAAATTTGATTATTATCTATATTTTAGGGGGTGCCGTGTGCGGAGCGGTGCCCATGCTCCTCCCCCTGTACTTGTAGCTGGAGTTGGATCTCGCTCCTGGTCAGGAGCCAGTTGGGGAGAACCCTATTTGTTTATAGGGGCACGGTGGAATCGTTTTTCCCCTACCCCTGGAATCTGACCTCTTTTCTTTTTACTCTTCTCTTTCTGTCTTTTCTGACCCTTATTAACTTTTGTTTCAGTGACGTATGTGGTCTCGCTCATCTGCAGAATCCGGGAATACACTCTGGCTCCATCGCACCTCTTGCCTCTGGACCATCCTTCAAAGTAAGGTGGTTGGGGATCATTGGCATTTCCTCCTACACTGCTCCATGGCGGATACTACCGCCCATACACCCACCCTGCACCTCGCCTCGCACAATGTACAGGGAATCAACTCCCCTGTTAAACGCCAGAAAATATTCCAATACTACTATGATCAAAAAATTGACGTACTGTTTCTTCAAGAAACGCACTTCCCAAAATCTTACACCCCATCCTTCATACACCCCAAGTATCCCACGTTCTACTTAGCGAATTATGACAATAAGACTAAAGGAGTAGGCCTGTTCTTCTCACGTAATCTCCAGTTCTCGCTAGTGTCTAAATTTTTTGAGTCTCTCTTCCACACTCTAACCCGCCATCTAGAAGGTTTGATCATACATTGTGGAGACTCTAATAGTGCGTTTGACACAGGGACTGATAAAACCCGCCCCCGGGTAGGGACTGCATTCTCCCCGGGTAGGGACTGCATTCGCCCCACCAGGCAGAGCCTCAGTGTTGCTAGACAAATTTACCACCAGGGGTTGGTTGACATCTGGAGAGAAATTAACCCAAGGGTACGTGATTACACACACTATTCCAGCCCTAACAATTCTTTGCAAGAATAGATCACTTTTTCGTTCTACAAACTCACATCCCGCTAGTACAGTCGGACCACTCCTTCCTTCTCCTGACTATAAAAAAAACTGCTACACGACAAAAAGGGTTCAACTGGAGACTAAATGCTTCAATACTCAGCAATCCCACCCATGTCAGCGAGATCAAACACGACATCCAGGAATATTTCTTATTTAACCACTTGCTTACTGTGCACATATACCCCCTTCCTGCCCAGGCGAAATTTCAGCTTCCGACACTGCGTCATTTTAACTGACAATTGCGCGGTCGTGCGACATGGCTCCCAAACAAAATTGGCGTCCTTTTTTTCCCACAAATAGAGCTTTCTTTTGGTGGTATTTGATTGCCTGTGCGTTTTTTATTTTTTGGGCTATAAACCAAAAAAGAGCGTAAATTTTGAAAAAAAAACACAATTTTTTTTACTTTTTGCTATAATAAATATCCCATTTAAAAAAATAAAAAATTCTCAGTTTAGGCCGATATGTATTCTTCTAAATATTTTTGGTAAAAAAAAAAATCGCAATAGCCGTATAGTGACTGGTTTGCGCAAAAGTTATAGCGCCTACAAAATAGGGGACATCATTTTAATATTTTTTTTTTTTTACTAGGAATGGCAGCGATCTGCGATTTTTATTGGGACTGAGACATTATAGCGGACACATGGGACACTTTTGACACATTTTTGGGACCATTCACATTTATACAGTGAACAGTGCTATAAACATGCACTGATAACTGTATAAATGTGACTGGCAGGGAAGGGGTTAACCACTAGGGGGCGGGGAAGGGGTTGAATGTGTAGCCTAGTGAGTGTTCTAACTGTAGGGAGAGGGGGGTCACTGGGGTGACCGATCTGTGTCCCTATGTGTGTCTCCTCTCCCTAACAGGACGTGGATCTCTGTGTTTACACACAGAGATCCACGGTCCCTCTCAGTTACTGGGCAATCGCGGGTGCCCGGCGGCCATCGCGGCCTGCCGGGCACGAGCATCGTGTTCCCAGTAATGCGACGGGAAAACGTGCGTGCCCCCCGGCGGCTTTAAAAGATGAGGACGTCATATGACATCCTGTCAGAATAACTGAGCTACCTTGTCGCCGTCAATTGACGGCGGCTGATAGTATAGAGGTTAATGATATCGATAACATCTCCCCTATCTCTCTTTGGGCAGCACATAAAACCTTGATTAGGGGTAAGCTGATCCAAATGTTCTCTATGATACGCAAAGCCCGCAAACTAGAAATTGATAGGCTGGAAAGGGAGTTCACCTCTCTAAGCAAACAAGATAAACGTAAGCCCTCCTCCACCTCAGCAGCAAAACTTGAAGCAGCACGCACAACCCTTAATTTGGCTCTTACTGCCGTAGCAGAAAAGAGTTTACGCTGGGAGGGTGGGAAGTTTTACCATCAGAAATATAGGTTGGGCCCTATGCTAGCACGTAAGCCAGAATTAGGGGCTTATGGAATAAAATATTCCACATCATTAGGAAAATTACAGGCTTTCCGGCCCAACAGACTCCTCAATACGCCCTTTTAAACTTTCCTATCGCCAAGATCCCTAAACTAGCCCAACGCCTGATCATGTTTGTTTTCCTTGGGACCAAGCTGACGATTGCTCGAGCTTGGAAGCAACCCACGTTGTCTTTTCTCTTGGTCAAAAGGAAGATATCATGGATCATGGCCCAGGAGAAAACAGTTAGCATCCTATTGGATACTGCTGACAAACATGAAGCCATCTGGGAGCCATGGACCAGATACCTATCTCAGACATCTGCCACGCCTTGCTGACTCAGGTTCGTTTGGATGAGCGAGTTCCACACCGTCTAATATTACGCTTGTTTTTTTTTTCTCCCTCTTCCCTCTCTCTTTACCTTTCTTATTTTTTTCCATTCCTTTTTTTTTCCACTTCTTCTCACTGCTTACATACAGGTACGATTGCAGGTATTCCCCTCTGGGACACATTTTCTGTTTTGCCCCGCTTTGTAAAAAACAGACTGTTACATCTACCCGCGTTAGCAGTTGAAACATCTCTTGGCCCTTTTTTTTTTGCCCGATACCTCCTGCTCATTGGACATTCAAATGTATGTACTTTGTCCACCAATAATAGTTCACCCAACTGCCTAAACAAAGCAGTTCTATGAGTTATTACAATATTAGCACAGTTGTTCTTTATCATTTATCTTTGCAATTTATTATATATATATATATCTTTTTTTTGGTTCCTCCTGCTTGTAGCAGATTTGTTTACTCATTACTGTACTCCGTTGGGGGGAGATGGACTCCCCCTGCCTGGCACAGCTAGATCCCGTGAGGGGTGCTGAGGTCGGGGGGTTCCCTCCTCCCTCGGGAGTTTGGAGCTTCCGCAGTAACTTGCTGAGATAAATCTGCTCCTTCTCATCTTCAACGTGTAATGTGTCTTTTGAATTGTTACTTTGTCTGATGTTAACAGATGGCTCTGCCTGCACCTTTATTAATATATTTTTGATGTTTATTAAAAAAAAACTATTGAAAGAAAATATAATTCTGTGCAAACAATACAATAAACCGTATGATAAAGGTAATAAAGTGCAATGCTAAGTTCGAAAATAAAGTGAACTTGTGCATAAATGTTATTATATGCAGACAGTAAATATGAATTGACATTGCTGAAAATCAAACAACAAATATCAGACAAAAATAAATAGTAAAACTATAGTCCAAGAAAATTGCAGAGAACAAATTCCACAGAAATATAATAATGCTGTGCGATTCTGTGCGATGATGCTAAAAGTCGCATTCAAAAAAACACACACAAACTGGATTAAATGCAATAAAATTGCAATAAAATACACATAAGAGTCCTTGATCTGTTGAAATCCAGAAAAAACAGTGTAGAATGTAAAATAAAGTGCTTGATAGCTGTGATACCCGTCACCACATATAGATAAAGGCTTACCAGAAAGCCTGTGACCGCCCTTACTCAGGGGGGGGTCAAACAAAGCTTTTAGAAGAGTCAGAAGTCCGCTGACAAGAGTTGCTCTAATGTTCCTCTCCAGGGCAGTGGCGTCACTAGGGTTGGTGTCACCCGGTGCAATGAAAAATTGTGTCACCTAACCCCCCCAGCAGGACAGGCAGTAGGGCATTACCCGCCTCTCACGTCTCCGTCCCCCCAGCCTGCCGCAGTGCTAATTGATAGTGTCACCCAGGGCATTCTTCTCAGGGAAAAGGTGCAGGAATTTAACCACATTCCACACCTTTACCCAAAGTGGGTGGGGGGTTGAGCATGCCACAGCAACTGGGTGTGGGAGGGTTCTAAAGGGTCATTAAATTAGGGTGCTACATACAGAGTGCAGAGTTCAGGTGGGTGCAGGGTGCAGCGTTCAGGTGGGTACAGGGTGCAGAGTTCAGGTGGGTACAGGGTGCAGAGTGCAGATGGGTGCAGGGTGCAGGTGGGTACAGGGTGCAGAGTGAAGGTGGGTACAGGGTGCAGAGTTCAGGTAGGTGCAGACTGCAGGTAGGTACAGGGTGCAGAGTGCAGGGTGCAGGTGGATACTGGGTGCAGAGTGCAGGTGGGTGCAGACTGCAGGTGGGTACAGGGTGCAGAGTGCAGGTGGGTACAGGGTGCGGAGTACAGGTGGGTGCAGAGTGCAGGTGGGTACAGGTTGCAGAGAGCAGGTGGGTGCAGAGTGCAGGTGGGTACAGGGTGCAGAGTACAGGTGGGTGCAGGTGGGTACATGGTGCAGAGTTCAATAGCTGAGTGAGCTGGTCTGCTGGTCTCCGCCCGGCCGGAGATAGAAGTGTGTGGTGTGTAGTGAGTGATGTCACATCATCATGTCTGCAGTGCCAGCGTTAAATGTGACAGGCTGAGGCTCGCTGGCTCAGTAGGGTAGGGAGGAGGAAGAAGAGAAGGAGGACACACACCAGGCGTGACTGCGGCTCTGGAGGTGTTGTTTCAGCAGGCTGCAGAGTGTACATTTTTTTTTACCAGGGCTTTGACTTTCCTCACCCTCAGAAGAGTAGGGAGGGTGTCACACCTCTAGTGAGTGTCACCCAGGTGCGGACCGCACCCCCCGCACCCCCCCAGCAAAGCCTCTGCTCCAGGGAAATCCACAGACATCAGATGGGGGCCCAATGGTGTAAACAGCATGGAGTGATGATATATTAAAAATGAACAGAAAAACTCCAGTAGTGTAGATAGTCTTTCTAGACATTTATTTTATAAAAGGAGGGACTTCCAGTGCATGAAAGCTTCAAAAAATGTATAAAAATACAGCAATATTCCTTGCAAGGAAAAGTAAAATACAGATGATGTCAGTTCAGCTGATACCCGCTCTATTCACATTACTGAAAACCATGAGTGCACTCGTTTGGGCAGCCTTCCCACTAGTTTTGTTGTGAACTGTTGCTGTACTATTTTAATACAGGTTTTCCATGGCACCTGCCGGTGTGAATTATTGCTGCCACACCAAACTGCTCCTACCATACAGGCTTCTATAAATGGTGGCACTGAGTGGAAAGTGCGGGTGTAGTCAGGCACTTTTTATGAATGCAAATAACAGCTTCCTCAGTTCTATTAATACTGACACACAGAACAAGGCTCTGCCCCACCCCCTGCTCTCTGCTAATGAGTTGTGTTTGACAGTAAACAAGAAGGGAGAAAGAAAGGCGCACCAGCCTTGTGTACTACCATTTGACAATTTATTGAATACAAATAATATTAAAAACTACTAACAAACAAATGGTGGTAAAAGGCTTGTCACAAACGATGAAATAAAATACCCCTCGAACCACACTCCGGAATGTAGGGGGGGGGTTTTGAGGTGCGTCACTGCTGGCTTACGCGTTTCGAGGCGTCAGGGGCCTCTTCCTCAGAGCCCAGCAGAGGAAGAGGCCCCTGCAATATGGCAATAGTTGGTGTACAGAACACCCCCCGGGAATGTCATTTCCAGCTTGTGTGATTGGCTCACTGATTTTCCCATAAGTCTGCACTAAAATACAAGTCAGATTTTAAGCATCTTCTGCAAAAAAGTTTTTAGGGATGAGGTCTCTGCCACTTTTCTCATTAGAGCACTACACGTGCATTAGCTGATCAATCATGAAAAAGGCACTCCAATTCACATTCAGCAGCCAAAAGACTAATGCCCTGTACACACAATTGGTTCATCCGATGAAAATGGTCTGATGAATTTTTTCATCAGATATCCGATGAAGCTGACTTTCATCAGTCTTGCCTACACACCATCGGTTAAAAAAACGATTGTGTCAGAACGCGGTGACGTTAAACACAACGACGTGCTGAGAAAAATTAAGTTCAATGCTTCCGAGCATGCGTCGACTTGATTCTGAGCATGCGTTGATTTTTAACCAATGGATTTCCCCACAGACGATCGTTTTTCCTATCGTTTTTTTAACCATCAGATAATTTTAAAACAGGTTCTACGTTTTTTCACTGATGGGAAAAAAACTGATGGGGCCCACACACGATTGGTTCGTCTGATGAAAATGGACGTTTTCATCAGACGAACCGATCGAGTGTACGCGGCAATAGAAGAACAAACAGCTGTCCCATGGGAGGAAGTCCTAAGTTGCTAAGTGCATTTTAACTAAAGTTATGAGGTCTGACCTGCACAAGCCCTGCCATTTCTGCTATGGCCGAACTGACAACAGCTATGAAGCAGACGACTGATTCATAGCTGCTGCTTGTCTTGGCTATGATCATTTTCCAAAAAAAAGCAAAGGCAATAGTAAGGCAGAGCCTCCCTCTGCATTTCTTTTGATGTTGCTTGTCTTGGGGAAGTACTCACAGCAGGACAAAATACAGCTATAAATCAGTCCACTAATAGCGTTTTTTGGATCGGTTGTGGCAGGAGAGTAGGGGGGCAGGTCAGACCTCAAAACTATAGTTGGAAAGCACTTAAAGCGGGGGTTCACCCAACAAAAAAAAAAATTAACATTACATTCAGCCGAGTTGTCAGAATAAAAATTCGGCTGTTTTTTTTTTTATTTCTTTGCCGTACATACCGTATTTTCACCGCTGCTTCCGGGTATGTAATCTGCGGTACTGGGCGTTCCTAATTGATTGACATCCTTCCGACCGGCACATACAGCGCGTCACAAGTTGCCGAAAGAAGCCGGACTGCGAGACGGCTCTATACGGCTCCTGCGCACCGACGTTCGGCTTCTGAAATAAAGGCAATGAAATAATGAAATAAAAAAAAAACTGCCAATTGTCATTCTGACAACTCGGCTAAATGTAATGTTAATTTTTTTTTTTGGTGAACCCCCGCTTTAACAACATAGGACAAAGTGCTACACATACTCTGTCTCATAGGGGTATCTTTTTTTTTAGGACTTTATTTTTGTTTAATATGTTTTTATTGAGAAAAATACAAGGATATAACAATCAAGTGAGGTATGATGAAAATAGTTCAATGGGTTAACATATAAAGAGAGTCACTCGGTTTTTAGTAAGAACAGTATGAATTACCCATATTTAATAAATTAAACAGCAGGTTACAAATAAAATAGAGAAGAGAGAGGGAAAGAAGAAAAGAGAGAAAGTCAAGAGGAGAATAGGAATAGGGTGGGGGTGGAGAAAAAAAGGGAACAGGCAAGGAAGCTGGCACACATGGCAACACGGATGAATATATGGCTATTACATTTAGTGTGGCTAGACCTTATAGAGAGGTTAGACCCACCAATATTAATATTAATAAGAATGAGACGACAAGGGTATAGATAGAACACTTTAGGAAGCATGAGTCACTCAAGAGGATGAAGAAATTATGTCTTTATAGCATTGGGTAGAAAGGAAGGAGGACCAAGGGGCCCAGGTTAAGGTATATTGTTTAGTAGTACCTCTTGTAATGTGGGTTAATGGGTGGCTTAATGAGTTCTTCCATGAGGCTTACTTCAGAGACTTTTTGTAGCCAAGACTTAGTAGTTGGAATTGTAGGTTGACCCCAAAAAATGGGGATGATAGCCTTGGCTGTATTAAAGAGGTGTGGATCGAGTGAACGTTTATATCTACATATGGACATTGAGGTAGCATGGAAGAGAACTGTCTAAGTATCCAAAGGTAACTTGACATTGGAGATCTGATGAATCAGGTCTATTATTTCAGACCAATAGGGACGAATGAGTGGGCAGAACCACCAGATGTGGGCATGAGTGGCATCCTGTCCACAGTTCCTCCATCATAAAGGGGAGTTGATAGGAAACATGTGGTGCAGTTCAGCAGATGTATGGTGCCATCTAGTGAGAAGTTCAAAGAGGACTTTATATAATAATATATTGGAGAAATATATTATTATATATTTCAGATATGATATTATTATATATTTCAGATATAACCTTTGCCCACAGCAGGCTCTAAATATTAAAAATTCAGCCATTTAGTAGACTGTATTGTAATATGATTCTTAAAGTGGTTGTAAAGGCAAAACGTGTTTTATCTTAATGCATTCTATGCATTAAGATAAAAAACCTTCTGTGTGCAGCGGCCCCCCTCAGCCCCCCTTGCAGGAGAGTCTTGGTTGCCCGGGACACCCCTCCAGCAGGGCTGGGCCACGGCTCCATGTCTGAATGGACACACAGAGCTGTGGCTCAGCTCTGGTGCCCCCATAGCAAGCTCATTGCTGTGGGGGGCACTCAACTGGGGGGAGGGGCCAGGAGCGCCGGAGGGGGACCAGAGAAGAGGAGGATCTGGGCTGCTCTGTGCAAAACCACTGCACAGAGCAAGTAAGTATAACATGTTCATTATTTTTAACATAAAAATAAATGAGACTTTACATTCACTTTAAATAGTTATTAGACATTATAACACACACACTGGCTATTGTTAAATAATGTACTATAATAAATGCTAATAATACTAAAGCTGTTCTGTGTATTCTTTGTGTTGCTTAATTTGTACTGCTGATTTTTTCAGACATCTTACGTCTTATCTATTTTTTTGTTTTTTACTACTGGGTACACTTCATATAAGACAAGATCTGAGGTCTGAGTTTCCTATGCTAGGATCACTGCTATTGACATAGCAATATTCTGGGGTATGTAGCTAGCATTCTGTCTCCCTAGAGGTGCCTCAAGCTTCAGCTGGCAGTTCTCCGATGCTGACAGAGCAGCACTACTTGGTATTGATAGCCTCGTCTGGCTGCAGTAATAGGAACGTTAACCTAAACTTGTATGGTTTCCATCACTGCTCTACACTTAGGAGCCTCCATCCATCTCTGTGCCACTCGTCAATAACGCTGATGGACCCTCCAGACACTTATCAATATTTAACTCTCTCTCTCATTGACTCAGCAATTACCCAGTAATTGATTTAAGATTGATTATCGCCAGGATAACATTTTAATGTTGATAACTATCAAAATGTGAAATTATTTGTCTTTATAGACCTGTTTTCCCTGCTGATTGATGTTCTGAGGGTTAATGAGGTGTGAAAAAGCAACATATTCTTTAGAATGAGTTGTGATCCATCTTCACTTGCAGTATTTGCAGGTTTGCATGGCTGTTTTTTTAAACTCTGTGAACAATATATAACTGCGGTTTCTTCTCTGTGTCCTTACAGTAGTAAAACAGATTCTTCTTCTGTCTGCTGTCAGTTCTGCATAACACCTTTTATATATAGACACTTCATGCAGTAAGCTGTGTGATGTTCCTGCAGAAAATCAAAAGCGTCATGGTCGTTTAATACGTACATACAGGGGTAGATATATGAAAACTGCAGCAAAGTGGAATTAGATCTCTTTGGCATAGCAGTCAATCAGGTTTTAACTTTCAAACTGCACTTAGAAAGTGAACAAAAGATTCTGATTAATTTCTATAGGAACACCCCTTTCGGTGTTTGATCCAGATTGCAGAATTCATTGGTAGGGTATTCATAAAAATACAGTGTAATTTCAGCACTTCATCAAAAACACACAATGTAGCTTTTCATCTACCTCACAAAATAATAAAAACTGACAATAGATATTATTAACGCCAGCACAACGAGAAAAACAAACAAAAAACAAGCGGATATTGCCTTCTCTGCTAATTTTTTAAATATTGCCTAAGGTGCCTGTGCTTTATTATTATTATTTGTCTTATAGAGCTTTGCATATTAAAATAATCTCACAAACTATCTAAGTTGTAACTGAAATAGATATCTATTGGCGTATTTAATAAACG
Source organism: Rana temporaria (assembly GCF_905171775.1). NCBI lineage: Eukaryota > Metazoa > Chordata > Amphibia > Anura > Ranidae > Rana > Rana temporaria. Next base: position 122,444,725 of record NC_053495.1, read on the forward strand.
AATACAAGGAGCAGAGAAGAGTACCCAAATCAACCAGCCAAAATTAATCTTACAGTATACTTATTTGGCTTCAGCAATAACAATTTTAAATAAGTGTTGTTTGCTACTTTTTAAATCTCAGCTTCAGCCAAAACTTTATATACTTCTAGAATGGAAGGTTTACAGCTAGTTTCAGGTTTTTATTGCCATCTGTGTTCCTATTGGAGAGATTTTCTTCTGTAAGGCCCCGTACACACGTCCGAGGAACTCGACGGGCAAAACACATCGTTTTGCTCGTCAAGTTCCTTGTGAAGCCGCTGAGGATCTTGGCGAGCCAAGTTTCCTCATTGACTAACGAGGAAATAGAGAACATGTTCTCTATTTGGCCCGACGAGATCCTCGTCGGTTTCCTCGGCCAAAAGTGTACACACGCCGGGTTTCTCGGCAGAATACGGCTCTGATCGAGTTTCTGGCTGAATTCTGCCGAGAAACTCGGTCGTGTGTACGGGGCCTAAGGCTGCTTTCGCACTTCAAGCGCCCGGGCATCAGTGGTAAAACGCCGATATTTTTACCGCCTTTTTTTGTTTGCGCTTTTTGGTCGCTAGCGGGGTGCTTTTAACCCCCACTAGCGGCTGAAAAAAGGGTTGAAAGCACCGCTACAGTGGCGCTTTGCCGGTGGTTCGGCGGGACTGCCCATTGATTTCAATGGGCAGGGGCGCTTTAGGAGCGGTGAGTTTACCGCTCCTAATGCGCTCCAAAGAAGCTGTTGGCAGGACTTTTTCTGATGCCCTGCCAGCGCACCACTCCAGTGTGAAAGTCCTCGGACTTTCACACTGAAGTGAATGGAGCCGCTGTTTCAGGACGTATTACAGGCACTATTTTTAGAGTTATAGCACCTCCAAAGCACCTCAGTGTGAAGGGGTCTAAGTGTGAATAGTTTGGCTCAGAAGGAGAGTTCCTGCCAAAAATTGCTTGATAAAAATAAATACTTTTTATTCTGCCGCTAGATATCTTCACATGGCCAGCATCTTTTAACTCACTTCCTCTGAGCCCAGGCCATTCAAAACCCACCTCAGCCTGTTAAAGTACAGAGAAAAGAGAAGCAGCAAAGTGATGAGCTCATCATTCTGTCACTCTGCTTTCTCTTTCTATCAGTATGCTTGAGAGGATATACAGTAAACTCATATGTTCCTTGCTCTGCTCTTCTCACACTTCATCTCTGCTGAATAGGGATTGCAAAAGGATGATACCAAGTCAAATTTGGTTACATACACTGCTCCCATTTAAAATATAAATTGAATGATGTATTAATGATTACAGAGCTACATTAATTTTTGCTTTTATATCTGCCTAGAGTTCAGCTTTAAAGTGTGGGGACCTTAGTCAAATTACCAGCCCCGGCAATATACATAGCATTCTCCTTTGCTTCTGCTCCAGTGATAATATATGTTTACCCTTGTACTACAGCTAGACAGCTAGAGCAAAACTGAAGCCCCCAAACTGGTTACTTTATTCAGATCATTGGTTTCTGACTGCCTTCAGCTACTAGAAATGTCAGTACTGAAAGCCAACCAGGCTGCACACATGTATTTAAACAGACCTTTTAGTAGCATTTGCTCTGTCTGTTAAACACATGCTTGCAATTTGAACAAGCTATACTTAAAGCAGAACTTAACTCCCCCAATTTTAACCCCCCCCCCCAACCTCCCTCACCTGTTATGGCAAAACACACACTCACCAGTCCCGCAGATCCAGTGCTGTCAAGCAGAAATCCTCTGTTTAGCTGCTTGTGCTGCCATTTTGGTCCATTACAGCCGGGTGCCTGTTCTGGGTTTAGGCAGCAAGGCCCCCAATTGAAACTGCAGCTCTACACCTCCAGGCTATTCTGTGAATGGGCTCCTGGGATATGTGCTGCTGTCACTCTTCACCTTGTCCCTGACAGGTTCCAATGGTAGTGATCCCTTGTATAAGGCCAACTCATGGTTCCCTGGGGTGCGAAGTTTAAACCCCAGACTGCCTTTTCACCAAGCCCCCGATGGTGCAGATAAACTTGCAGCAGGCTGGAAATAGGTTGTGGCCCCTAGGTAAGCCCATCTGAAGATGTGGAGACCACTTGCATGTGCAGAGTACAGATAGGAGACAGAAGAGGATCCAAGCCATGGTCATGATATGCAGCAGACAGGCAAAAATGGCAGATGAAGCCAGGGTTGGCACACAGGAAGTCAAACTCTTGATACAATAAATATGTGGGAAAGTAGGAGCACAGACAAACAGACTTTTGAACGAGCTTCGCGCCGGGAGAGAGGCCTAGCCGGTGGTTGCTGAAACCAGTATGGAAAACTATTTACCCTTTGGATCCAATATCATACCCGTGATCCACAAAGCGAGGTACCTGAATCTTCCCTACCCCTTCACTCCTCTAACAGAACTTGTTTAATAAAACCCTTGAAGAAAAAGAAAACAAAGTGTTGGTGTGGACATTTGTAACTCTTCAAGAAGGACCCCATACGACAAGCATGGTGAATAGTAAGGTAATGGCAGGCCCAAATCTAAACCAGCAGCTCCTTTAGGAGTAGTGCTACACATATGTACCGGGTGGTGGTCCAGGGATCTGGGTGGATCCTGGCCATATGGTCACGATTTTTCCCCAGCCTGGACCAGCTCTGTAGGATTGACTTGCATATATCCCGACTTACAGGACAGGACAGCCAGTTCTGAAATTTAAAGGGCTCCAACTATAATTATACATCAGACAGGAGGCTCATATCTTATGCATTAATCCTTCTTTATTAATGCTCACAGCAGAAATGTAAAAACATCTTAACGTAAGTATTTAAAAGAAAAAAACTGTAAGAACTACATATCCCAGCAGCCCTTGTGCCTTAGCCACTCCTATCCCAGTCTCTATAAATGGGCTGCTCTCTCCTGATTCCTCCTCTTTCTTTCTGCTCATGGCAGAGCATCAGAAGATAAGTAGTGACAGATTTAATATTGATTAGATAATTATATGTATTATTATTATTGTTAATATGTATTACTATTATTATTGATCAAAAGTATTGATGTGTTACTAGATGGTCTTTGCTGACTTATGTCCATGATTTGTCGGATTCCATTGTGCAACTACCAGGGATCCTGATCCCTGCACTATCCCATCGCTTCACTGTGCTTTACTGACAGTGATACCCTCTGCACCATCTATCCTAGCCCACCTGGTAACGCTGCGATCGGCAGCGTCCCACGTCCGCATCCACCCTTTTCTTTCCCCTCTCTCTATCGAATCTGCGCCATCTTGACAAATCTTTCTCTCCCCTCAGGAGAGCTTTCGCGCGAGTACAGGGAGGCGGATTCCCCGCCTCCCTGTAACCAATCCGCAGTGCCGCTCCCCCGTCCAATCGCGGCGCGCGCAGGACTCGGGGGGCGCACTCCACCACCATCCTCTGACCAATAGGAGCCCTGGGGCCATAGTCTCGCGAGACTTCGCCCCTGGAGGGCGATTTTCTGCAGGCTCTCCTCCCACCGCAAGCCAGTCAGCGCTGGTGGATGGAGGTCGAGCCTGCTAGGGATACCTGTCAGTGAGTTTATTAATATAGCCTATTAATACAGTACTTCCTGGGAATTTATTCCTTTTCACCACCTTCCTACCAGTTAGCCTGGGTTCTTCCTTACCCCAGAACGTTCCCCTGCATAACATTAGCAGCATGGCAGAAGAGGGCTCCCCCCCCCACCCCAGAGCAAGAGCTGCTGCTGGAACCAGCGCAAATGTTGAACGCTGCCCAGCTCCAGGACATCATCAACAAGTCCATTCAATCAGCACTAGCTGCAGCTGCCAGCTCATCTAGGGCTAATCAAACCCTGACCCCCCCTGAGCCCATGCCACATGGCAATATACCGACCGTAAAAAAGGGAAAATCCTCCCAAAAGAGGAAGCATACGGTGACGGATTATGACTCCCCGGCAGGGGAAGCAAAGAATATGCTCGGAGCAGATCCCTACACGGACTGCCACCCCACGCATCCTTCAGACCCCCTTCAACCCCTGGGCCTCAGGGAGTCATATAAGAGGCATGGGTCCGCCAAACGAACCAAACCAGACTCGTATGTGATCGAGTCAGACGACGATTCGTCCGCTGAGTCGGACGGGTCCGAGGTCTCATGGTCTGACTACAATGAAGAGGATGCGGGGGCACCGGCACTCCTACAGGATGCCAACCCTGACAACCAGGGCAAAGACATTATGGACGCCATGGGTGAACCACTGTTCAACCCGGACGCCATTTCCCATCCCCGATCTGGGGACTGGTCTCCCCTTCCCCACGTGTCACAGTACATTGAACTTTGGGCACGTAGACCCCTGGAAAGGTCAAACCGCAATAAGCTTAGAGCGGAATGTCCTCGCCCCCATATCCCCATGAAGGCGGTCATTACGCCTGAAGTTGACCCCATCCTAGCAAAATATCTGCTAAAGACGGGGAAATTCCCCAAGAAAGGGATAGACCGGTCTTTTAAAAACATACAAGACCGCATTCTGGATTTATTCGGACCCCTGACCAAGATCCTAAATCTGGCAGAACAAGCCGCAACTACTGGCCAGACATTTGATCTAGCACAAGTGCGTGGCTGGGCCCAAAGGGCCATATGCCTGACGGGCAGCGCCAATACCGCCTGCTCCGTCGAGCGCGGACGCTCAATCCTCATGTGGCTTGATCCGCAACTGGCCCATCTGGCGGAATCCGAGCCAGGCCCCGCAGCAGAGGGCATGTTATTTGGTGATTCCCTAGTGAAGGACATCAATAAATTCGTGGGCATGTTTAATAGCCTTGACAAGGCACAAACGTCTCTCAAAAAAGCGGGTAACGCTAGAGTTTTTCCCTGGGCCGGCAGAAGTAGGGGCCGTTCTGCCGGCCGCTATAACAACGGCAGACCATTCCAGAGATCACGCCATGGTGGCCAACACAACCATGGTTTCCTCTTCTACTGGGATTGGTCATCGACCACCCCAGGCTTCTTCCCCAGTTCCCACACATCCTCTCCCACCCGACCAAGGGCGTTCATCCCCTGGTGGAGGAGGGCACACTGACACTCCTGGCATGGTTGGTCTCGGGGTGCCGGACACTCACGACGGCCTTTCAAACTCAGCTAGAGATCTCCTTGCCGTGGCCTGTTCCCCCGGGACTCGGGCGGCATATCGATCAGCCTGGAAACTCTGGGTGCGTTGGTGTGACCAACGGCAGGCTGATCCCGTGCGTGCCCCTGTAACCATCATAGCGAATTACCTGGCAGAGTCCTTCAACTCCGGCAAGTCCTACAGTTCCATTAATATATACAGATCGGCCATTTCGGCCTACCATTATCCGGTGGATTCTCTGCCAATCGGCAAACACCCCCTGATCTGCAGACTGCTACGAGGCATCAGGTTCAAATGACCCCCTCGGCCTAAATACCAATCCACCTGGGATGTCTCCAAGGTCCTTGACATGTTCTCAGGTTGGGAGGACAACGATTCACTGTCTCTCAAGTTACTGTCGTTTAAACTTACAGTACTGTTATGCCTGATCTCCATCAAACGTGTCTCAGACGTTAGGGCCTTGGACATTTCCAGACGTCAATTTTCACCTCAAGGGGTAAGGTTCACGGTAGTCCGCAGAACCAAAACAGGCCTTCATTCGGTGTTCTACCCCTATTTTTCTGCACACCCACGACTCTGCGTGGTTAGGTGCCTACAGGCTTACGAGGCGAACACGAAAGACCTACGATCCCCAGGGTCTTCTCAACTCCTAATATCCTACATAAGACCTCATCACCCGGTCACCCCGGCTACCTTGGCACGTTGGGTTAGATCAATCATGGCAATGGCGGGTATAGACGTTACCCTGTTTGGAGCACACTCATCCAGAGGAGCCATGGCCACCAAGGTGGTTGCGACTGGAGGTTCTCTTTCTGACCTATTACTGGCGGCTGATTGGTCTTCTGAGACCGTTTTTCGCCTTTTTTACTTCAGACCGGAGGAACATGTCGCTATGTCTGTCTTATGATACTATGTTTTTGGGATATCATATTTGTTCTAACAATGCTGTGAATGTCAGGTTAAGCTTTGAACTTGCATAAGATATGAGCCTCCTGTCTGATGTATAATTCGAGATTTTTCTAGCTTGTGACGGAAAATATTGATTATATGAAGACAGGAGGCGAGTATCTTCCCTCCCTTCCCAACCCTCTCATGGTTTTGGGTTTTATTTCAGGCTATATACGGCGTTCCTGTTTGGAATATGGTTGCGACCTGTCGTTCGGGTGATGTTCCCCGTTTTCTGGATGTCCAGTGGGTCAAGGTCGCTCAGTTGGTCCACCCCGTTGGGACCCGTTGACGTTACCGCAGAAGTCTTCAGTTAAGAAGTCGTGGGCCGGCTGGCCGAAGAGTCGACAGTTGAAGACACGGTTCACGTAAGGATCCTGATAAAGACACCTCAAGGTTCACACAAAGAAAGAGGAGGAATCAGGAGAGAGCAGCCCATTTATAGAGACTGGGATAGGAGTGGCTAAGGCACAAGGGCTGCTGGGATATGTAGTTCTTACAGTTTTTTTCTTTTAAATACTTACGTTAAGATGTTTTTACATTTCTGCTGTGAGCATTAATAAAGAAGGATTAATGCATAAGATACTCGCCTCCTGTCTTCATATAATCAATATTTTCCGTCACAAGCTAGGAAAATCTCGAATTGTACATGCCACCAAACTTGCCCAAGCCTTGTGTATTAATATTTGAATTTTTTATCACTAAGGTAAGCTCCCTACTACTGTGGTGCTTAAAGGAGTTGTAAAGGAATTTTTTTTTTTGCTGAAATGACTGTTTACAGGGTATAGAGACATAATAGTTAACGGATTCCTTTTAAAAATGATTAAAAATAGATATAAATCAATCATATAATGTACCTGCAGTTTCAGTTTTGTTTATGCATCTAGTTTTATGCTTCTGTGAAGTACAGAGACACAGAGCCTATAGAGGGCAGTGATGGTTTGTAAAACGAAAGTGATTGGTTCTGAGGGGTTTAAGACACACAGTAATGACACCTCCTTGATTAGTGCCACAGAGAGAAAGCTCCCATTACTTTTTTCATCAGGAAACAGACTGTTCAGAACAGAGAAGGATTACAGCAACATCATAGCAAAAACGAACAATGAGGACATGAAAACAGGACTGCAGTAAGGTAAAGGAAGCTATTTAGCTAAAAAAAAAAAAAATCCTTTGGTGACCCTTTAAGTGCAGAACATGTTGGATTAAATTTATTTCATTGTTTTAAAATAGCCCATGTGAAACTATATAGGTACACATATCTTCTGACAAATGGCAGACCTTCCAACTAATGCCGGAAATGTCAGATTGCCAGTCTGTGCTTGGAACCCCAACCTGTTACAGACACCCAATGTAAACAGGTGGATCTAATATAATGAAGTTATAGTCCTGCGAATATACAGAAAGATCATGTTTATTAGTCAGGCCTCCATTCTATCACACTCCAGTTTGAAGGGAAAATATACATTATTCATTGTTGCTTACTTTGTATATGCTGCTCTTTACTGAAGTAACGCATTCATCAGTTATCATTCACGGAATCTATAGTCGTGTGCATATCTGCATATATTATTGAATAGAGGCATATTTCTTTCCCTGACAAAGTTAAATGGAATACATTCTATAGAATAAAAGTCAATAGTGCCACCCTGTGGCACAATCTTTGCTTTCCAACACATTCTTTTCTCAATAAGACCATTGACCTGCTTCTATAAAACACTGCAAATGCCAAGTACAGACGGCAAGGGAAAGACCCATACCAATCAAAATCCATTTTGTTCTGATTTCCTTTCAGTCAAAAGAATCCTGATATGGATCTGTGTGTTTTGCTATTTGCACTGTTAGACTGCTTACATCTGGAGCAGTACAGTGAACGACAATATCATATGCTGTGCTTTCGTAACATGTATGTACTAATTGTCTATCACTAACCAGCATAATAATATGTACATACATGTGTGAGAAATAGTTTATGAATCCTCAGAATTTCTGCACAGAGGGCAATGGCTAGTAAAATTTTATTTGACGTTTATCTACTATGATTTTACTACACAAATAACACACATATTTCATCTAATTTAAACAACTGGGGTCACTAGTGTGACCTTTATATTTTGTAACAAGTAGAACCTTCTTTATTTGAAGTAGTCTCGATCACATGCTTTCTGTAGCTGTTAATCAAACATGCACAGCAGGCCGAAAATATTTTGTCCCATTCCTGGCTAAAAATACATTAAATTGCATGCTTTGATTCATGCTGTAGGGCACACATACACTGCAACAAAGCCAAAAGGCTCCTTTTACATGGGCAACCAGGAGACAGTAAAAACAGGCAGTTGATCTGCTTTTTTACCACGCCCCGACTGCCTACCTACAATCACACATGGTGCCATGATGATTTGCATTGTTGTGCTTTTTTTTTTTTTTTATCTTTTTATTTAATTTCTTAGACAAACAAAACACGACATTACAACACATCATACACATTAAATCTGAAATATATTAATAAAATAGCACGGTTCCATCAGCCTGCATAGCAAAAACAAGAAATAAAGAAGAATTATAATAATCATCACTATTATTCCCATCATTCCTTAGCACAAGTATCCCATATTGGGAACATCTCTTCTATTAATCATTACCTCCATCTATATTAGATGCCGAGTTCCCCTAAATAGTGAAAAGGAAGCTGACAACCCTCCTCCCCTCTTTACTGCAGCTCTGGAATTCTTATCTAAGACCTGTAACGATTTTATAAATACCGTTGGGAAGCCCATTCTGCGGAATACTTCCCACAGAAAGGGCCACTCCAAGGTATCAAAGGCCTTCTCAATGTCCAGGGAGGCAATAACCCTAGATCCCATATTAAGATGTGAAGCATAAATATTGGTATATAGTCTCCTCAAGTTCACATCAGTGCCTGGCATAAAACCCGTCTGATCTGAAAGGAGAGAGATATAAATCTAGACATCAACGGTTGTAGTCGTCTGGAAATTCTTCATGCAAAGTTTGACAAGTGGCACGCCCTGTCAAGTAGGGTGGGATGAACTGAACCCCCCCCCCCCCAGTTCAGCAGTTCGCACCAGAAAATGCGAACAGGCAAAAAATGTGTGCGAACATGTCGACACTGTTAAAGTCTATGGGATATGAATGGGAAAAATCAACAGTGTTCTTTTTAAAGGCTCATATGCAACTTATTGCCATGAAAAGTGTTTGGGGACCCGGGTCCTGCTCCAGGGGACATGTATCAATGCAAAAAAAGATTTAAAACTGCATTTTTTTCAAGATCAGTGAATTTAACCTCCCTGGCGGTATGATTCTGTCAGATTTTAGGTGCTGAAAGCGGTACAATTATTTTGCATGGAAATTTGGCGTTTTATATTTTAGGTCTGCAATTCTTAGGAATAACTTGTGAAGGCCCGTGAATCTGGGCCTATGTGTATTGTGTGTTTCACTTTTTGAATTTGGCGCCAAACTCCGACCCTAAAAACTAAAACTGTGGTTTATACTTTTTGACACTTATTTTGGTGAATGGGTAGGGGTACCCTACCCATTCACATAGGGAGTTAGGATCTGGATTCCGATAAGCCCCCGCCTGCAGACCCCCACAACCACCAGGCTATGCTTGTGGGGGTAAGGCCCCTTCTCATCTTGAAGGCAAGCAGCCTGGTATGGTTCAGGAGGGGGGTGCTCACTTGTCCCGCTCCCTTGTTATCAAGGCCTGCCGGGTTGCTTGCTCGGATAAGGGTCTGGTATGGATTTTGGGGGGACCCAATGCAAAAAAATATTTTTACATTTGGCATGGAGTTCCCTTAAAATCTGAAGCCATTTATTATCAATCAACTGTTTTTACTCTTTTTAAATCATAATCACAACAGAAAATACCCAAATGACCCTGATCGAAAGTTTACATACCCCAGTTCTTAATACTGTGTATTGCCCCCTTTAACATCAATGACAGCTTGAAGTCTTTTGTGGTCATAGGTGTGCGCAGCCTATTGCATTAGGGTGTGCACCCCAAATGTATTAAAATATGGATGTGTCAGTAGAGCAGTGCACTTGTCAGTAGAGGAGAGGTTGGTGTCAGTAGGGCCATGAACAGTGTCAGTAGCTTTTTATTTTTATTATTTTAATCTTTTAATTGTTTTAAACATTTTTTAGGAGCCCCATTCGGGGGCATTGGTGCAACATCAGCAGGAGGAATCTGCACCTCAAGCGGTAATAAGGGTGTGCCCTAAGTTTGTGGTATTTGTGGATGAGGGTCTTTATCTTCTCAGATGGTAAAGCTGCCCATTCCTCTTGGCAAAAAGCCTCCAGTTCCTGTAAATTCTTGGGCTGTCTTCCATAACCTGCATGTTTGGGATCTCCCCAGAGTGGCTCAATGATATTGAGGTCAGGAGACTGAGATGGCCACTTCAGAACCTTCACTTTATTCTACTGTAGCCAATGACAGGTTGACTTGGCCTTGTGTTTTGGATCATTGTCATGTTAGAATGTCCAAGTACATCCCAAGCACAGCTTCCTGGCTAATGAATGCAAATGTTCCTCCAGCATTTTTTGATAACATGCTGCATTTGTATTGCCATACATTTTGACCAAATTTCCTGTGCCTTTGTAACTCACACATCCCCAAAACATCAGTGATCCACCTCTGTGTTTCACAGTGAGAATGATGTACCTTTCATCATAGGCCTTGTTGACTCCTCTCTAAATGTAGCATTTATGGTTGTGGCCAAAAATCTTAATTTTGGTCTCATTACTTCAAATGATTTTGTGCCAAAAGGTTTGAGGCTTATCTCTGTGCTGTTTGGCACATTGTAAGCGGGATACTTTTGGGCATTTGCGTAGTAATGGCTTTGTTCGTACGTTTGTCTAAAATCTAACAAAACGGGTCGTTCGCGCCAAATTCGAGTGACGCGCAACGGCCCATAATTCACTGCGGCATTGCGCGCTGATGATTGGTCAAGCATGCACTATGACCCTGCATGCTTGGCCAATCACAGCGCGCAAAAAACGGAGAGCCATAATTGGCCAAAGCCAGGGTGGCTTTGGCCAATTATGGCTCAGGGCTTTAGCACACGCCCCACACTATAAAAGGCAGTCTGCAAGGCGGCCGCGTGTAGTGTGTTGCGGCGTTGTTAATGAGAGAAGTCCTATAGAGAGATTGAGAGACAGTGTCTTTTCTACCAGATAGATAGATAGATAGAGCATTGGAGTTACCTCAGGTGGACTTTCCGGATTGGAGACTGAACAATCACAAATCAGTATTACAACAACCAGAATAATGGCAACAGGTGTAAGCCAAGGGTCGACGGAAGAATCACTTAGATGGATAGGGATGTGCTTGAAAACCTCGAAAGGTATCTCTCATCTGTCATATATCAAATTAAGAAAAGCTAAAAAACTTTTACAAGAACTACAATTGATTGACAGTTGGAGGACGGCTCATGCACAGGAGAGAGACTATACGTTCTTTGCAGCAAGACATGGGACATGGGACATATACTAGAAGTGATTATGTTTTAATTCCTCAGAACTTAGCGACATCCTTGGTAGATGCCTCCATTGGACCCTTTACGCTCTCAGACTATGCTCCAACAGATTGCACAATAAAATGGGGAGAGATAGATAAGAAATAATGGTACTGGAAGATAAACAAGACCCTATTAAAAGACAGTGAATATGAAGAGAAATTAAGGGAAGAACTAGAATTTTTTTTTACAGCGAATGATACAGGCGAAACAACCCCCTTCTGTTTGTGGGAAATGCATAAGTGCGTAATGAGAGGCAACTTTATCGCAATGGGAGCACATAGAAAAAAGAAATTAAACGAACAGATAGACTTGATGTTTAAACGTATTGGGGAGCTAGAAACCGTACATAAAAAATCTCAGGCTCAGTCAATAGAACAAGAATTAGATGAAACACAGGAAAAGTTGAACCTTCTGTTGATCGACAAAGCCAAAGCTAAATTAACAAGGTGGAGGCGAACATTTTATGAGTATGGGAATAAACCAGGTAGAATGCTAGCAAATGCCCTGAAAGAAGCTCATATACATAAACATATTACACAAATTAGGACATCCAAAGACAAAATGGTTAATACCCCACAGGGGATCGCAAAATGCTTTAAGGATTACTACGAGAAGCTATACCAGCTGGATGAGAAATCCTCTCTAGAGAAGGACCAAGATAATTGGAAACAGCCAGGATATACATTAAAGAAACACAAATTCCCCAAATATCAGCGGAAACAGCTAGAAATTAGACGAACCAATCACAACAGGGGAGTTTATGGAATCAATACAAATATTAAAATTGGGCAGGGCACCAGGCCCAGACGGGTTTACCCTATCATATTATAGGATGTTTGCTGAGAAACTGGCTCAAAGATTCACAGCAACCTACAACTCACTGCGGGAAGGAAAGAAAATACCAAATGAGACGCTGCTGGCACATATAGCAGTTATCCCAAAAGAAGGGAAAGACCCATCACAATGCGCTAGCTACCGTCCTATATCATTGTTGAATGTGGACTTAAAAGTATTCACTAAGATCCTTGCTACAAGGTTAATAGAATATATTCCAGATCTGATACACTCAGATCAAGTGGGATTTACACATGGGAGAGAAGGGAGAGAAAACACACAGCGAGTGGTGAATGCAATATATTTAGCACAAAAACAAAAGAAGCCAATGATATTAGTATCTAGCGATGCAGAAAAAGCTTTTGACTGAGTTGAGTGGATGTTTTTAAAAGCAACTTTACAACACATAGCATTGAGAGAAGGGATGATGAGCTGGTTCTCGAACCTATACTCACAACCGAGTGCGAAAGTTAAAATAGAGGGTAAAATATCCAAGTCATTCTCTATTCGAAACGGGACAAGACAAGGTTGCCCATTGTCGCCCATTATTTTTATTTTGACAATTGAACCCTTCTTAAGGAAGATACGGGCAAATCTGAATATTAGGGGGTTAATAACGAAAGGAGAAGAACAGAAATTGGCAGCATATGCGGATGATCTAATCTTCTTTATAACGTCCCCAGTTATATCCCTACCGTCCTTATTGGCAGAAATAAGAGATTATGGAAAGCTGTCCAATTTTAAAGTCAACTATGGGAAATCAGAGGTAATAGGAATAGAAACAAAAGCGGCACTATTGGACCAGATAACAACGCAATTTGATTTTAGGTGGACAGATTCCCACATAAGCTACCTAGGAACAAAGATAACAAGGAATTTAAATACATTATTTGAATTTAACTATGTAGCACTGGCTAGACGAATAAAATCAGATCTAGTGAGATGGGATAAGGACATTTTTACATGGTTTGGGTGGACAAACATATTAAAGATGAATGTGCTGCCAAAAGTTCTGTATTTAATTCAGGCCCTACCAATTAAGATCCCACAATTTTTCCTAAGGGAATTGAGATCAAGATTCCTGAAATTTATATGGGCGGGAAAACAAAGGGCTATTTTATCACTCCCCAAGGGGGAAGGAGGGATCAGATTTCCAGACCTGGTAAAATACCAGGAAGCATCTCATCTAGTCAGAGTAATATAGTGATGTGGGTGGAATAAGAACTCCTGGATAAAAATGGAGCAAGCGACGGTAGAAATACCATTAGAAGGCCTGGGTTGGATTTCTAGAAGCTGAAATAACAGCAGATGTAAAAAAAAAACATCCAATGATAGGAGCCACCATACGAATAATTAAAAAGATCTTCGAAAAAACGAATATGTCTAAATATCTGAGTCCGCTGACTCCGATCCTGGGCACTAAGGCATTCCAACCAGGCCTGGTAGATTCAAGATTCAATGCTCTGCGACAAAGAGGCATTAGCAGGATCATTAATTTCTCAAAAGACAACCGATTAATGACAAGGAGAGAGATTGAAAGAGAAACTACACCAGAATTCGATTTTTTTCAGGTTGTTGCAACTAGAAGCGTTCCTACAGACAAAAGCAAACATATACACAGAAGTTAGAACTTTGTCAAAATTTGAGCAGATATGTTTAGAGGGGAACCCTATGAGACACTCACTGTCATATTTCTATGCAACGCTAATTAATTTAGACATACCACAAGAATTCACATTCATACAAGCATGGGAGAGAGTTCTGGGATTAACATTCTCCCAAGAACAGAATTCCGGCCCTGTGGAGACTTCCCCATCTAGAGCACAATGGCTTGTGAGAGTTACAGATATTCAACCAATGGAGAATCTCACATTGGCAATGAAAGACCAGGATGAGAGATACTGGACAATATGGGCTCCATATCTGAAGTATAGGGAGGGGTGAGGGGGGTGGGCTTGGGAGGGGGGGGGAGACGGCCGGCATTGTTATGTTTTTTTTTTTTTTTCACCTGAAGGTGTTGGGAGGAGGGAGGGGGAGGGTAACAGCGAGAAGTAAGGTAGAGAGAAAATGAGAAGTTACACGGAACTAGAAAAGAGGTAGGGAGAGAGGGAGGGGTTGGGACGGCAAAGATGTCTTTCCATCTCTTTCTTCCTTCCTTGATATAGTTGCCATAAACAGATGATATGAAATGTGATAATCTGTAACATGAAACTTGTAAAAAATAAAGAATTTAGAAAAAAATATTATTTGAATCAATTTCATCGATTGGGAGCTTGGAAAGAACGTGGCAATTGAATGAGTCCACCCTGGTTGATAAACAGAATCCCTGTCCCTGTCCCACACACTGGCATTATATTTTGAGACTAATACATCAGAAGAGGTGTCTGACCAAGTGGTATGGGAAGCCCATGAGGCGGTCATGAGAGGGGAGTTGATCTCCATGGGATCGCATATTAAAAAAAGAGAGAGAGAAAAATATGGCCGCGCTCTTAGAGGATATACACAAACTTGAAATTAAACATAAAGCACATTTAAAACCTGGGGAAATGCAGAAATTGAAGAAACTGGGGGTAGATCTAAAACAGTTCTTTGACCGAAAAGTTCAAAATAAAAATAGATATTTTGCACATCGTTTCTATGAACAGGGGAACAAGGGGGGGAGACTATTAGCCAGGCAATTAAAGAAACAACAGGACCTACGCCATGTTCACATCATAAAGACAGGCGACAAGCAGAATGGCGGACACCCTGCATGTATTGCATTGGATGCATAAAGGACCGAACCAGAACCCGAGTGTAGTAATTTCAATGGATGCAGAAAAGGCATTTGATAAGGTGGGATGGGAGTTTATCGTTGGAGTTTTGAGGGAGATGGGTCTGAGGGAGCAGGTGATGGGATGGGTGACGGCGCTGTATGCAAATCCCAAAGCAGGGGTTAAAGTTAATGGAAGACTATCAGAATATTTTGAGATACGGAATGGGACTAGGCAGGGGTGCTCATTGTCCCCATTGTTATTTGCTTTGGTGCTGGATTAGGGGAACCAGGAGGATTAGGGGGATTTGTATTGGATCAACGGAACACAAGATTTCAGCTTATGCAGACGATTTATTGTTGTATCTCTCTTCTCCACAAGAGGAATTGAGATGGGAAATAGAGAGGTTCAGCCTCATATCTAATTTTAAAATAAATATTGAAAAATCGGTGTAAATGCCAAGCCATGTGCCTTTGAAGATGAGGAAAAATCTGCAACGATCTTTTCCTTTTGTTTGGTAATTTGACTCTATGTTTTATTTAGGGATTCATATATCCTCAGATGTAAAATGCCTATATGATTTAAATTATGGACCTTTGGTGGTATCTATATTAAAAGATCTGCAGAAGTGGAGAGGAAACCACTGACATGATTTGGTAGGGTAAACACACTCAAAATTAGTGTAATTCCCAGGCTTATTTATGTTCTACACACTGTACACATACCACTCCCACAGATATTTTTCAAACAAATAAGAAGGGCTTTTTTGCCCCTTGAATGAGGAGATAAACATCCTAGGCTGGCATATGAGATTATGAGGAGACCAAAACAGGAAGGTGGGGTGGGCAACGCTATATCCTGGCCTAGGACAACAAGGCCCAGGCCTATGGCAGCACTTTGCAGGGGGGCAGCACAAAAGGAGTCCCCGCCGGCTTGCGCTACACTGTTAGTGTAACATAAGCTGCTTCTAATTTTGGCTGTCCTATCATCCTGGACCACAAGCCTTCCTTACTGTGCAATATGTTTTCTGCTGCACCATTGGCATGGTTATATCTTCTTTGTCCTCTCCATAAAATTACCAGAAATTTGTTCTTAAAGTAAAACTATAGGCAACACTTTTTTTTTCATTTTGGATAGAGTAAGCGAGGGTTAGAGCCCCTATCAGTTTATTTTTTACCATCCCTGTCCCATTGCAGATATTTCCCTTCACTTCCTGCCCCATAGACAAACAGGAAGAAAGAGGAAATCTGTGCAAATTAAGGTAATCCAATGCCCCCCCCCGACCTAAGAAGTAGTGTACCCACTCGAAAATTTCAGGGTGGATCTTAAACAGAAAGGGGTGTGGCATTGATAGGAAGGGGTGGGTCATATTTAAATTAGGGGGTGCACGAGTTTAGTCAGGCCTAGGGCAGCACAAAACCTAAATACACTACTGGGGGTGGGACTACCTTATATAATGTCTTATTATAAAGCCATGGACCTGGTTTGGATTATGAATTGGTGCCATGACTCTGCTATAAAAATCTGGGGTCCCTTGGAGAAAACACTAGCAGGCAGGCTGGAGCTCTTTGAATTCCGGCTTCCTATAGGGCAGGCATGTCCAAAGTCTGGCCCGCAGGCCAACCTCGGCCCACGGCCCGGTTTTGAATGGCCCCGCCTGGTTATCTACACATATATATCTTTTGTGACCCCCGACTATCTCCCAGCGCCACAAAAGTTATATATACACCGGATTTATTGGCCGATCCCCGCTGCCTGTCAGGTGAACAAGCGCCGCCGTAATAGCCCGAGCCAGAGTGTACTGTGTACTCGGCTAGGCCAGGCTCTGCTCGAAGTCCCACCCAGTCCCGCAATTGGACGTGTGTTGTGTCCATCATAGAAGTCAGGCCAAGGGGCGGGACTGCGATAGGAGCCTAGTTCAGCCGAACACACAGGACATCCGGCTCCTATCTCGGCAGCAAAATTTAAAATGAATAAGGCACGGCTGGCTGCAGATGGACACTTGGGACAGGCTGCAGATGGACACTTGGGCATGGCTGGCTGCAGATGGACACTTGGGTATGGCTGCAGATGGACACTTGGGACAGGCTGCAGATGGACACTTGGGCATGGCTGGCTGCAGATTGACACTTGGGCATGGCTGGCTGCAGATGGACACTTCATTCATGGCAATGGTGAGTGCATTCCTGGCAATGATAGGTGCTGCATTCCTTGCAATGATAGGTGCTGCATTCCCGGTAATGATAGGTGCTGCATTCCCGGCAATGATAGGTGCTGCATTCCTGGCAATGGTGGGTGCTGTATTCCTGGCAATGGTGGGTGCTGTATTCCTGGCAATGGTGGGTGCTGTATTCCTGGCAATGGTGGGTGCTGCATTCCTGGCAATCGTGGGTGCTGCATTTCTGGCAATTGGGGGTCTGCAGATGGGCACTGACCCTTATTTTGCTTCATAGTTCTTTATTTAAAATGTTAATTTTTTTCCTGAAACTTCCCTCTTAAAGTGAAGGTACGTGTTATACGCCAATAAATACGGTATATCCAAATAATACACCTGAGCTCATCTCTTCACCACACACAGCCATGAAGGCAAGAGAATTATTGTTGGGCCGTGTATTAGTGCTCGAACGACCACACTTAGACCGATTTTAATGGTTCAAAGAATGTCGGGCAAAATGGTCGGCCCTCGAGCATGTTCACTTCATCAAATCTGGCCCTCTTTGAAAAAAGTTTGGACACCCCTGCTATAGGGGGTTGTCGGAACATGTATCACCATTGACAAAGACAACATTATCTATCTGGGACAGGATGAACAGTTTGGGAAGATATGCTCTCCCAATATCTCCCATGACACCATTGGAGGGATTTCCCTGGTTTCCTCCGGGGGAAGAGAAAGGGAATATGGATTGTTGGGGAATGGACGGAAAGGGAAACTATGCTCAAATTGGTAAATCTGGTTCAGATGTTGGGGGAAGTATCAATAGCTGAATGGAAATACAGTACTGTCAGTTGACGGATCTGTTTAATAAGTAGAAGTGTCAGATTAGGCCAGCGAACCCGCTTACTACTTTTGAGGAGTGATGTACTAACCTGCCAGAGCCGGGCCACATGCTGTCTCGAATGTATACAGGGAGTGCAGAATTATTAGGCAAATGAGTATTTTGACCACATCATCCTCTTTATGCATGTTGTCTTACTCCAAGCTGTATAGGCTCGAAAGCCTACTACCAATTAAGCATATTAGGTGATGTGCATCTCTGTAATGAGAAGGTGTGTGGGCTAATGACATCAACACCCTATATCAGGTGTGCATAATTATTAGTCAACTTCCTTTCCTTTGGCAAAATGGGTCAAAAGAAGGACTTGACAGGCTCAGAAAAGTCAAAAATAGTGAGATATCTTGCAGAGGGATGCAGCACTCTTAAAATTGCAAAGCTTCTGAAGAGTGATCATCGAACAATCAAGCGGTTCATTCAAAATAGTCAACAGGGTCGCAAGAAGCGTGTGGAAAAACCAAGGCGCAAAATAACTGCCCATGAACTGAGAAAAGTCAAGCGTGCAGCTGCCAAGATGCCACTTGCCACCAGTTTGGCCATATTTCAGAGCTGCAACATCACTGGAGTGCCCAAAAGCACAAGGTGTGCAATACTCAGAGACATGGCCAAGGTAAGAAAGGCTGAAAGACGACCACCACTGAACAAGACACACAAGCTGAAACGTCAAGACTGGGCCTAGAAATATCTCAAGAATGATTTTTCAAAGGTTTTATGGACTGCTGAAATGAGAGTGAGTCTTGATGGGCCAGATGGATGGGCCCGTGGCTGGATTGGTAAAGGGCAGAGAGCTCCAGTCCGACTCAGACACCAGCAAGGTGGAGGTGGAGTACTGGTTTGGGCTGGTATCATCAAAGATGAGCTTGTGGGGCCTTTTCGGGTTGAGGATGGAGTCAAGCTCAACTCCCAGTCCTACTGCCAGTTTCTGGAAGACACCTTCTTCAAGCAGTGGTACAGGAAGAAGTCTGCATCCTTCAAGAAAAACATGATTTTCATGCAGGACAATGCTCCATCACACGCGTCCAAGTACTCCACAGCGTGGCTGGCAAGAAAGAGTATAAAAGAAGAAAAACTAATGACATGGCCTCCTTGTTCACCTGATCTGAACCCCATTGAGAACCTGTGGTCCATCATCAAATGTGAGATTTACAAGGAGGGAAAACAGTACACCTCTCTAAACAGTGTCTGGGAGGCTGTGGTTGCTGCTGCACGCAATGTTGATGGTGAACAGATCAAAACACTGACAGAATCCATGGATGTCAGGCTTTTGAGTGTCCTTGCAAAGAAAGGTGGCTATATTGGTCACTTGTGATTTGTTTTTGTTTTGTTTTTGAATGTCAGAAATGTATATTTGTGAATGTTGAGATGTTATATTGGGTTCACTGGTAAAAATAAATAATTGAAATGGATATATATATATTTTTTTGTTAAGTTGCCTAATAATTATGCACAGTAATAGTCACCTGCACACACAGATATCCCCCTAAAATAGCTAAAACTAAAAACAAACTAAAAACTACTTCCAAAAATATTCAGCTTTGATATTAATGAGTTTTTTGGGTTCATTGAGAACATGGTTGTTGTTCAATAATAAAATGAATCCTCAAAAATACAACTTGCCTAATAATTCTGCACTACCTGTAGATTACTCCTGAGTGCCCAAAGTGGAACAACTCCCTATTTCCTCTGTGAAATAGGAAAGGGAGTTGGGTTATAACTTAACAACAGAACAAGTTCAAAGGTTGATGGAGGCGGCACACCACACTACAAAAAGTTCCCATATACAGGTGATGTCCTATAAGTTCTTAACCAGATGGTATCGCACGCCCAGATATACCCACTGGTGGATGCAAACTGTTGGAGGGGGTGCAACCAAAAGGGCTAATTTCTTAATTTATGGTGGCATTGCCCAAAGATTAAAGTATTTTGTGAGGAGATAGCCCCTTGGATTAAAAGAATGACACTTAGACCTATAGAATTCTCTCCACTACATTTTCTTTTTATCGGGATGCCTTTGTCTACTAAGTTTTATAAGAGAAGCGTTACCCCACATTTGTTAAATGCAGCGAAAATATTGATACATGTATTTTGGAAGCAATCCAGATGCCCCACTATAATGGACTGGAAAAGGGAGGTGGAAAAAATAATGGAAGCAGAAAGATGGATATATACAGTTAAGGAGCAACAGAATAAATGTAAAGATACATGGGCAGGATGGTCGTACTACTCCTCTGAAATAGGGGTGGATTAAATGACTTGGGTGCTGTTCACGAGATTTGATCGTTTGAGAGGTGTGACGAGGGGTGGCAGAGCGGATAGGTGATGGGAGTTTCCCCTTTTTGTGTTGTGAGTCCCATCCCGAGGAGGCGTGCTGTAGAAAAGATTAATGTCGTTAAAAGAAGAGGGAATTTTATAATAGTGGGGAGGGAGGAAATGGGGGAGGGTATGGAAAGTATGGGGAGGTTATACAGAATTTAACACTAACCACAATAGCACGTGATAATGATAATTTGAGGGAAAAGGGAAAGGGGGAAAAGGAAAAGAGTGTCAATGTTGGATACTTTGTGTAGTGTGTAATTTTTATGTTGTATGTTGGAATTTGTTTCAATAAAGGAAAAAAGTGATAAAAAAAAGTGCAGAGCGCCAATGAAGGTGGTAACAGGGAGGGCTATGCTCAGAGAAGCAGGGGTTGCCAGCTGCGACAGGCTGATGGGATGTCCGCTGGAATGGCGGCTGATGAGCAGGATGCACTGCTCGGTGAGACTTGACAGCTGGGAGAGCCAGGAGCAGGGTCAGGAGCCAGGCCAGAAGTCATGCACAAAATGTCATTCAGGTGAAAGGCAGCAAGCAGAGTCAGGAATCAGACCAGGTCATACACTGGTAATCAGGAAGAAGCAGAGTCAGAGGAGCAAGCCAGGGGTTAAACACAGCTCAGCAGGCAGAAGTGAAGTCACAAGAACACACCAAGGATCAAAGCCAGGAATGCAGACAAGACAGGTCAAGGCTAGCAGGGTAGGTAACAGGAGATCCAATAATATCAGGAACAGGAACACAGGAACTCAGAGGAAGCTGAAGATCATCCAGCAACTAATGGCTCATGCTGCTAGCTTTAAATAGGCCACTGGGCACCAGAATTTGTCATGCATTAAGTGCACTTTTCCATACGTGCAAGCATTCTCTCACTTTTACGCATGTGCATTAGCACTGGCAAATTTCTAAGTGTCAATGATAAAGTCCTAAGTGCCAATGGAGAATTCCTGTGTGCCAATCTTTTACGAACCGTTCTCTGACACCCTCCCTCTCCTCCTCCGGTCAATAATGGAGTAAGGTCTTACCCAGCCCCCTTTCATGGCCTGCACTATCCATGGCTCTACCCCTGCTCAGGAGCTTGTGTGAGAAAATTCCTCCTACCTTAAATGGGCAGACTATGATGTGCTCCGGGCCTTCCAGCCGGATAACATTCTGTTCTTGGCTCCCTAACCCATGTGCCACTCTGGCTCCACCCCACAAGCCATGGAGGCTGAGCCAGAGATGGTATGCATATGCATTGCTGTCTGCCTGTTGTTATGGCCCAGCTGGTGGCCACAGTCACGGCCGAAACACTGTCTGCCTCTCAGGCTGAGCTAATGCCATTACCGGGCGAAGGCAGAAATTAGCGATACTTCTCTTCTACTAACTCACAGGACATATATAGAGTTGGCGGTGGGGCGACAGAGCTGTGGCCGCCACTGCTCAAACTGCCGCCTGGGTACAGTTGACCCACCGAGACCCATGGTATGGCCGGCCCTGTCTCTACAGAAAGTTCTATTTGGCTGATCCTTCCTTTTAGCAGAAATGTTGTGACCAGAGGGCTAGGCTTTTGGTGATATGATTAGCACAAATGAAAGACTGGAGCAGAATATTCCCCAAGAAATAAAAGTACTTCAGCCCTTCTGTTACTGTTAATTTATCCTTCCCAGCAAGATTGCTAGAACTGACTATACAACCACATTAACAAGTATTAACAACTCTTCTAACAGCAAATAACATAGAAGTATTGACCACTCTGCAGATTCCGGTGAGCAGCAGGCACCTTGTGCATAAACAGAAAACAATCTCCTCATCTTTCACTCCTTCAGTTTCCCAACTTGACCTTAGTGTCTTCCCTGCTTATGCGATAATAACCAATACTGCCATTACTGCTACTTGTGATTTCAATGGCCATCGCTGATACTAACTAGATTGTGTCACAACACATTACCATTAAAGAAAACTGTCAATAAAAAATATAAGTGGTTTAAATGGTATTTAAGTACTTTGCAGAAGAGTCATTTTCTTTGCATTGCTTCAACTTTCACATTGTTTATGGAGGGAGATCTAGAGAAAGAGGAGTGTGTAGGGAACCAAATCTGTCTTGAATTGAATCTTAAGCAGGTATGTAGATGAATGAAATGCAGAAATTCTATTGTGTGTGATGTTTTAAATACCATATCTCTTCTTATCATTTCTTCATATATGCACTATAACTACATGAGTTCAGAGAACAATCCCCATCAGGACTATCTTGCCTGTAATTTACAGTGAATGTCAGTAAGTGTTCATGCTGTTTGGTAGGTCTCGCCTGATAGGGAACTTTAAGACTAGTTCCCAATCAGGTCCACCTCCCATGTGACTCATCATTGCCCAAATATGGGCATTGCAATATTTGGATAATAATGTTGCAACAACGCCACCTCTTTACGCACATTCAACTTTTGGCCAAGGAATCCCCTGGCCAGCAGCTGAATGGAGCCATGATGAGTTTTCGGTTGGTAGGAAGCCAGATCATTGCTGGCATCCTCGCAATCATGAGTCCTGTGTGGGAAGTTGTCACATTTTTGACAAATACCCAGCAAGGAATGCCCCACTCTGAGCAATTGTGTTCCTCAGTAAATCAGTTTAGAACTGGTTTTAAATAATGCCAGTTTACGAATCTGTGAACTGGCAGTAATTCTTTAAGAATCCAACACAGAAATAACGAGTAAGAAGTAATAAGAACAACCTGAATTTTTCACAGGTGACAATACTAGTAACTGTTGCACATGCTTGCCTGTATTATTTGCAGGTAGTTTTAAAGAGACATACCACCAGAAAATTGTCATATAATACAATACAATGTTAACCATTTCAGCACAGAAAATTTGGCAGCTCAATGACTGGGCGTTTTTTTGCGATACGGCACTGCGTCGCTTTAACTGACAATTGCACGGTCCTTCAGCGTTGTACCCCCAAAAAAAAACATTTTTTTCCCACAAATAGAGCTTTCTTTTGTTGGTATTTGATCATCTCTGCGGTTTTTATTTAACAAAAAAAGAGTGACTATTTTGAAAAAAACACAATATTTTGTACTTTTCGGACACTTTTGACACATTTTTGGGACCATTGGCATTTATACAGCGATTAGTGCTATAAAATGCACTGATTACTGTGTAAATGTCACTGGCAGGGAAGAAGTTAACACTAGGGGGCGTTCATGGGGTTAATTTTGTTCCCTGACTGTGTGTTCTAACTGTAGGGGGAGGGGACTCACTATAGGAGATGACAGATCATGGTTTTCAGCTTATAGGAACTCACAATCTGAATCTCCTTTCAGAACAGAACAGGGACGTGTGTGTTTACACACACACACGTCCCTGTTCTGCCTCTCGTGCCCGCGATCGCTCGTGGCCGGCGGTCATCGCAACCACTGGTCACGAGCATCAGCACCCCCACAGTGCAGCGGGCGAGTGCCCGCTATCCTTCTTAAATGAACCGACGTACAGCTACGACGGTTCGTGGGATAGTGCCGACCTGCCGCAGTATAATGATGGCGGCAGGTCGGCAAATGTGGTGGTTAATCAACAAGGAGCTAAAATACCTGTCAAAAATGATAGCTGATCACCTAACTAACATTTTTTGAACCTCAAAAGCTATCCGGTGCCTTTCTCCCATTAGGGGCCATTTTTGTCTTTGATATGAGAGGTTGGTAGCAGTTGCTGACTGTTCTGCAGTGCATGAGCATCCAGAGATATTTCCTTGAACCTCTATGTTCTATGGAAACATCTCCTGTAGCTAGTGTGCATGTAAGGAAGAGCTAACACCCCCTCAACCACCTAAACGAGTCACACCCCCCCCCATTTTTCAATCTTTCAATAGAACCCCTGGCCCAATCCCTCCTCACCTGGCACATTGTCCCCTTCCTACCTTACTTTACAATAATGTTATAGAAAACCCCATTAAACAGAATGGCTCTCTTCACCAACAATATATTTTATTTTCTAATGCGATCCAAGAGATCAGCTGACTTATACTTATATCCACTTCTCATCTCAAAAAAATCTTTATATAGATACCCTCTTCATCAAGAGGGAAACAAAAAAATATATATTTATAAATTCTTATACAAGATTTATTTTGGGATCACACCTATACCTATGATGCATCCCGCATTTGCACAGGCACATCTGCCCATTCAATCTGCATGCTGTCCTGCACCCGCAATCACCCACAGTCAGGGGCGTTGCTAGGAGTGAAAAAGACCAGGCGCTTCAGCCCGAAGTCCAAGCCCGTTGACGGTGGCGCGCGGGGGGGTGGGGTTTTGGGGAATTGACTCCTTGGTCGGGGCGGGGGGGGTAGGCTCACTTGTTGGATGCTGCCTGGGTCACCAATGCCCATCCATGCTGACCTACCAGACCCCTACACTGATCCCCCCCCATGGTGACACATATACACTGATCCACCCCATGGCGACACATATATACACTGATCCCCCCCATGGTGACACATATATACACTGACCCCCCCCATGGTGACACATATATACACTGACCCCCCCCATGGTGACACATATATACACTGATCCCCCCCATGGTGACACATATATACACTGATCCCCCCCATGGTGACACAAATATACACTGATCCCCCCTATGGTGACACATATATACACTGTTCCCCCCCATGGTGACACATATATACCCTGATCCCCCCCTGGTGACACATATATACCCTGACCCCCCCCCCGGTGACACATATACACTGATCTCCCCATGGTGACACATATATACACTGATCCCCCCCATGGTGACACATATATAGCCCAGGTGTCCAAGCATGACACACCATTCGTTTGAATGGGCTGCTGTGCCTGCGTTTTCTGCTGGAAAAAGGTCCTGGCATCTTTTTAAAAATGCAGCCACTTGGAAACTGCATAATGCGTTTGTACCATGCAATTTCCATGTGCAGAAAATTGCACTTTGCATTTTAGTGCATTTAAGAGTTAATGGTACCCCTTAACGTTTTCTATGCAGCACCTTATTTTGTGCGCAGCTGCTTGTCCCCTTCACATCTTCCCCACCACAGCCCTGTCCCCCTTCACATATCCTCCCACACAGTATTACCCCCCTTCACATATCACCCCACACAATATTGCCCCCTTTCACATATCCCCCCTCACAGTCTTGCCCTATCACATATCCCTCTACACAGTATTGCCCCATTAAATATCCCCCACACAGTATTGTACCATCACATATCCCCCCACACAGTATTATACCATCACATATCCCCCCACACAGTATTGTACCATTACATATCCCCTCACACAGTATTGCCTCCTTTACATGACCCCCACACAGTATTGTACCATTACATATCCCCCCCCACACAGTATTGTACCATCACATATCCCCCCGCACAGTATTGTACCATTACATATCCCCCCACACAGTATTGTACCATCACATACCTCCCCCCCCCCACACACAGTATTGCCCCATCACATATCCCCCCACACAGTATTGCCTCCTTTACATGACCCCCACACAGTATTGTACCATCACATATCCCCCAACACAGTATTGTACCATTACATATCCCCCCACACACAGTATTGTACCATCACATACCCCCCCACACAGTATTGCCCCATCACATATTCCCCCCACACAGAATTGCCTCCTTTACATGACACCATCACATATCCCCCCACAGAGTATTGCCCCATCACATATCCCCCCACACAGTATTTCCCCATCACATATCCCCCACACAGTATTTCCCCATCACATATCCCCCGGCACAGTATTGCCCCATCACATATCCCCCCACACAGTATTGCCCCATCACATACCCCCTGCACAGTATTGCCTCTTTTACATGAACCCATCACATATCCCCCCCCACACAGTATTGTCTCCTTTACAGGACCCCCCATCACATATCCCCCACCGAGTATTGCCCCATCACATATCCCCCCACACAGTATTGCCCCATCACATATCCCCCCACACAGTATTGCCCCATCACATACCCCCTGCACAGTATTGCCTCTTTTACATGAACCCATCACATATCCCCCCCCACACAGTATTGTCTCCTTTACAGGACCCCCCATCACATATCCCCCACAGAGTATTGCCCCATCACATATCCCCCCACACAGTATTGCCCCATCACATATCCCCCCACACAGTATTGCCCCATCACATACCCCCTGCACAGTATTGCCTCTTTTACATTACCCCATCACATATCCCCCCCACACAGTATTGTCTCCTTTACATGACCCCCCATCACATATCCCCCCACAGAGTATTGCCCCATCACATATCCCCCCACAGAGTATTGCCCCATCACATATCCCCTCTAACAGTATTTCCCCATCACATATTCCCCCCCTCACAGTATTGCCTCCTTTACATGGCCATGCCCCCGCTCCACATCCTTAATATTTTCATAAATTTTTTTCCCTTCCCTCTCCACTCCTACCTTTCACAGCGAGGAGAGCAGGAGGCGGGACAATCGTGAGCCTTCAGCGCGGGAGCTGGCGGATTGACTTTTCAGAGAACTGGTGATTGGCTGCTAAAACCGCCTCCTAGCAGTCAATCACCTCCCGTCTAATATGACAGGCAGCTACCTCTCTGGTCCCGCCCACAGTCCAGAATTGTCCCGCCTCCCGCTCCTCTTTTCGGCTATTCTGCTAATAATAGCAGAAGACACTGGGGAAAAAAGCAGCGACTAAATGGCGCGATCGCCGCGGTCCGGAAAGAGCAGCAGCTCGGGCCGGACGCAGGCCGCCATTTAGTGATGCCCGGACTAGTGGGACGTCCATCATAGGAGCCACGGCCATGCTGCATAAGCACGAGATCGTTCCCCATGGAAACGGCTCGGGGCTAACACTGCTATTGGGGATTATAGAGACTCTGGGCTTTTCGGGGGCACATTCGGGGCTCCAGCCCCCCCAGCCAGTGCCTCCTGACGCCCCTGCCCACAGAATTGTGAGGCTAAGCATATATAGCACCAACAGTTTGCACAGCATTTTACAAAATAAAGGGATACATTTGCAATTCAAGATAAGATCTTACAATCTAAAATGCCCTTGTCCAATCCTGGTTCCTACACAATAAACACCTATAAAATTTGATCACAAAGGGAAATTAAAACTCTAGGGGATCTATTTGACTCTATAAACTGAAACCTTTCTTTATTCTTCAAGGCAATTTTGCTTCTCCAACCACTCTCTCCCTGCCTGAAACTCAAAACATTATTTCTCCATCACATTGCTGTCAGGGTTGGGCTGATGTAACCGCCTTTATAGCTGCCTGTTCCGTGTGTGTCCAGAGTAAGACTCCAGGACACCTTCCAGTGGGCCTCCTACAACCCATACCTAATGGAGAGAGGCCCTGGGCCCACCTGTCTATGGATTTCATTGTGGAGTTACCCAAATCCCAGGTTAACACAGTTACCCTTATGGTGGTTAATCGGTTCTCGAAATTTGTCTCACTGTATTCCACTTAAGAAGTTGCCTACTTCTAAGGAACTGGCTTCTATTTTTGCTCGGGAGATCTTTCGCTTACATTGCCTACCCAAGGTCATTGTCTCTGACATAGGACGTCAGTTTGTGTCCCGGTTCTAGAGAACCTTTTGTGCACAGTTGGGAATTCAGCTTGCTTTCTCCTCTGCGTATCACCCACAGTATAATGGGGCAGCAGAACGAGCCAATCAGTCTTTGGACCAATTCATACGTTGCTATATTTCTGACCATCATAACAACTGGCCAGATCTCTTACCGTGGGCGGACTTTGCTCACAATAGCGCCCAAGAAGGTGAACTTAAGTATGGCTCAGATACAAAACAATTCGTAGAGAAAGACTTTTATGTAGATGACTGTTTGAAATCCTTACCTTCCAGTGAGTCTGAAATCTGTCTTCTTAAAAGAGCACAGGAAGTGCTTGCTTGTTCCAATCTCAGGCTTCACAAGATTGCTTCTAACAGCAAAGAGGTAATGGAAGCTTTCCCTGCTCAAGACCATTCTAATGATCTAAGGGACTTAGATCTAGGTACAGACTCTATACCTGTACAGCACAGTCTAAGTCTACTTTGGGACTTGAAATTTAATTAATTTACCTTCCAAATAAATGGAGAAGAAAGGCCCTTCACTCGCAGAGGTGTCTTGTCCACAATTAATAGCCTGTACAATCCCATAGGATTTGCGGCACCTGTTACAAATCAAGGTAAAGCCCTACTTAGAGACTTGATTTGTGAAACATCTGACTGGGATGCCCCACTACCACTTGATAAGAGGAACTCTTGGGTAGAGTGGAGGAACTCTCTATCAGTCTGATCTCCATGTTTCACGCCCATATGCTCCTGTGGCTTCTACAAAGACACAGAGCCGAAACCTTTGCATATTCTGTGATGCTTCTATCAAGGCAATAGCTGCTGTGGCCTACTTAAGAACTGTTGACACTACAGCACGATGCCACGTAGGATTCGTTATGGGGAAGGCAAAGCTATCTCCACACCCTGAGCACACTGTACCTAGGCTAGAACTTTGTGCTGCGGTACTAGCTGTTAAACTAGCAGAACTAATAACCTCAGAGATGGACATTACCCTTAAGGATATCCAGCCTAAACACTGACTGCAAGGTAGTGCTAGGCTACATCTACGACACCAGACGTGTCTATGTTTACGTCAACAACAGAGTATTGAGGATTAGGAGATCCACTTGTCCAACACAATGGCAATACGTACCTACTGGCCATAATCCTGCAGACCATGCTACAAGAGCTGTTGCTGCATGTAACCTTAAAGACACAACATGGTTTACAGGACCTGCATTCTTGTATAATGCAGAACAGACTGTTCCTAAGAGTGACACTATTGAACTAGTAGATTCAGACTCAGATACTGACATCCATCCTGAGATCTCGACATTTCAGACTGCAACTTCAGACTGCCAGCTTAAATCTAATAGATTTACCAGATTCTCAAAATGGTAGGCACTTGTTCGAGCTATTTCTTGTTATATCCATATAGCTCACTCTTTCAAAGATAACTCCAACAGCTGTGACCACAAATGATGGCATCATTGTCAAAGGATCAGTTCAGCATTAGAGCTCCAGCAGTCTCAGGATCTTATCATCTGCACTGTACAGCATTAAGCCTATGCTAAGGAGATCGACTGTATCCTTACACAGAAAATTGGAGTAATCAGTGCTCCCCAGGGGAATTTCACCACTAAAGACTTATGCCCTGTACACACGATTGGTTCATCTGATGAAAACAAACCGATGGATTTTTACATCAGATATCCGATTAAGCTGACTTTCATCAGTCTTGCCTACACATCATCGGTTAAAAATTTGATCATGTCCAACGCGGTGACGTAAAACACTACAACGTTCTGAGAAAAATGAAGTTCAATGCTTCGGGGTATGGGTCAATGTGATTCTGAGCATGCGTGGATATTTGACCGATGGATTTCCCCACAGTTGATAATTTTTGTTCTATCTTTTTTAACCATACGAAAATTTTAAAACAGGTTCTATTTTTTTCCACCGATGGGAAAAAAAACTGATGGGGCCCACACACGATCGGTTCGTCCGATGAAAACGGTCCATCAGTAAGTTGGATCCACGGCATTTGGTAAGAGTACCCATCTTTTATTTTCTTATTTGATGGTGGAGGCACTCCTGGGTGTATTGCCAACATACGCTGTTTTTTTCTCCTCATGTTGAAAGACATTTCATGATTACCTACAGCTAATCGGTCTATTTGTGTAGGCCGTGAAGACTCTTATTTCACGTCATTCACTTAGTTGGACTTTTGACTTTCACTTTTGGGTCATTTATCACATTTATATTAATATTTATGTTTGGAATCTTTTATACATAGGTTTTATCCCCCTATGTATAAATTTTTTCTATCACACATTTCCTCTAATGCCCTGTACACACGATGGACGATGGTCCGATGCACCATTTTCATCGGACGAAACCGATCGCGTGTGGGCCCCATCGTTTTTTTTTCCCATCGATGAAAAAAAATAGAACCGGTTTTAAAATTTTCTGATGGTTAAAAAACGATAGAAAAAAAACAATCGCCTGTGGGGAAATCCATCGGTCAAAAATCCACGCATGCTCAGAATCAAGTCGACGCATCCTCGGAGGCATTGAACTTAATTTTTCTCTGCACGTCGTTGTGTTTTACGTCACCGCGTTGGACACGATCAGATTTTTAACTGATGGTGTGTAGGCAAGACTGATCAAAGTCAGCTTCATCGGATATCTGATAAAAAAATCCATCGGTCCGTTTTCATCAGATGAACCGATCGTATGTACGTGGCATAAGGGATCTCACCCTATGAGGTCTATTCACACTGTTAAAAGAGAGGGTGATACTATTTAGATTCGTATACCTCTCTATTGCAGTAATAGCGCTACACTTTTTATTTAATTGTTAATCACAAGTGGTGGGTGTCTAGCCCCCGAAAGGAGGTGAATATTGCAGTCAAAGGTGCTTTTTCTTTTTTTTTTCAAAGATGCTAAAAAAATATACACAGTATGGCCCGGATTCAGAAAGTAGTTACGTCTGCGTATCTCAAGATACGCCGGCGTAACTCTGAATGCGGGCCGTCGCATCTCGGCGCCTGATTCATAGAATCAAATACGCCTCAATGTTGCCTAGATAAGAGCGGCATAAGTGTCCTACGCCGTCGTATCTTAGGGTGCAATATTTACGCTGACCGATAGGGGCGCTTCCCAAGACTTCCGCGTTGAATATGCAAATTAGGTATATATGCCCATTCAGAAACGTACGTCCGCCGGGCGCATTTTTTTACGTCCTTTACGTAAGGCTTTTTCTGGCGTAAAGTTACCCCTGCTATATGAGGCGTACGCAAAGTATGGACGTCGGGCCAGCGTCAAATTTTGCGTAAGTCGTTCGCGAATAGGGCTGTACGTAAGTTACGTTCACGTCGAAAGCATTGACTATTTGCGGCGTAATTTGGAGCATGCGCACTGGGATACGTTCACGGATGGCGCATGCGCCGTAAGTCAAAAACGTCATTTACGTGGGGTCAGCCTTGATTTACATACAACACGCCCACTGCCTGGATAATTTGTATTACGCGGGCTTACGCCGGACCACATATCCTACGTCGGCGTAATGCATTCCCCTTGCGTCAGAGGGGGCGGGGTCACATGATGGGTGGCCCGCCTCCCCTACAGCCCAGCCGAATGACGCGGCGAGGGCCACCCATCACGTGACCCCGCCCCCTCTCACGCAAGGGGAATGTCTGGGCTTTCCCAGTGACGTAGCAGAGTGTGCGTCAAAGGGGGACAGGGTCACGTGACGGGTGGCCTCACCTCCCCTATATAAGAAATGTCAAAACTCCGGCCACGTCATTCGGCTGGGATTTTTCCAGCGGAGAGAGAAGGTCGGCGGTGCTGCTCTGGATGGATTTCTCATCGCTGGACCAGAAAGATCACCCGTCGCTGGATACAGACAACGTTGGACCGGGGAGCCGGATCGAGAGTGGATTTTTTTTCTTTCTTTTTTTTTAATTAATAAAGGACTTTTTTCTAGTGTCTGTGTGGTTTTTTTTACAAGAATTTACACTTCCTTTGTGAAATGGTAGGGGTACAGTGTACCCCATTACCAATTCACATAGGGGGGGCAGGATCTGGGGGTTCCCTTTGTTAAAGGGGTCTTCCAGATTCTGATAAGCCCCCCCACCCACAGACCCCCACAACCACGGGCAAGGGTTGTGGGGATGAGGCCGTTGGGGTGGAGTTCCCCTTAAAATCCACACCAGACCTGAAGGGTCTGGAATGGATATTTGGGGGAAACCCCAAGTCATTTTTTTTAATTGATGGCGGGGTTCCCCTTAATATCCATTCAAGACCTGAAGGGCCTGGTAATTGAATTTGGGGGGACCCCCACACTATTTTTTTTATTTTTTATGAATGAATCCTCTCTGAATTGCCGAAGCCGACAATTCATTACAGCCGCAAAGCCGACAATTCATTATAGCCGCAAAGCCGGTTTTAAATGACTTTTTTTCCTTTCAGAAATTACACTTTGTGCAGTGCCATTACATAGCCGAACTCCAAACCCGAACCCGAACTTTCAGCAAATTATTCGGGTTCGGGTCCATAAAAAAACAAAATTCTAGCTCAACCCTAGTGACCTGCTATATAATAGCAGATGCCACAATAAATACAGTCATGGCGAAATTGTTAGCACCCCAGAAATTTTTCCAGAAAATCAAGTATTTCTCACAGAAAATTATTGCAGTAACAGATGTTTTGCTATACACATGTTTATTCCCTTTGTGTGTATTGGAACAAAACAAAAAAATGGAGAGAAAAAAGCAAATTGGACATAATGTCACACAAAACTCCAAAAATGGGCTGGTCAAAATTCTTGGCACCCTTTTAAAATTGTGGAGAAATAAGATTGTTTCAAGCATGTGATGCTCCTTTAAACTCACCTGGGGCAAGTAACAGGTGTGGGCAATATAATAATCACACCTGAAAGCACATAAAAAGGAGAGAAGTTCACTAATGCCCTGTACACACAATTGGATACAGTAGGTGCACGCGATATTGTGTCAATCTCGCTCCCTTTCTCGGCGAGATTGAGCACCTACGAGCCCCATCGCGGGAGCCAGCGCCGAGCTGGCCAGCCGCGATGGAGACAAAGCCGTCATAGAAGCGACGGGAGATCCGACTTGGATTCCCGCCAATTCTACACGTGTGCGGCGTTTGTTATGAATCCTGAAGGGGAAGTCCCCGCCGGATTTTAAATAAAAATTCGGCATGGGTTCCCCCCTCAGGAGCATACCGGGCCCTTAGGTCTGTTATGGGTTGTAAGGAGAGCACCCCCTACACCGAAAAAACGGCATAGGGGGGTTCCCCTACAATCCATACCAGACCCTTATCCAAAGCACGCTACCCGGCCGGTCAGGAAGGGAGTGGGGACGAGCGAGCGCCCCCCCCCCCCTCCTGAGACGTACCGGGCTGCATGCCCTCAACATGGGGGGGTTGGGTGCTCTGGGGCAGGGGGGCGCACTGCGGCCCCCCCACCCCAGAGCACCCTGTCCCCATGTTGATGAGGACAGGGCCCCTTCCCGACAACCCTGGCCGTTGGTTGTCGGGGTATGCGGGCGGGAGGCTTATCGGAATCTGGGAGCCCCCTTTAATAAGGGGGCCCCCAGATACCGGCCCCCCACCCTAAGTGAATGAGTATAGGGTACATCGTACCCCTACCCATTCACCTGCAAGAAAAGTGGTAAAAACACAAATAAACCACACAGGGTATTAAAATATTTTATTAGTCTGCTCCGGAGGCCTCCCCTGTCTTCTTTAGCTCTTTTACCAGGGGAGGCTTCTTCTTCCGATTTCCGGGGGTCTTCTCCTGCTCTCCGGGGTCTTCACCGCTCTTCTGTGACGTCTTCTCCGCTCCGGGGGGTCTTCTCCTGCTCTCTGGGGTCTTCACCGCTCTTCTGTGACGTCTTCTCCACTCCGGGGGGTCTTCTCAGCTCTTCTGTGACGTCTTCTCCGCTCCGGGGGTCTTCTCAGCTCTGGGGGGGTCTTCTTCTATATTCGCCGCTCTCCGCTCTTGACTCGGCGCACCCCGGTTCTTCCTCCCGCTGTCCGGTTCCTTCTCCTTCAGGGCTGGCCGCCGCTATACTGGCGGCGGTCAGTCCGCTCTTCTGTAACGTCATCTTCTTCTCTTCTCGTCTTCCGTCTTTTCCAGATGTTGACACGCCGGCCGGCTCTTCTCGCTGCAATGACGTGTGCCCGGCTTGCGTCGGATTTATAGAGGCCTCACAGTCCCATCATGCTCCGGTAGGTACCACGTGGGTAGGTATCACATGGGTAGGTACCAGAGCATGATGGGACTGTGAGGCCTATATAAATCCGACGCAAGCCGGGGACACGTCATTGCAGCGAGAAGAGCCGACCGGCGTGTCAACATCTGGAGAAGACGGAAGACGAGAAGAGAAGAAGATGACGTTACAGAAGAGCGGACTGACCGCCGCCAGTATAGCGGCGGCCAGCCCTGAAGGAGAAGGAACCGGACAGCGGGAGGAAGAACCGGGGTGCGCCGGGTCAAGAGCGGAGAGCGGCGAATATAGAAGAAGACCCCCCCCCAGAGCTGAGAAGACCCCCGGAGCGGAGAAGACGTCACAGAAGAGCTGAGAAGACCCCCCGGAGCGGAGAAGACGTCACAGAAGAGCGGTGAAGACCCCGGAGAGCAGGAGAAGACCCCCGGAGCGGAGAAGACGTCACAGAAGAGCGGTGAAGACCCCGGAGAGCAGGAGAAGACCCCGGGAAATCGGAAGAAGAAGCCTCCCCTGGTAAAAGAGCTAAAGAAGACAGGGGAGGCCCCCGGAGCAGACTAATAAAATATTTTAATACCCTGTGTGGTTTATTTGTGTTTTTACCACTTTTCTTGCAGGTGAATGGGTAGGGGTACGATGTACCCCATACTCATTCACTTAGGGTGGGGGGCCGGTATCTGGGGGCCCCCTTATTAAAGGGGGCTCCCAGATTCCGATAAGCCTCCCGCCCGCATACCCCGACAACCAACGGCCAGGGTTGTCGGGAAGGGGCCCTGTCCTCATCAACATGGGGACAGGGTGCTCTGGGGTGGGGGGGCCGCAGTGCGCCCCCCTGCCCCAGAGCACCCAACCCCCCCATGTTAAGGGCATGCAGCCCGGTACGGCTCAGGAGGGGGGGGGGGTCGCTCGTCCCCACTCCCTTCCTGACCGGCCGGGTAGCGTGCTTTGGATAAGGGTCTGGTATGGATTGTAGGGGGACCCCCCTACGCCGTTTTTTCGGCATAGGGGGTGCTCTCCTTACAACCCATAACAGACCTAAGGGCCCGGTATGCTCCTGAGGGGGGAACCCATGCCGGATTTTTATTTAAAATCCGGCGGGGACTTCCCCCTCAGGATTCATAACAAACGCCGCACATGTGTAGAATTGGCGGGAATCCAAGTCGGATCTCCCGTCGCTTCTATGACGCGCTTGCTGGAATGTGCTGTCACTATTCCAGTGAGTGCGAGATGTCGGCGAGATCTCGGCACCATGTCGCCGAGAATCAGCGCGATGCTGTCGTGCTAAAAACACAATATCACAAACACCTACTGTATCTGATGGAATCTAATCCGATGGATTTTTTCGTCGGATATCCGATGAAGCTGACTTTCATCAGTCTTGCCTACACACCATAAGTCAAAAATCCGACCGTGTCCAACGCGGTGACGTGCTGAGAAAAATGAAGTTCAATGCTTCCGAGCATGCGTCGACTTGATTCTGAGCATGCATGAATTCTTCACCGATGTACTTCCACACAGACGATCGTTTTTTTCTATCGGTTTTTTATCCATAGGAAAAAAGGAAAACCAAGTTGCTATTTTTTTTCACCGATGGAAAACAAACCGATGGGTCCCACACAAGATTGGTTTGTCCGATAAAAACGGTCCATCGGTCCGTTTTCATCAGACAAACCGATCGTGTGTACAGGGCTTTAGTCTATGCATTGTTTGTCTGTGTGTGCCACACTAAGCATGGACAACAGAAAGAGGAGAAGAGAACAGTCTGAGGACTTGAGAACCAAAATTGTGGAAAAATATCAACACTCCCAAGGTTACAAGTCCATCTCCAGAGATCTAGATTTGCCTTTGTCCACAGTGCTCAACATTATCAAGAAGTTTGCAACCCATGGCACTGTAGCTAATCTCTCTGGGCGTGGACGAAAGAGAAAAATTGATGAAAGGTTGCAACGCAGGATAATTCGGAAGGTGGATAAGCAGCCCCAAACAGGTTCCAAAGAAATTCAAGCTGTCCTGCAGGCTCAGGGAGCATCAGTGTCAGTGCAAACTATTTGTCGACATTTAAATGAAATGAAACGCTATGGCAGGAGACCTAGGATGACCCCACTGCTGACACAGAGACATAAAAAAGCAAGACTACAGTTTGCCAAAATGTACTTGAGTAAGCCAAAAATCCTTCTGGGAAAACTTGTAATGAGGCCTACAAAGAAAAGAACACAGGCCCAGATTCACAAAGGAGATACGATGGAGTATCTCAGATACTCCGTCGTACCTCTCAGAGTATCTATGCGACTGATTCATAGAATCAGTTACGCATAGATAGCCCTAAGATCCGACAGGTGTAATTGTTTTACACTGTCGGATCTTAGGATGCAGTACCGCGGCCGCCGCTGGGGGGAGTTTGCGTCGTAAACCAGCGTTGGGTATGCAAATTAGGAGTTACGGCGATCCAGCACTGTTTTTCGCGTTCGCTACGTCGCTGCTAGTCTAGTTTCCCGTCGCAAATTTAGTAGTAGTTTTGGGTGCCCTAACTTTACACAGCACACGTATGTGCTGTATAAAGTATGGCCGTCGTTCCTGCGTCGAAATTTAAAAATTCACGTCGTTTGCGTAAGACGTCCGGGAATAGGGAAGTACGCTACGCACGTCGCCGTTCGAAAAAATTATGTCAGTTTGCGCAAAGCACGGCGGGAATTTCAGAACGGAGCATGCGCAGTAGGTCCAGCGCGGGAGCGCGCCTAATTTAAATGGCACACGCCCCTTTGAATTACGCGGGCTTACGCCAGAGGCCGCCAGCGTAGGTTTTCATTGCAAGTGCTTTGTGAATCAGGCACTTGCGATGAAAACTTGCGGCGGTGTAACGTATCTACGATACGTTACGCCGCTGCACTTCTACGTGAATCTGGCCCACAGTACCTACAGTGAAATATGGTGGAGATTCAATGATGTTTTGGGGTTGTTTTGCTGCCTTTGGCACTGGGTGCCTTGAATGTGTGCAAGGCATCATGAAATCTGAGGATTACCAAAGGATTTTGTGTCGCACTTTAGAGCTCAGTGTCCGAAAGCTGGGTTTGCATCTGAGATCTTGGGTCTTCCAGCAGGACAATGACCCCAAACATATACGTCAAAAAGCACCCAGAAATAGATGGCAACAAAGCGCTGGAGAGTTCTAAAGTGGCCAGTGATGAGTCCAGATCTAAATCCCATTAAACACCTGTGGAGAGATCTTAAAATTGCTGTTGGGAAAAGGCGCCCTTACAATAATGCCGCGTACACACCATCACTTTATGTGATGAAAAAAAATGACGTTTTTAAAAACGTCACTTTAATTGACTGTGTGTGGGGGAAAACGTCGTTTTATGTCTTGTAAAAAACGACCAAAAAAAACTGAAGCATGCTTCAATTTTATGTGTCGTTTTTCAAAAGTGCACTTTTTACTTCACAGAAATTGACCGTGTGTAGCAAAAAACGTCGTTTTCTAAGACGTTTTTTCATCCACGCATGCCCAGAAGCTACTTATGAAGCAAGCTTCAATGGTAAAACGTGGTGGAACGTAACCTCACTTTGCAAGATCATTGTGAGAAAACGATGGTGTGTAGGCAACTTCGTCTTTGAAAATTGAAGTTTCAAAAACGTCATTTTTTACTTCACAGAAAGTGTCGTTTTTTTTCATCACATAAAGTGATGGTGTGTACGCGGCATAAGAGAGACCTGGAGCAGTTTGCAAAGGAAGAGTGGTCCAAAATTCCGAGTGAGAGGTGTAAGAAGCTTATCGATGGTTATAGGAAGCAACGTATTTCAGTTATTTTTTCCAAAGGGTGTGCAACCAAATATTAAGTCAAGGGTGCCAAGAATTTTGACCATGTCCAATTTGCTTTTTTTTCTCCCTTTTTTTTGCTCTGTTCCAATAAACACAAAGGGAATAAACATTTGTATAGCAAAACATGTTTTACCACAATACTTTTCTGTGAGAAATACTTGATTTTCTGGAAAAAAAAATTGGGGTGCCAACAATTTCTGCCATGACTGTATTATCAGGAAAAATTATAGGAAGCCTACTTATGTTACCAAATAAAACAGATACATAAAGCATGCCAATATAACTCTAACCTAATTTATATTCCGAAAAAACAGTTACATATACTAAACCTAAGGATTATCATGAATTGTGTGTATTTTTCCAACTCTAATTGACACATAGTTCATTTGTGTTTATATCTAAACTCATAAATATGCATACCGTTAGGATAAGAAATGCATTATAGTTATGCCTTTAGGAGATTTCAGAAATGGAATCTTAACAACAAAGCCATATGTGTGTTTACTTTATGATAGCTGTAAGTGTTCCTATATCATCACAAATGATAACAATGCACTCTGACACTCATCTCTGCACATCATTAGAAAAACACAGCAACGAATGTGAAATAGATAGATAA
Source organism: Rana temporaria (assembly GCF_905171775.1). NCBI lineage: Eukaryota > Metazoa > Chordata > Amphibia > Anura > Ranidae > Rana > Rana temporaria. The sequence continues at coordinate 122,483,510 of NC_053495.1, forward strand.
TTGTCACAGCAACAGTGGACCAGCAAGAAGAGACCTGACCAGTAAGAGAAGAAATATTTAAAACAGCGAGAATATTCTTTTTTCCATAGGATTTTGCTATCCAAGAGAAAATATCCATACAATGACTTAAGCCCCATACACACTATGAGCTGGATTCAGAAAGCTTTACGCCGGCGTATCAGTAGATACGCCGTCGTAACTCTGAATCTACGCCGTCCTAAGTTTAAGCGTATTCTGGAAACCAGATACGCTTAAATTAGGCTAAGATACGAGCGGCGTAAGTCTCCTACGCCGTCGTATCTTAGGGTGCAATATTTACGCTGGCCGCTAGGTGGCGCTTCCATTGAGTTTGGCGTAGAATATGTAAATGACTAGATACGCCGATTCAGAAACGTACGTGCGCCCGGCGCATTTTTTTTACGTTCTTTACGTGCGGCTTTTTCCGGCATAAAGTTAGTTGAACAAATAGCTGGCCTAGTCAAGTATGGCCGTCGTTCCCGCGTCAAAATTTGAAAATTTTACGTCGTTTGCGTAAGTCATCCGTGAATGGGGCTGGACGTAATTTACGTTCACGTCTAAACCAATACGTCCTTGCGGCATACTTAGGAGCAATGCACACTGGGATATGTACAGGGACGGCGCATGCGCCGTTCGTAAAAAACGTCAATAACTTCGGGTCACCACTCATTTACATAAAACATGCCCCCCCCCTCATCCTCATTTGAATTAGGCGTGCTTACATTTAAGCTACGCCCCCGTAACTTAGGAGGCAGGTGCTTCTACGATAAATACGATACGCTACGCCGCCTGAAAGATGCGCTGCTGTACCTGAATCTGGCTATATCTGTTTTCCTGCAGGTTTTTCTCTTCAGGTTTACCAAAAAAATGTAGTGCAAGGGCCTGCCTGATTGCATACAAACTGAAACTCTTAGGCCCCGTACACACGAGAGGATCTATCCGCTGGATAGATCCGCTGGTGTGTACATCCCAGCGGATCTTTTTCCGCGGATTTTTTTTCGGGCCAACCGATTTCCAGCAGATAAAAATTTCTTAGCATGCTAAGAAATCTATCTGCTGGAATCGGCTTCAGCGGATCGATCCGGTGGTCTGTACAGACTCACCGGATCGATCCGTCCGATTCCCTCCCTCGCATGCATCGTAATGATTGGACGCATGCGTGGGTATCCTTATATGACAGCGTCGCGCACGTCGCCGCGACGGCGGCGACACGTCATCGCGATGGGATTTCGGCGCGGATTTCGATCCGATGGTGAGTACACTCCATCGGATCCAAATCCGCGGAAATCCTCGAGAGGATTTATCCGCGGATACGGTCCGCGGATCAATCCTCTTGTCTGTACCCGGCATTAGGCCTCGTACAGACGACCGGATCTATCTGCTGGGATTGATCCGCGGATCAGTTCCAGCAGATAGATCCGGTCGTGTGTACATCCGAGCGGACATTTCCCGGCGGATAAAAATCCAGCCGACGGATTCCCAGCGGATGAAAATTTCTTAGCATGCTAAGAAATCTATCCGCTGGAATCCAGTCCAGCGGACTCATCCGGTCGTCTGTACAGACTCACCGGATCAGTCCGTCCGCTCCCCTCCCTCGCATGTGTCGTAATGATTCGACGCATGCGTGGAAGTATTTACCTAGGAGCCTATGATCGAATCCGAGTCCATCGGGTCGAAGTGAGGAGACAGCAAACTGAGCGGCGTTTCATGCTTTTAACAAGCGGGGATTCGTGAGTGTAACTGCCTATGTATCGAATCGCATTATCCATTTGTTCTTGATGTGCTGCGCAATGAGGTTTTTTTTCTTTCTTCTCCACATATATCTACCTTTGAGTGCAGTTCCTAGTGAAGGAAGTTTTTCTCCCTGATTAGATTTGTACGTTTTCACTTTATAAGTTAATTTCAGCGCATCTATATTTTTCACTATTTACCTTCCAGCGTCGCGCACGTCGCCGCGTCATCGTCGCGGCGACGGCGCGACACGTCACCGCAGATGTATTCCGCGCGGATTTCGATCTGATGGTGTGTACAGCCATCAGATCCAAATCCGCCAGAGGATTTATCCGCTGGAAACGGTCCGGCGGACCGTTTCCAGCGGATATCCTCTCATGTGTACGGGGCCATAAGGTTTGACCTTATATTATATGGTTTTGGTAAACCTGAAGAGAAAAACCTGCAGGAAAACTGATAGTGTGTATGGGGCTTTAGGAAAACATACAGTATCCCAAAATCATGACAGTCATGCATCATTTGAATGACCTTTGAAATGTTTGCTCAACTCCTGTGTTGCACACTTTTTTTACAGAAGTTCTTTGCAGCTCATATACAGTATATTCAACACACTTAGGCCTCTTTCACATGGGGCAGTGGAGGTGCGGTGACGGCATAGCAGTGCTATTTTTAGCGCCGCTATACCGTCGTATTTACCGCGACATTTGGCCGCTAGCGGTGCGGTTTTAACCCCCGCTAGCGGCCGATAAAGGGTTAATACCGCCCGTAATGCGCCTCTGCAGAGGCGCATTGCGGGCGGTATTACCGCGGTTTCCTATTGATTTCAATGGGAGGGAGCGGTATAGGAGCGGTAAACACCCCGCTCCTATACCGCTCCAAAGATGCAGCTAGCAGGACTTTTGGAGCGGTCCTGCTAGCGCACCGCTTCAGTGTGAAAGCCTTCGAGCTTTCACATTGAAGCCTGCAGGGCACGATTTTTTCAGGCGGTATAGCAGCGCTATTTTTAGTGCTGAACCGTGTGAAAAACGCCTCAATGTGAAAGGGGCCTTATGCCGCATACACACGATCGGACATTCCGACAACAAAACCGTGGATTTTTTCCGACGGATGTTGGCTCAAACTTGTCTTGCATACACATGGTTGAGAAAAAGAAAGAAAGAAGAAAAAGAAAGAAAGAAGAAAAAGAAAGAAAAAAAAAAAAGAAAGAAAGAAAGAAGAAAAAGAAAGAAAAAAGATAAAAAAAGAAAGAAAAAAAAGAAAGAAAGAAGAAAAAGGAAAAAAGAAGAAAAAGAAAGAAAGAGGAGAAAGAAAGAAAGAGGAAAAAGAAAGAAGAAGAAGAAGAAGAAGAAGAAGAAGAAGAAGAAGAAGAAAAAGAAAGAAAGAAGAAGAAGAAGAAGAAGAAAAAGAAAGAAAGAAGAAGAAGAAGAAGAAGAAGATGAAGAAGAAGAATAACTGCATTAAAAGATTTAAAAATGTGCATCATGACGAATGTGCTATCTCCATTACAAACGCTAGCTTTACCAGACCGAGCGCTTCCGTCTCGTACTTGATTCAGAGCATGCGTGGAATTCTGTGCGTCCGAATTGTCTACACACGCTCGGAATTTAGAAGGACAGATTTTGTTGTTGGAAAATGTGAAATCCAGCTTTTTTTTTGTTGTTGTCGGAAATTGTTTTCTTTTTTAGGCATTCTTTAATTTATTTATATAAAATCTTTTTGCTAAAGCAGTGGCGGCCCATCCATTAGGGGCGCAGGGGCGCCGCCCCCCTCCCAATCCATGCATCCAGACCCTAATCTACATGCAGGGCACCAGACGCATGGATTTAAATATTATTATTTTTTTAAGCACATGATTAGAACCTGAGGCTCTAATTGGTTTCAAGAAAGGATGAGCTTTGGGTGCAGAGCACTGCACCCTGAGCCCACCCAATTGTGTGACAATAGAAAATTACTATTTGCTACTGTCTTCCTGATTGTCCTCCCGGCCCTACCCGATTGACCCAATTAAGGTAAGGAGGAGGGAAACTGGCGAGGAGGAAGCCGCCGTGAAGCCTGAGACACAAGGTGAAGGAGGTAGCTGCCACCAAGGAGTTGGAGATGCAGGAAGGACCCAAAGCTGCCCATGACCTAGATGGGGTAAGTGGGGGATGAGCAAGAGATGGAGGGTGGGGTGGAGTCGGCAAACTTGTTCCCCCCCCCCCCAAATATACAGCACCAGCTGCCACTGGCGGGAAAAAAAACTGTTTGCTGTAACTACTTATAAAGTGTGAGCTGGAGTTTTGCTTCAATGTGTTACTGTATCTAAATCTGCTAGTACATCATCTACTACTCCTTTCCCCCCAGATTAGCAATTCTTCTGTCTAAAGGTTCAACCTGTGCTCCATCACATAGGGTGGGGACCCTCTAATACAGGAGGTGTGCTACTGGCCAGATCACCAGGTGAAAAAACAGGAACAAATACATTTTCGCTATTTTCACACTAATGTTCCTATCTGCCAATCAGGAGACAGGTCAGTGAGACCTGTCTCCCTATTGGCCAAAGCATTAGGCGATCTTATCAGGCCTTTGCCCACACTGCAAATGTTATTGCTCATTTAGGTCTAAGGGAGCAATAAAAGTAGATTTACTTACCTGATTTTCTGCTCCTTCCTGTTACTAGACTCCTCCCCACAGCATCTTCTTCCCCACACTTCTAAGGTCCTGACATCATCAAGACCAGTGCAGGGTCAAAAGCTCTGCATTAGACATTTTGGATCAGGTAAGTAAAAGTGTTTCTACTATTTGACACCTAACACTTTGGCAGAAGAGGAGACACAGTGGAGGAAGCCTGAGGAGCCGAGCGGACACCAGAGCTGCCGCTTCTTACCACTGCAGAAGAGGAGAAAGAGAGCCCCGTCACTCCAGGAGAGGAGCAGAGCCCCTCGACATGAGAGGTAAGTGCCGCTGGACCAGTCGTGTGTGCGGGAGCGGGGGGGTTGGTGTAGTGACAACCGGGGACACGCCTGGCTTAATTTGATGGCACAGTGGCTGCATTTGATTGGAACAGTGGCTGCATATGATAGGCACAGTGGCTGCATTTGAATGGCAAAGTGGCTGCATTTGATAGGATAGGCACAGTGGCTGCATTTGATAGGATAGGCACAGTGGCTGCATTTGATTGTATTTTTCAGAATTTTTCAATTTAATTGCGCCCCCGAAAAAAATTTGAGCACCAGCCGACACTGCACAAGACCCTTTGGAGCTCACTGAAATGATAATGGTTGAAATTGCAAAAGAAACGATGATACAAAGTCGATTTACCAAAAAAATGCATTAGCATAAAAAAGTCTCTAAAATCATTGTAATTCCTGTGCGTTGTTATACTCCTGAAGTGTCCACACAAAGATCTTCACATACAGGTCTCCCTTAGGAGTTCTACTCACCAGATGCCTATGGTGTAATCAGCCTTGAGAACTCCTGTGATCCTGCTGGGCTCCTTCAAATGGTATGCCTAGGATGTATCCTGGAAGACTCTAAATATCTTTCCTCCTATTACCAGCGTCTCTCGGTGGAGTGGATGGGTAATCAAGGGCAGAGTATGATCATGGAAAATAAGCATAGGAAAGAAACATAGTGTGATACTGCTTTTTATTCAAACCAAGCCCCTCACAAAATGTTATGCTTACAATGTAATAGAAAAATACAGGCACATCAGATGTTAGGACTATTAGCTCACGTAGCTATGTTGCTTGTCAGCTCAGCTCCAGCTGACAAGTTGCTCGTTCTATACAACTGCTGTCTGTATGGGTGTAGACTCGTCGTGTAGCCACGCCCTGACGCGTTTCGGGATTGGTTCGCGTCTTCAGAGGGCGTCTGACGCATAGGCATACCATTTGAAGGAGCCCAGCAGGATCACAGGAGTTCTCAAGGCTGATTACACCATAGGCATCTGGTGAGTAGAACTCCTAAGGGAGACCTGTATGTGAAGATCTTTGTGTGGACACTTCAGGAGTATAACAACGCACAGGAATTACAATGATTTTAGAGACTTTTTTATGCTAATGCGTTTTTTTGGTAAATGGACTTTGTATCATCGTTTCTTTTGCAATTTCAACCATTATCATTTCAGTGAGGTTTTGTGCTCTTCTTTTTCACTCATGGTATATGATTGATTTGGAGTGACAATTGCTCTCACCAAGGGTGAATATCTATCACCATAAGCAGAGGGGTAATTTTAGATTTTTTTCTTTTACCTAAGCGCTGTTAGTGTTTCCATATAGAGACACCTTTCCTAATTTCTAGCATTTCTTTTATAATAGCTGCTATTCTGCCAAAAACTACCACTTCACATATCTCAGTAGATATCACACTATATCCATAGAGCGCTTGGATCAGTACTATCTTCGGATAAATTCTGATATTTTTTATACATGATGGTTTATAGCTTAACTCCAAGCACCCATCTAAATATACCATTTAAATAAAAATATGGGGCCAAATCCTCAGCCAGGCGGCGTAACTTAACTTTCAGCAGTTAAGTTACACTGACTTAAAGTTTTTACCTAAGTGCCTGATCCTCAAAGCACTTACGTAAAAATTTCAAGCAGTGTAAGTTAAGTGCCGCCGTCGTAAGGCGTTCCTCCTCTCCGGGGGGCGTTTACAATTTAAATGAGGCGCGCTCCCGCGCCGGCCGTACTGCGCATGCGCGTGACGTCATTTTCCCGACGTGCATCGCGCGAACGTAATTGACGCCGGGCGGCTTTGTGGATTGCGACGGGACACTAAAGTTACGACGGGTGAAAAAAAGACGCGCCGGGAAAACAAATAATTATAAAAAAAATGACAGCGTCGCTCGGCATGCATTCCTGAGGGAGAACTCCATGCCAATTTTCAATGAAAAAAACGGCATGGGTTCCCCCTCAGGAGCATACCAGGCCCTTAGGTCTGGTATGGGTTGTAAGGAGACCCCCCTCCGCCGCAAAATTGACGTAGGGGGTCCCCCTACAATCCATACCAGACCCGTATCCAAAGCACGCTACCCGGCCAGCCAGGAAGGGAGTGGGGACGAGCGAGCGCCCCCCCCCCTCCTGAGCCGTGCCAGGCCGCATGCCCTCAACATGGGGGGGTTGGGTGCTCTGGGGCAGGGGGGCACACTGCGGGCCCCCCCACCCCAGAGCACCCTGTCCCCATGTTGATGAGGACAGGACCTCTTCCCGACAACCCTTGCCATTGGTTGTCGGGGTCTGCGGGCGGAGGCTTATCGGAATCTGGGAGTCCCCTTTAATAAGGGGGCCCCCAGATACCGGCCCCCCACCCTAAGTGAATGGATATGGGGTACATCGTACCCCTATCCATTCACCTGGAGGCAAAAAGTAAAAGTTAATAAACACACAACACAAGGCTTTTTAAAATATTTTATTATTCTGCTCCGGACGCCCCCCCTGTCTTCGTTATTAGCTCAATTACCAGGGGGGGCTTCTTCTTCCACTCTCCGGGGGTCTTCTCCGCTCTCCGGGGGTGTTCCGCTCTCCGGGGGGGGCTTCTCCGGACTCCGGGGGGCTTCTTCCATCTTCTCCCCTCTTCCGCTCTTGACTCGGCGAACCCCGGTTCTTCTGCAGCTCTCCGGTGCCTTCTTCTTCAGCGCTGGCTGCCTGCTATGTTTGTGTGTTAGCTCGATTTCAAACAGGCAGCCGGCGCGGTCTTCTGTGATGTCAGGGTCTTCTGGTCTTCTGTTCTTCCTATGTTGCCTCGTCGCCTGTTGTCGCTGTAATGATGGAAGCGCGCCTTGCATCACATTTATATAGGCATCGCCGTCCCATCATGCTCCGGTAGGTACCCACGTGGTGGGTGCCTACCCACGTGCACCCACCACGTGGGTACCTACCGGAGCATGATGGGACGGTGATGCCTATATAAATGTGATGCAAGGCGCGCTTCCATCATTACAGCGACAACAGGCGACGAGGCAACATAGGAAGAACAGAAGACCAGAAGACCCTGACATCACAGAAGACCGCGCCGGCTGCCTGTTTGAAATCGAGCTAACACACAAACATAGCAGGCAGCCAGCGCTGAAGAAGAAGGCACCGGAGAGCTGCAGAAGAACCGGGGTTCGCCGAGTCAAGAGCGGAAGAGGGGAGAAGATGGAAGAAGCCCCCCGGAGTCCGGAGAAGCCCCCCCCGGAGAGCGGAACACCCCCGGAGAGCGGAGAAGACCCCCGGAGAGTGGAAGAAGAAGCCCCCCCTGGTAATTGAGCTAATAACGAAGACAGGGGGGGCGTCCGGAGCAGAATAATAAAATATTTTAAAAAGCCTTGTGTTGTGTGTTTATTAACTTTTACTTTTTGCCTCCAGGTGAATGGATAGGGGTACGATGTACCCCATATCCATTCACTTAGGGTGGGGGGCCGGTATCTGGGGGCCCCCTTATTAAAGGGGACTCCCAGATTCCGATAAGCCTCCGCCCGCAGACCCCGACAACCAATGGCAAGGGTTGTCGGGAAGAGGTCCTGTCCTCATCAACATGGGGACAGGGTGCTCTGGGGTGGGGGGGCCCGCAGTGCGCCCCCCTGCCCCAGAGCACCCAACCCCCCCATGTTGAGGGCATGCGGCCTGGCACGGCTCAGGAGGGGGGGGGGGCGCTCGCTCGTCCCCACTCCCTTCCTGGCTGGCCGGGTAGCGTGCTTTGGATACGGGTCTGGTATGGATTGTAGGGGGACCCCCTACGTCAATTTTGCGGCGGAGGGGGGTCTCCTTACAACCCATACCAGACCTAAGGGCCTGGTATGCTCCTGAGGGGGAACCCATGCCGTTTTTTTCATTGAAAATTGGCATGGAGTTCTCCCTCGGGAATGCATACCAAATGCCGTCGCTTGAATGGGCCTTTACAAGGTGTGACTAACTTTACACCTTGTAAAAGCAGCCCTAGTTTTACACCAGGCAAACTAACACTTACGGCGTAAAAACTAGGTACAAAAGCTTTGAGGATCGCCCTAAGTGCTAATTTGCATACTAACAGAGGCATTTCGACTCGAAATGCCCCCAGTGGCGGATGCGGTACTGCATCCTAAGATCCGGCAGTGTAAGTCCCTTACAGATGTCGGATCTTCTGCCTAACTTAGGAAAACTGCTTCTGAGGATCAGTTCCAAAGTTAGAACCAGAGATACGACGGCTTACGCCGGAGTATCTCTTTTGTGGATATGGCCCATAGAAACGGTTTAACCAGCCAAGGGTTTGGTAATTCTGCTCAACCACTCTTTCAGTCCACAAATCCCTGCTAGATAGCATGGCTAGGTCCATAACATTCACTGTTGAAACAGTACAGTTTGGTTCAGACCAGATCTCACAGACAAGGCCATGTATCATACACTCACTCTGCTCTCCTCTACACTTACAATGTTCATATCAGCTCACATGTATTGCTTATTTGACAATAAAGGGGGGTCAGCACACTGATAACGTCATCACTTTGAAACATATGAAAGTTTCAGCTTATTGTACATATTTGGCTACAACTCAGACTATTGACAACAATTATAGGCATGCTCTATTCTGTTCCATGCCTTGGCATAAAGTGGATTTTTACTTTTGGACAATGTATAATTTAAAGTGAGCCTCTACTTTGCACCATACAGGCAAAATAACAAATACAAGTTACAGGTCGGACTTTAACCAGATGTGGACCTTGATCATAGGATATACCCCTAAGAAAACGTCAACAAAATGTCTCTGGTGTATCTCCTTCACCAAGCTCCCCCCCCATGCTGACATCCCCCACTGCTATTATCAGCAATATCATGCTGTCATATGTTGTTACATTGTATTACTATTTTATCATATGTAGATCACAGGTGTAAACTTTGATCTGCAATGCAATTGATGGCATCACTTGCAAGTAAATATATATATATACACATATATATATATATATATATATATATATATATATATATATATATATATATATATATATATATATATATATATACCGTATTTGCCGGTGTATAAGGCGACCGGGCGTTTTTAAGATTTTTTGCCTGTACTCACCGTATAAGACGACCCCCCTTCCGAGGCTTCCGACACTTCATATTTCTTCCTTCTGGAGCCATATTCTTCTTCCTTCTAGCTGGAGCTGGTGCCAATCACGGCAAGCAATGTATTCTATTAATGAATACAAAGCCTTCTTGGATTGGCAGAGGCTGTAACATCATCATCCCACTCCTCTCTGACTCTCAAAGCCAATCCGAGCAGACTACTGTATGTAGCCTGCTCGGATTGGCAGAGGTTGTTACTCCAATCCGAGCAGGCTCTGTATTAATTTGAATACATCACTCACCGGGATTGGCTAAGTGGTATATAATGTATATAGCCGAAGCTACATACAGTATTACCGCACATCCAGCAGGCATCCGAGCAGGTGACCCGGAGTATAAGACGACCCCTGCCTTTTGGCCATATTTTTTAAGTGTAAATGGTAGTCTTATACGCCAGAAAACAAAAAAATTCAAAAGTGACGCGGGAAAGACGGGCATACTTTAACATGGTGAAGTAATTTTACACCATGTTAAAGTACCCCTAACTTTGCGACGGGAAACTAAGACTTGCGCCGACGTAACGATGGGAAAAACCTTCATGGATCGCCGTAACTGCTAATTTGCATACCTGACGCGAACTCCCCCCAGCGGCGGCCGAAGTATTGCATCCTAGGATCAAACGGTGTAATTCAATTACACCTGTCGGATCTTAGGCCTAGTTATGCGTAGCTGATTCTATGAATCAGTCGCATTGTTAGAACGGCCCTAAAACAGAAATACGACGGCGTATCAGGAGATATGCCGTCATATCTCTTTTGTGAATCTGGCCCATTGTTCCTATCCTCTGCAAACCGTGGCCCGGATTTAAGTAGCAATTGCGCCTGTGTAACCATAGGTTACACAGCGCAATTGCTTACTTGCCCCGGCGTTACGAATGCTCCTGATTCAGAAACATCGTAACGCCGACTGCAGCCTAAAATCTGCGTGGCATAAGGCTCTTATGCCACGCATATCTTAGGCTGCATTCTAGCGATGACCGCTAGGGGGCGCTCCCATTGTGCTCAGTGTATAGTATGCAAATTGCATACTAACACCGATTCACAATGTTGCGCGAGCCCTGCGTACGCAATTTACGTTGTTTCCGTACGCCGTGTTTAGCGTAAGGCTGCCCCTTCTAATAGCAGGGGCAGCCAATGCTAAAGTATACTCGTCGTTCCCGCGTCGCGACGTTCGAATTTTACGTAATTTGCGTAAGTGATTCGTGAATGGCGCTGGACGCCATTCACGTTCACTTTGAAGCAAATGACGTCCTTGCGACGTTATTTGCCGCAATGCACGTCGGGAAAGTTTCCCGACGGAGCATGCGCTCTACGCTCAGCGCGGGAGCGCGCCTAATTTAAATGATTCACGCCCCCTACGGGATCATTTACATTAGGCGCCCTTACGTAGGGCAAGTTTACACAGCGCACACGCAATTTACGGAGCTACTGCTCCGTGAATCGCGGGTAGCGCAGTAAATTTGCGGGGGCGCAGGGCAAAAACGCTGCCCTGCGCCTCCGCAAATAAGGGGCAAATCTACCTGAATCCGGGCCCCTATTCTCGCCCCCAGGTTTCAATGTCAGTGTATTGCTAGCTGAGCTGGTGGTGGGGCAGTAGAATGTACCAGTAGGATGTAATGTGTGTGGCCAGCTTTAGGGCTCTGGAAGATAAGGTGCTCTGTTTATGTATAATTCCAGTTCAGGTTTATATCTACATCCACATGTAATGGAGAGCTCTACCCAAATGAAAAGCTACAGTTGAGTTATGTGCATCAATAACGAGATTAGAGGCTGTTGCGAGTACATTGAGCACTGATCTGGGTGATTACTCAGGACTTAGCAATATTAGAGAGACTGTGTTTACTGGGCTAAGTAAATCACGGTTATTTAAAAAGTTGCAGCTGAGAGAAGAATATGTTTGCAGTGCCATTTTTCACATACCACCAGCTACTGCAAACAGCATTGTGCAAAGCTGATCACAAAACCCTTTACTGGCTATTAGGTTTTTCTATTTCTAGTAGATTGATCCCAAAATTAACAACAATAGGATGTATACCTTACTGGTTTTAAATCTGCTCCATGCAGTAAGTCAGCAAATCAGTAAAAGTATATTTTACTAAAAATATTGTGAAGACATCTAGCAGGCCCGCTGGCCTTATGATTGCACTACACAATGGCTGTGCACTAAGCACCATGCTCTCTGGGTTCATGTTAGTGCATACCTTATTGCATTAGGGTGTGCACCCCAAACATGCATGCCTTTCTCTGCAGCCTCAGCTGCATGGGACAGTGAATGAATAGGAAGCGCTCTGTGTTGTGCAGTGGTCTGTAAATAATTTTGACCGTACATAATTTTAGTTTTCCCTCAACCACTATGTAGCACTTCCTTGACATTTAGCACTTTAAAGAATACCATTAAAGAATAAGGGCCCTTGCTATCTGACAAATTACCATAATAAGGTAAGATTACAATTCTAGTTTTTGACAACACAGAGACATGCAGTGCACCATAAAAAAGAAGATGCTTAAAGGGGTTGTAAAGGTTTGTTTTTTATTTTCTAAATAGGTTCCTTTAAGCTAGTACATTGTTGGTTCACTTACCTTTTCCTTCAATTTCCCCTTCTAAATGTTTTTTTTTTCTTTGTCTGAATTTCTCACTTCCTGTTTCTCCTCAGTAAAGTGTTCAGTAAGCTGTTCTAAATGACTTTCCACCACTCGGATGATGGTGGAAAGCTTACTGAGGAGAAACAGGAAGTGAGAAATTCAAACAAAGAAAAAAAAAACATTTAGAAGGGAAATCGAAGGAAAATGTAATTGAACCAATAATGCACTAGCTTAACTGGTTGCCGACCAGCCGCCGCAGTTCTACGGTGGCAGGTCGGCTCTTCTGCGCGAGAGCCCGTAGCTCTACGTCGGCAGGCTCGCTCCTGACTCCCGCGCGCGTGCCCGGCGGTCGCGATCACCGCCGGGCACCCACGATTGCTCGTTACAGAGCGGGGAACGGGAGCTGTGTGTGTAAACACACAGCTCCCGGTCCTGTCAGGCGAGAAATGCCTGACCGTCTGTTAATACAATGTATGAACAGCGATCAGTCATTTCCCCTAGTGAGTCCACCCCCCCTGTACAGTTAGACCACACCCAGGGAACAAACTTAACCCCTTCCCCGCCCCCTAGTGTTAACCCCTTTCCTGCCAGTGGCATTTTTTTTAGTAATCAATGCATTTTTATAGAATCGATTGCTATAAAAATGCCAATGGTCCTAAATATGTGTCAAAAGTGTCCGAAGTGTCCGCCATAATGTCGCAGTACCAAAAAAAATCGCTGATCGACGCCATTACTAGTAAAAAAAAAAATATTAATAAAAATGCCATAAAACTACCCCCAATTTTGTAAACGCTAAGGGCCAGATTCACAAAGCACTTACGCCGACTTATCTCGAGATGCGCGGCGTAATTGAAATTTGCGCCGCGCGTATCTTTGCGCCTGATCCTCAAAACGAGATATGCCTGAAATCCAGGTTTTTCCGTCCTACCTAAAATAAATACACCGGCGCTTCTTCGCACGCAAAATACGCTAGACACACCACTGTTTTGATAGGCAAAGATGCAAATGAGGGAGATAAGGCGATCCACAAAATTAAGTGTGTGCGGCGTAGATTACGCCCTGTGCGCTTCTGTTAGTTTCATGGTGTAAAATTACACTTCATAAAAGGTGCCCTAATTTTCCAACAGCCGTGTAAAGGTCAGCTAAAGCAACACCATTTAGGAAGAGCTGAGCACACACACTTGCAGGACAACAATCTGTATGCCAACATGCCAGGGGCATCCATGCTCATAACTACTAGTGACTTTAGTAACCGAGGGAACCCCCTCTTCTGAGGGAACAGCAGTCAGGAGACGCCTTGCAGAATGCATCTTTGCACAGTAAACACACACATTAATCATGGCACAATGAGAATGCATGCATGCACACCCACTGTGGTCCCTAGCACAGACACATCACATGCACATCTAATTGGATTAGATCCAAGTACCCCCAATGGTACTTGGGAGCAGTAACGCCAAGCCACGGCTCCAATTATGTCACTGTGCATTCATACACCATTCACATGGACCTGGGATCACTTCTCCCTGATCCTGGGGATCCCTACTCCACCAAAACTGAGGGTGACACCCCTTATTTAATCAGGAATGCCACCCCCACATTCACACATCATTCACACACATAAAACAAATCATAAGTACAGTATAATCAAAAAAATAATAAAAATAAAAAAACAAAAGTACCCCAAAAGTTAACGGCGGCGGAGAGAGCTACGCCTGGGCCGCCCACGGGCACGGCCACGGCCAACCAGTGGAGACTCCTGGGGGGGTGAGCAGGGGAAGGAGGAGACTCATGGGGGGGTGAGCAGGGGAAGGAGGAGCCTCCCCTGGTGACTGTCCTCCTGCTGGCCTGCCCTCCAAGGCCACTGCAATTCTGTTCAGACTGATTGTGAGGGCAGCCATATTGGCCTGGACAGCCTGGGTATTGGCCTGGACAGCCTGGGTATTGTCCTGGACAACCTGGGTCAGGGCACTCACCTCCTGGGCCACGCCTGTTGTGGCGGTCTGCAGGTCACAAATGCATGTGATGACCGCCAAGGAGTTTGTGGCCACATCAGTGAGTGACTCCTTAATTAAGCCCAGGCTGTCCTCCATCTGGGTCAGAGTCTGGTTGATCTGACCCAAATGGCGGGTCTGCCGGGCATTGTCCCTCTGCAGACTGGCCGGCAGAACCTGGGCCACCCCCCTGGTCTCATGGGTAGCCCTCCTGCCTGCAGCTGAGTCTTGTGGCCTGGGAGGAGGGGAGAGAGAGACCCTTGTGGGTGGAGGCCTGTTGGAGGAGGAGTGGGAGGGGCTACCCCTGATGGTGGCCTGACTGCTGCCAGCCTCAGGGGTAGCCTCAGGGGTAAACAAATCCGAGGCCAAAAGGACTTCCCTGGCAATGTCCATATCTTCATCCTCAGCCTCCACCCCCTCATCCTCCTCCCCCTCAACCTCCTCATGAGGGGAGGTGTGGCCACTCCCCTCCCCTGGGGAATCCTGCCATTCTTGGGACTCTTCTGCAGCCTGTTGTCCTGGGGATGGTGCATCCTGGCCTGATGGCCCAGCAACCTCCTGGCCTGATGGCCCAGCAATCTCCTGGCCATCTGTGGAGGACACAAAACATTCACAGGTTGGAGGATCCACACACTTGGCACATCTTCCCTTCCCCCACCCACACATGCTAATCACCAGATAGAAAAAAACAAAAATTACCTGTCCTCACAGGAGAATCAGATTGAAAGCCAGGCAGGCCCACCACCTGCTGTGGGTGGAAGCACCGGGCCACTGCCCATTCCTCCTCAGTCAGCCTGACGGGGCAGGGTGGTCCTCCTCCAGTGCCCGTTGCATGGGCATTGATCTTGGCCATCTTGTCACGGACAAGGCTCTTAAGATCGTTTATCTTCTTTTGAATCCCACTGGGGGTCCTCGTCTGCCCCCCCCCCTGCCGCATTGATCTGATCTGTGATTTTTTGAATGATCGCCTTCCTCCTGGCCGGGGGGGGGTGTTCCGGCTCTCAGGGCCATGCAAATAACGCCCATATCGGGTGATGGCCCTAGCAAGAATCTGCTTTTCTGCGACAGAAACATTTAACTTCCTGCTCTTCGGTGCCATAACAACCAACACTCAGCCCCAACAAAAAACAAACACAACAAACAAACACAAATACTCACAGGACAAACACACACAAAAAGCAAACACAACAAACAAACACAAATACTCACACAACAAACACACACAAAAATCAAACCACACAAGCAGACAGCTAATACAAATTCAAAAACAAACACAGAAAAAACAAACAGAAAATACACTCAGAAAAAAAACTTCCAGAAAAAACACACAGAAAATACACTCAGAAAAAAAACAATCAGAAAAAACAAACAGAAAATACACTTAGAAAAAAAACACAGCTACTACACTCTACTACTCCTCCAAAACTTTTATCTAACACTAAACTCACCAACACACACCAACAGACGACAGAGCAGAAGCAACTTGCTCTAGGAAAGGGGAACACAGGGATGTACTTTTGCAAGGGAAGTGTGTTTGTCTGGGGCTATTTATACACAGGGCGATTCTCAAACTAAGTACGCTTGGCCTTTTACCTATCTCACTGATTGCGCCGAGCCGAGTTCTGCACATGCCCAGTGAGGTGCAGATTTGTGCGCGCATGCGCAGTACGGCCGGCCCTTCATTTGCATGGGGTCACGGCTCATTACAATGGAGCACGCCCACTTCCTTCCCACTTGCAATAACCCCGCCTTACGCCTCAGGATTTAAGTTATGCTTGCGCAATTTTGGGCGCAAATGCGCTGTGGATACGGCACTTACGACACAAAATTAAGGCGCCGTAACTTAAATGACATACGTTTTGAGTAACTTAATTTGCGCCGCTGTTTGTGAATCTGGCCCTAAAACTTTTGCGCAAACCAATCAATAAACGCTTATTGCTATTTTTTTACGAAAAATATGTATAAGAATACGTATCGGCCTAAACTGAGGGAAAAAAATGTTTTTTATATATTTTTGGGCAATGTTTATTATAGTCAAAAATCAAAAAAATGCAGCGCTGAAAAATAAATAGTGAATAGACAATGATGTCTATATGGAACACACATAAGTATAACCAAAAATGTATGAGTCCATGGATTAGTACAATAATCTTAAGGTAAAAAATAATAAATGATGTGATGGAGACACTATGGACATATGTCTAAATCTCAATAAATGTGAAAATGTAAGTCCATAGAAGTGAGCATAAAAACAGAAGTTGAGATGGTCAATCAGATGACAGTGACAAGACACCCACGGTGATTCTAAGTGAACTGAGAATATAGGTGATAACGCCCGCCACCAGGAAGGGAGGCTTACCGGATGCGATGGACCCAAGTGAGCTTATGCCCAGAGGGTCAGTAAAGCTTGTAAATAGGATGGATATAAGGATATACCGGAACACACCAAAACATACGACTAGCAAATAACGATGACGTTTTCGCTTAGTAGCAGGTGGAAGGGATAACCTCAGCTGGGAGATGGCTCATGGAAGTAGAAGAGCTTGCCCAGAGTATGTGGAGGAAAATGAAAGGCACATAGCTTAATTCCGTAAAAACGGGGAAGTTTAATACCGGTTAAAAACACTTACAGTTATGTAGACATAAAAGGACATCAATGTAGTAGAGTGCATGGCAGCAGTAGAGTCCCGACGCGTTTCGCTACAACTAGCAGACGATGCTAGTTGTAGCGAAACGCGTCGGGACTCTACTGCTGCCATGCACTCTACTACATTGATGTCCTTTTATGTCTACATAACTGTAAGTGTTTTTAACCGGTATTAAACTTCCCCGTTTTTACGGAATTACGCTATGTGCCTTTCATTTTCCTCCACATACTCTGGGCAAGCTCTTCTACTTCCATGAGCCATCTCCCAGCTGAGGTTATCCCTTCCACCTGCTACTAAGCGAAAACGTCATCGTTATTTGCTGGTCGTATGTTTTGGTGTGTTCCGGTATATCCTTATATCCATCCTATTTACAAGCTTTACTGACCCTCTGGGCATAAGCTCACTTGGGTCCATCGCATCCGGTAAGCCTCCCTTCCTGGTGGCGGGCGTTATCACCTATATTCTCAGTTCACTTAGAATCACCGTGGGTGTCTTGTCACTGTCATCTGATTGACCATCTCAACTTCTGTTTTTATGCTCACTTCTATGGACTTACATTTTCACATTTATTGAGATTTAGACATATGTCCATAGTGTCTCCATCACATCATTTATTATTTTTTACCTTAAGATTATTGTACTAATCCATGGACTCATACATTTTTGGTTATACTTATGTGTGTTCCATATAGACATCATTGTCTATTCACTATTTATTTTTCAGCGCTGCATTTTTTTGATTTTTGTTTGTATTGCTTTCCTTTTTTTCACTGGATTATATGTAGCTGCTTGTTACCCTGATAGCGCAGATTTATTATTTTTATTTTTTCCAATGTTTATTATAGTAAAAAGTAAAAAATATTCATTTTTTTCCAAATTGTCGCTCTATTTTTGTTTATAGCGCAAAAACTAAAAACCGCAGAGGTAATCAAATACCACCAAAAGAAAGCTCTATTTGTGGGAAAAAAAGGACGCCAATTTTGTTTGGGAGCCATGTCGCACGACCGCGCAATTGTCAGTTAAAGCGACGCAGTGCCGAATCGCAAAAAGTGCTCTAGTCTTTGATCAGTAATATGGTCCGGGGGTTAAGTGGTTAAAGGAACCTATTTAGAAAATAAAAGACGAGCCTTTAAAAACCCTGGGCCAGATTCACAGAGCAGATACAACGGTGTATCTCCTGATACAACGTCGTATCTGTTGTTCTATCTATGCGACTGATTCATAAACACAGTTACGCATAGATAGCCAGAAGATCCGACAGGTGTAATTGTTTTACACTGTCGGATCTTAGGATGCAATACCGCGGCCGCCGCTGGGGGGAGTTTGCGTCGTAATACAGCGTCGGGTATGCAAATTAGGAGTTACGGCGATCCACGAAGATTTTTCCCGTTGTTACGTCGTCGCGAGTGTTAGATTTCCGTCGCAAAGGTAGGGCACCTTTAACATTGTGTAAAAGTACTCCACCATGTTAAAGTATGCCCGTCTTTCCCGCGTCGCTTTTGAATTTTTTTTTTATTTTTTATTTTTCCCGGCGCAAGTCTTTTTTTCACGTCGCGATTCACAAAACGTCGGTGCGTCGTAATTTCGCACAAAGCACATCGGGAAATTTGCGACGGGAGCATGCGCAGTATGTCCGGCGCGGGAGCGTGCCTAATTTAAATGGTACTCGCCCCATTCTATTTGGCCCGCCTTGCGCCGGACGCATTTACGATACACCGCCGCAAGTTTCCAGGTAAGTGCTTTGTGGATCGAGCACTAAACCTGAAAACTTACGGCGGTGTAACTTAAATGGCTTACGTTTCCCCGGCGCAATTGTACATGAATCTGGCCCCCTGTTATTATGTTTAATTTATAATTACATATTAGTATCATATATCGTTTAGCTTTTTATTTACTTATTTTTTCTCAAAACGACATTGCAGGCCTGTGTAAAGTGAAAATGTTAAAATCGTTAATAATTATGATAATAATAAGAGTATATTTATTCTTCTGTCAGCTGATAAATTAAAGTTTCCATAAAAATATAACAGTCCAAATGGTCATTAAAGTGTTACATTCAGGGGCTGTCACTTCTGGTGAATAAATTGCAGAGGGTAAGATGTATATATATTTAAAGAGATGACTCCGACTCCACATTTCCCACAGGGGGTGACTGAAATACTAGTTTCAGACTAGCTCATGTTTTATTAACTCCCCTTTATGTCCTGTCTTCCCATTAAACATGACTTTTTAATTGTCCCCTGCCCTTGGCATTTTGTTAGCCTCAGATAAGATTCTCTCACTTGCAGATGGTATGCTTTTAAAAAAAAAAAATTGCTGTCTCATCCTGATTTCAAGTCTCTACTGCCCTGGTTCAACTTTCTTAAGCACTGTTTAATTGTTTTATGTTTTTTTACATTACTGTACTAATTTACCTATTTAGTATGCATGTACTACATGCAAACATTATCATGGTGATCTAATAAGATTAATAATCCCTTATAGCTAGGGATGAGGCTCTCAACTACCATTACTCTCTTGCCAATAAATGTGGCCAGCATCTAGCTACCGTATTTAGCGGCGTATAACACGCACCCTAACTTGAGGAGGGAAGTTTCAGGAAAAACACTTTACACAGCCCCCTGCGTATAACACGCAGGCACAGTTTACCCTCTATTTTCAGGGTAAAAAAGTGAGTGTTATACGCCAATAAATACAGTATATTTCTTTTTTGATGATTTGATTGATTTTCCTGCTTGGCTGTTGTTGAAATTCTGTATTACCTAATTTCTATGAATATATTTCCACTGCTTTGAGCAAGCTAAGTGAAGAGATTGTCATTACTGGTAATATGACTTATAGTTCTAGAACCTTTACAGCAGCTAAAAAATAATGAGGCACCCTCTTTGGAGAGAAAGGCACACTAAATCTTTGATGTGTTTTCTATGTGTTCTTTACCATTTTTGGCCTTTTGTTATTTAAGCTGTCTGTTTTCATGCAGCCTAGTTTTTCGAATTCTGCAGTTTGCATTTAAGTGGCCTGCCTTATTGCACACAAAAATGTGTGTCTCACGGTACATATTACTCAGATTGCATATCTTTGCTGTTTAAATTTTCTGTTTTGTGCTTATTGTTATCCACAAGTTTGCCATTAAAGTGATATTATTATTTTTTTACATTTTAGTTCAGAAAGTCCAGCCTTACATAATGTGTATAGTCTGCTTTTTCTAAAATCCACCCTTCTTGGTTAATACGCGGGTCCCTAAACCTCTGGCTCCCTGTTTGCATGTGTTTATCTGCAGGACCCTATCATTACACTACTAGACAATACCTTCTCCTCCCTTCTACAACAAATAAGTTCATGGGAACAGTGTGGATTGTAGATGACCTGGCAGTGGTGCTGAGGACAGCAAGTAAGTGTTTGGGGATGGGGGAAGGATTGTAAATGTATTGGGGTGTCCTTTACCTTAATGTTATGAATGCATTAACCAAAAATGGAACTTCCGATTTAAGCACTCGTCGCCCCCTTACATGCCAAATTTGGCAAGTAATTTTTTGGGGGGAAGTGGGGGCTTCGGTAGGAGTGGGACTTCCTGTCCCACTTCCTACTTTCACCTAGGGACCGCCTAGGTGACTCCTCCTCTGCCCCTAGGCGGCCCCTCCATCTAGGCAATCTCCTGGGACACGTGACAGGTCCCAGGCGATTGCCTGTCCATTCTGGGAGTGCAGCCTGACTCGTGCTTGCGCAATGCATGCCCGGCCATGAAGCCATCATGGCTGGGTGCCCAGAGTGTGAATGGAGGCGCCGAGGAGAGGAGCGGGGAAAGGAGTGACTCTGCGTGCAGCCGCATAGCTGGACCTTGGAACAGGTAAGTGTCTGTTTATTAAAAGTCAGCAGCTATACTTTTTGTAGCTGCTGACTTTTAATAAACATTAAAAGGCTGGAACTCTGCTTTAAGGTAGACAACTGTTTTGCTTTAGTACCACTGTCTATTGCAAAATAATCTCATTATCTGGATGATCATGAATTGTTGTAACAAGTGTCTCAAAGCTGTCTGGGAGGCCACTGAGTGGCATACATGGTTGTTGCATCTAGGTCTGTAAAAAAACAGTAACAGCATGCTACAAGACAAAACCCAATTTCTGAACCCACAGTAATTAATTCAAAAGCCATATGATTCTGTTGCATTGTGGATGGGAGTACTGCTATCCATTTATTTTTTAATGCCACTGCCACAATATGGTATACTCCGGAATTTATAATGTATGTGTGTGTATGTTTTGCCCTGGACTGCTCAAGTCAATCAGCTCTATTTCATTAAGACAACGCTTGACTGCAATGTTTAGCCCTTGGTGCACAACATTATTGATCATTTGAATTGAAGTTTTAAAATTATTAAAAAAACAAAAAACGTGTAGGCTGGTGAATAGTGTATTCCCGTACTTATTTTGGTCTGCAGTCCTGCAGTGTTGGTATATTCCTGGGAGGAATGTATTTTCCTAGTTAAAGAAGAAAACCCTTTTATTTTAATATTTTCCTTTTCTTACAGTAACATTTTCTTTTCAGAATTCTAGTCCCAGGAGTTGGTATCATGAGTTTTCTCAAGCTCATTAGCCCTCAAGAAGCAGAGTATAACAACAGAAATTCTTTATGTTGTAACTGTTCTGGGTAATTATTAAACTCTCCTTCCCAAAGGATAACACATACCACTAGCCGATATAAAGTATTGAAGTTCAAAATAGTTCAGGTAAATTCATAATATGGATCCAGCAATGCTGCCAGAAAAAGTTCATATTTCAGAACTATAAGGTCAGAATGTGTCATCATATTCTATGTTTCAGGACTTCTGCTGTTCTCTTAACTTTGACAATGTCATGGAAGCAGATTAGGTAATAACTTTTCAAGGTGAATAAACTGCCCTGTGCTCAGGCGTCTGACAAACCTGACTTCAGAAGATTTGTCTTTTTAACTTCAGAACAAAGGCAATGCGTAAACGACAAAATGATAAGTAGTTTAAAACTGATTAGTTCTGATTCACTTGCATGTAGAAAGAAAATAAAGTAAGAAACAAAGATTAATTTCTGTCTATTAAAATTCTGCATTGATCACCAGCCACTAACATATGTCCTCCACTCTGTGTCGAGGATGGAAGTCCAGGGGTTTTGTGAAATGAATCTGACGTCCACTAATCTGCTGAGTTGACCCTGCTGATCGTTCGGGGCACAAATGTATTGCAAAGCATAATTACTTTGGAGCTAAAATCTTTAGTGAGCAGCAAAATGTGTGAAATATAAATCGTGCCTTGTATCTAAATAAATCCCATAATTAAATGAAATAACAAGCTTGTTAAATGGCCAAGATGCCATGTGTGACAAATTGTGCATCTGCAAGACTGAACACTTTGCAAACTCTTTCTAGCGCATATTATGATAAATGTTATATTCTATAGTCTTTAGGTAAATAACAAACTAGATCTTATTTATTTTATTTCTTTAAGAGGTATGGGCAAGATCCACATAGGGAGTACGCCGGCGTATCTACTGATACGCCGGCTTACTTTCAAATTACCCGTGTCGTATCTTTAGTTTGAATCCTCAAACCAAGATACGATTTGAAAGTACGCCAGGTAAGGTACGGCGGCGTAGCGTATCTCTGATACGCGGCGCAAGTGTAAATGTCTGTGGATCTGGTCCTATGTTTTTAGTTTTGACTTTGCATCTGCATTGGAAGGAATATTATAATGAATCTGTATAGAGCAGTGTTTTCCAACCGTGTTCCTCAAGAACCCCCAACAGGTTAAGTTTTATGAATTTCACTTAGATAAAATACCTATCATAAATACCTGGCCATTGATATTGTTTTAAAGCACCTGTGCAAAATAGAGTGAATCCTGAAAACTTGATCTGTTGGGCCAGTGCAGACATTGTGCTACCTGGTACCAAGAATGAAATGCTGCCCCCCCCAAAAAAAAATTACGTTCACCAAAATGCCCCCACATCCATTATTTTATATCATGATAACTAAAGTGGACCTATCATGGCTCTATACATGTATATAGGAGTATAAAAAGGAACTGTTATGGCTCTATTCATGCAATTAACCCCACAGTGGAGCGGAGAGCGGAACGGGAGGAGCGGTCGGGCGGCAATTAGCCCCACAGTGGAGTGGAGAGTGGAGCTGGCGGAATGGGATGGCGTGTGGGCAGGAAATTTGCTGCCCCCCCTGAGAGTGCTGCCTGCACAATAGAAGAACGAAAACTGGATAGCCGCACTCCAAATCACTTAAAAAAGTTGTCTTTATTTTTCAACTGTACACACAGTCACTGTAACCAACAAAACACAGTATGGCCGACGCGTTTCGCACTTACAGTTAGTGCTTAGTCATGAGAGTGCTGCCTGCTACAATGGTACCATCGGGTCCCATGGTAGGGCCGGCCCTGTGTTGGGGTTCCTTGGGGACTGAACTTGGGAATCACTTGTCACTTGGCACTGGGTTCCTGTTTGGTTTGGGTGAATAAAAGTTAGACAGTGGCTGCACATTTTGGAAGCATCAAGAACAGACTTTAATGTGTAGACACAGACACTAACTAACTCACTAACTATCTTCCTAAAAAAAATAAGAGTTATAGCCCACAGATACAGTATATGTGGATGAAAATTGGCATGTGCCACAACAGTTTAATGGCATTGTCAACGAGCCTTAAGACAGCCTTACATGAATTGAAATGCGGTCAGTCCCTACTAAACTTGCTGAATTTCTATCCATATATGAATAGGCTAGTTATTGCCTTTCCCAGTTCTTTGGTCTTTTTGGTGGGTTCTTCTCTGGGTCAGGCCCACAAATTCTGTGAAAACAAATATGGGACAGTGGTCGGGTACAGAGAGCCTCCTGAGAGAGCCGGCTAGGGTCGGTTCAGGTCTGAGTTAATGCCTACAGTATGTTCCCGACAAAGACCTAGTGGAGAGATGAGACTGATGCCTGTAAGGGACAGAGAGAGCAAATAACACCCACAAAAAAAGGATGCTGCTTATCAGTGGCTCCCCGCTATCAGAATACAAAGGCACAGCTGGAGACATTAAATGTGTGGATGGGGGAATCGACCTAGTGATTAAACAAAATACTGTATAGCCATCCTGAAAAAAGTCACACAAAAAAGTGTCTTCCTAATAAATGAAAGCTTATGCCCCATTCCATTTTTATGGGGAGGTTCCGAGGGAAGGAGAAGAAGAAGCAGAGGTGTCCGAAGACAGTAATGTTGGTTCTTGCCAGCACCAATAGAGACAGAGTTAGTGAGATTAGAATCAAGTGAAAACCCCTAAACTGCATTCTTGATTTAGTTCAGTGTCATAGGAAAAGGATGAACATGACAGTCAGGCAACTAATATTTTCTGAAAATATTTTACAATGGCAGTCTCATATTTACATACAGTTGTGCTCATAAGTTTACCTACCCTGGCAGAATTTATGATTTCTTGGCCATTTTTCAGAGTATGGTAATGATAACACAAACACTTTTCTTTCACTCATGGTTAGTGTTTGGCTGAAGCTATTTATTATCAATCAACTGTGTTTACTCCTTTTAAATCATAATGGCAACAGAAACTACCCAAATGACCTGATCAAAAGTTTACATACCCCAGTCCCCCTTTAACTTCAATGACAGTTTGAAGTCTTTTGTGGTATTTGTGGATGAGGCTCTTTATCTTCACAGATGGTGAAGCTGCCCATTCCTCTTGGCAAAAAGCCTCCAGTTCCTGTAATGTTTTGGCCTGTCTTGCATGAACTGCATGTTTGAGATCTCCCCAGAGTGGCTCAATTATATTGGTTGGAATGTCAAAGTACGTTGCATGCGCAGCTTCCTGGATGATGAATGCAAATCTTTCTCCAGTATTTTTTGATAACATACTGCATTTATCTTGTGAACAATTTTGACCAAATTTCCTGTGCCTTTGTAGCTCACACATCCCCAAAACATCAGCGATCCACCTCCGTACCTTTCGTCATAGGCCTTGTTGACTCCTCTCCAAATGTAGCGTTTATGTTTGTGGCCAAAAAGCTAAATTGTGGTCTCATCACTTCAAATGACTTTGTGCCAGAAGGTTTGAGCCTTGTCTCTGTGCTGTTTAGCGCATTGTAAATTGATACTTTGATTCGACCATGCAGCTCACCTTTCTTCAAGTGCCTCCTTATTGTGCATCTTGAAACATCTACACCACATGTTTTCAGAGAGTCCTGTATTTCACCTGAAATTATTTGTGGGTTTTTCTTTGCATCCCAAACAATTTTCCTGGCAGTTGTGGCTGAAATTTTAGTTGGTCTACCTGACCGTGGTTTGGTTTAACCAAACCCCTCATTTTCCGCTTCTTGACTAGAGTTTGAACACTGCTGATTGGCATTCTCAATTCCTTGGATTTTTCAGATGCCTGAAAAAAGCTTCTAGTCATTCTCAGGTAGTTTTCAAGTAAATAATTGGGTACTCTTACCAAAAATGGTGGACGCACATGTTGTACGACAGTGAGTCAAACTCGCTCTGAACCCTTGGTTCCTGGTGCTGCAACGCTGGAAATATGCCACGCTGGATGTGATGCCAGCAGGTTCCAGACAGAGGCAACAGGTGTCCTTTCAGCATCAAGCTCTCTTCAGCTCTGATAGCAACACAACCATTCATTGGAGGATTCCATTACTCTTGATGCTGAAAGAACACCTGTTATTAGCACTACACTAATTTTTTGCATATTGTTATTGACTTTGTTTGCTGGAATGTTAGCAGCTTATTTTCTTGTTTGTTTGTTTTGCGTTTAAGCACAGTATTTTCCCCCTCTTTACACATATCTTTTTACATCCCTTTCCTGTTTTATACAGTTCAACTACCCTTTCCCACAGATCCTTTGACAAATCTTTTGCTTTCCCAATGGCTCAGAATCCAGAAGCGTCAGTGCAGCACTGGATGAAAGATGCAAGTGCTATCAGAAGTGCAGAAACTCATTGACCTGTTATACGCACACACTAATTACAAGCAAACAGATCACAGATGAGGATGGTTACCTTTAGAACCCTTTCAAACTAAGGGCATTTTGCAGGCGCTATAGCGTTAAAAATAGAGCCTGAAATCCCCCCTTTAACTGCTGCTCTATTCACTCCAGTGTGAAAGCCCAAGGGCTTTCACACTGGAGCAGTGCGCTGGCAGGGCGTCAGAAAAAGTCCTGCCAGCAGCTTCTTTAGAGCGCATTAGGAGCGGTGAAGTCACTGCTCCTAATGCACTCCTGCCCAATAGATACGCTGACGTAATTTATTTGTGGATCTGGCCCATAGCCTATATTTGCATTGATACAGCATATCAGCTAAATATTCGCATAGCCTATATTTGCATTTGCATTGATACAGCTTGAGTAAATCTTTTATACAGCAATAGTTAGAGTTCCTCTGTAAGTAGGAAAATTACTGGTATAGTCTTTTAAAGGTATCTTAAATGAGTGAGAGATGTTTTGCAGATGTTATGTGATCACAAGTTCATATCAAGATAGCACTGTCTGAGGTACATACGGCTAAGTTTTCAGAAATTGTCTTCAAAGTGTACAAACACCTGCCAACTCTAGGCCACATATTCCTTGGATAAAGGGGATGACATTTGCTATAGCAAGAATTGTGGTAGATGTGTTTATATTATTAGCTATTGTTTGCGTCACAAATGTGACATGTACTTTGTACTCTGTTTAACCTTGTATGTATCGGGGTAGATTTGGTAAACTCGTTAATTGATTGGGCAATGGGGTGTTGGGAGGGTGTTAAGCTAAGGGGAGGTTTTGGGAGGTATAGGGAAATGTTGTGGTTTAAGGTTATAAATTTGTTTACGATGTCAAAACTCAATACACAATCATTTTGAACCCATCACTGTGTATTGGTCATTTTTGATTGTCCGGCTAGCCGAAGATTCACACACAGAACAAACCAAGGGTGCACCCGGGCTAAGGATCCTTACAGCTAGCACACTTATCATGGCCTGACAGGTTGCATGCTTGGATAAGGGTCTGGTATGGATTTGTGGGGGGCCACACGCTGTTTATTTTGGTATTATTTTAAGTATAAAATGTTAACATAAAAAAATAACAGGAGAGCATCTACAGGTAAGAAAAAAAACTTACAGCCTGAACTTGAGATGAGCACATGCTCTACTCTGGTAATATGTTTCTGCCAATTTCAAGCCATACTCGTTTTTTCAGCACGTTATCCTTATATTTAGGATCCTGGGTGTCATAGATCATAGGTTTCTCCCTGACAAGTCGGATCAGCTCCTCACAATCCACATACTCCTTCACCTTTGCAGAAAATTTTTGGCTCCATCTTTTCGACATGGCTGTTCAGGTCAGCAGCATCAAACAGACAGGGGAGGAACTTGGAAAAGGGGAGGTGAAGGAGGAAGGGAGAAAACTTTCTTTCACACTGCAACACATCCATGAATCGGATGCATGCCCATAGAAGATAATGGGCCTGAAGCCGCAACGCAACCTTGAGAAAACGCACACATTTTTACAGCACTGCGCAGTGCAAATTTACTGCATATATGTGAACCAGCCTCATTAAAATGTATGTATTTTAAAATGACATGCGACTTGGCTTTGTAAGCCACACATAGGTGTGAACCGGGCCTTAATAGCCATTCAAACCCCTTTGTGTCAACTTGTGTGCATGTTATCAGGCCAAAATCACCAGGGTATGTAAACTTTTGATCAGGGTAATTTGGGTAGTTTCTGTTGCAATTATGATTGAAAAAGAGTAAACACAGTTGATTGATAAAAAATGGTTTCGGCCAAACACTAACCATGAGTGAAAGAAAAGTTTTTGTGTTATCATTCATATCTCTGAAAAATAGCCAAGAAATCATAAATTCTGCCAGGGTATGTAAACTTATGAGCATAACTGTAGTTACATAGTTGGTAGGGTTGAATAAAGACCACAGTCCATCCAGTTCAATCTGTGTCGGTGTGTGTTTTTGTATTTCTTTCAGTACATTTCCTTTTATATTTGTTGTGATGATGTGCTACAGTATTTGTATTTATTTTTTTAATCTTCAAAGCTAAACAGACAATGTTCTATTATGCTTGCTTGGCATACCCAGTTTTATCAGCATCAGTTACAGATCCTGATTTTATACGTTTGACACAAGACTGCAAATTAAATAATGCTGTACTTCACACATCCTCTTCAGCACCTTCACAGACCTCTCTCCAACACATAGCAGAGAAATCTGTGGAGGGAGTGTTATACTGCAGGTGCTGACTATCATGTACTTGGGTTAACGCTGCCATTTTTTTTAAGAAACAAAGCAAAACACATTCTAAATAACCAAGTGTTTAAAGCTTTCTACACATATTGAGAATGCACATTATGTAAATGAGCGTCATTATATTTAAGTCTCTAGAAAAGTCTTAAAAATTAAAATAGGTCTTAGCAATATGTAATAATAATGTAATAATAAATGCACCTCTATCAAAGCGTGTATTTGTGTGTCTATGTTTGGGAACACCCTTTCCAAAGCATTGATTTCAAACAGGCTTCGAGCTCTTGCACATCATTAAAGCGGTTGTAAAAATAAAAATAAAAACCTGTAAGACAGAGGCATAATGAGCTAGTATGACTAGCATACTAGCTCATTATGAATTACTTACCTTAAATCGAAACCCCCGAAGTCGTCCTCGTCTCCCCCTCCGGCCGCAGACATCTCTCCGGAAGGTTAAACCGTGTAGGTTTAGGAGATATTGCAAACACCTACAGGTAAGCCTTAAAGCGGGAGTTCACCCAAAAAAAAATTTTAACATTAGATTGATGCTCATTTTGTCAAGGTGAATCGGGTAGTTTTTTTTAAAATCGAAGCAGTACTTACCGTTTTAGAGAGCGATCTTCTCCGCCGCTTCCGGGTATGGTCTTCGGGACTGGGCGTTCCTATTTGATTGACAGGCTTCCGACAGGCTTCCGATGGTCGCATACATTGCGTCACGAGTAGCCGAAAGAAGCCGAACATCGGTGCGGCTCTATACGGCGCCTGCGCAACCGACATTCGGCTACTTTCGTAAAAACGTGACGCGATGTATGCGACCGTCGGAAGCCTGTCGGAAGCCTGTCAATCAAGTAGGAACGCCCAGTCCGGCAGCCCATACCCGGAAGTGGCGGAGAAGATGCATCTCTAAAACGGTAAGTACTGCTTCGATTGTAAAAAAAACACCCGATTCCCCTTGACAAAACGAGCCTCAATCTAATGTTAAAAAAAAGGTTTTTGGGTGAACCTCCACTTTAATCTAGGCTTACCTGTAGGTAAAACATGCCAGACAGGGTTTACAACCACTTTAATGTCCATGGATGGTAATCTAGCAGTTATATTCAGATTATCAGAAAGGGCTACCATCTTCCCTGTGGACTGATATAGCACTGTTTTTTATTCTTTATCATTTCAAAGTAGCACAAATACATTAAAATTACTAACATTTTTAATAGGCTTTATTTACAAAAAAAGTGCCACCTTCTTGATTAATAAATTAGTAAACATTATCACAATTTGAATAATGACAAACGAATGTGGCACTTTAAATCTCTGGGATTCACTGTAGTCACTTTGTATAACGGAATGGCCCGTGACACCCAGAGACCTTTGAAGGATGTGGGGTACTCCTGTGCCAGCGTCACTAATGACTCTTGGGTCTAGGGTCATCATGTGCCCCTTTTGGGCATAGGGTGACTGAGAAATGATAATTCATGTGTTGCAGGATATCTTGAAATATTACAAGTTGTTAAAGTCTGACTCCAACAGGTCAATGGAGTGTTTTTCTTCAATGTGGGGACACATTCTTTTGAGGTGTTAATGGAGTCTGCTCCTAGATATTCCATTGTGTGATGCTAACACTGTTTTGTGTGAAAAGTCTATTTGATGATAAGATGTGGAATGTGACTTGTCAAGCTGTATGCGGAGACAGGCTGTCTGGATAATGATTAGTAATTAGGTCATGTTAATTATGTCAGACCGGTGCCAAAACGTCTGATATAGGAATTTGCATTATGCAGGTGGATAGCTTATTGTCGGAGTCAGGACGTCTGGGGGGATAATTAGCCCATCTGAAGGTGTATTGAAGCCCCATTGTGTGATGTTGGGGGTGGAGAGTTTCTTTGTTCCTTTGATTAACTGTAACATGTCTGTACTGTATATAAGAGAGCTAACCATTAAAGCATTCATTCATACATTTTGAAACTAGAGAACAGAGCGTATGTCTCGTTTATTCTGGGAAATGGAATGGGTCATGCCTGTCGGATTGTGGAGTGTCGGATAAGCTGTCGTGGGGCGATGGAATGGAATATCGTAAACGGTGGTGACCGTTACACTTTGAATATGAGTTTTTCATGGCCCAGTTCCCACACTTGTTGATAAGCGTATTCACTCAGTAGTATCTGGGGTATCAGCATGATGATGAGGCACTTACTCATCAAACTGGTATTAACAGGCTTCACTTTTAATAAAAAAACGGAAGAAAACAATACAAATGAATTTGCAAAACTACTCGCATATTATTGGAGTTGAGGTATCAACCTTTATAAAACAGTTTAAAACCCATCTCCAGGGAAAGGAAACGTGTTCTCCTGCAGTGGGTTACCCCCGCATGGCAAGATTTAAATGCTAGTGTTTAGTTCTCGGGGACTGCAAGAAGCAGTTTAACTTACCGTACCTCCTATTTTCCTGCAACCAGCACTTTTCCTCAGTTCCCACATGCTCTGGCAGTAGATTGACCTTGTGCTTCCTCACATTGGACTTGATGATGCCAGAGGACCTGCAACCGCTGGAGCATAGGAGGCAACAGGCTGTAGGTACTAGTCTTACAACCTGGAGGGAGCCTGTTGGAGAGGAGATTGGTATAAGTAAATGTGTTTTTTGTAGCCTCCTACACTTAAATGAGCATTTAACCCAGTGCCATCTGGTGTTTTTTGGGTGGGCAAACAACCACCCCAGACCCCAGCCATTCGTCTGTTAGTTAGTCGGTTGTGGCACCCCCCCCGACACTTACCCCATCGGTTGCAGGCGGATGGGCTCCTACGGGCAGCAGCCGGGTTGCAGGCTTCTATGGGCAGCATGCAACGGCTCCTGTGTCCTCTCTGCATCTCAGTGGCTTCCGCCGCATGGCTCCTCCCTCCTCTTCCTAGGCGTCCAATAGGATCGCCTGTCCTTTCAGCCAATTGGGTGACTGGTGTCACCTGATTGGCTTGGAGGAGGATCAGTGTTACATAGTTACATAGTAGGTTCAACAAAGTTGAAAAAAGGCAAAAGTCCAACCTATGTGTGTGCTTTTATGTCAGTATTACATTGTATATCCCTGTATTTTGTGGTCATTCAGGTGCCTATCTAATAGTTTTTTGAAATTATTGATGCTCTCTGCTAAAACCACTCTTACAGTAAAGAACCCTCTACGTAGTTTAAGGTTAAACCACTTTTCTTCAAAATTTTTGTGACTGGCCCCGTGTCTTATTAAATTCCCTTTCACAGGAAAGCTTTATCCCTATTGTGGGGTAACCAGTACGGTATTTGTACATTGAAATCATATCCCCTCTCAAGCATCTCTTCTGCAGATAGAATACGTTCAGTGCTGGTAACCTTTACAAATAAGTAAGGTCTCTTTATTTGTTTTGTTGCCCTTCTCTGGACACTCTCCAGTTCCAGCACATCCTTCCTGAAGACTAGTGCCCAGAACTGGACAGCATACACCAGGTGCGTCCAGACCAGAGTCTTGTAGAGTGGGAGAATTATTGTTTTATCTTTGGAGTTAATCCCCTTTCTAATGCATGCCAATATTCTGTTTGCTTTTCTTGCAGCAGCTTGACATTACATGCCATTGCTGAGCCTGTCATCTTCCATCCTAGATTCCCCCAGAGAATCTCCCCTAGTGAGCAGATTGCATTCATATTTTTGCCACCCAAATGCATTATTTTACATTTTTCTACATTAAACCTCATTTGCTGTGTAGTTGCCCACCTCATTCATTTGTTCAGATCTTGAAAAAGTTCTTGCAAAGTTTCCACATCCTGCAGAGAAGTTATTACCCTGCTTAACTTAGGATTGTCCACAAATATAGATATTTAGCTGTTTATCCCATACTGCAGGTTGTTTATGAATAAATTAAATAGGATTGGTCCCAGGACAGAAAACTGGGGACACCACTTCCCACCCTGGACCATTCCAAGTACTCCCTATTTATCACTACCCTCTGAACTCGCCCTTGTAGACAGTTTTCAATCCAGGTACTCACCCCTATGGTCCATGCCAACGGACCTTATTTCGTACAGTAAACGTTTATGGGGAACTGTATCAAATGTTTTTGCAAAATCCAGATACACCACGTCTACGGGCCTTCCTTTATCTAGATGGCAGCTCACCTCCTCATAGAAGGTTAATAGACTGGTTTGGCAAGAACTATTCTTCATGAATCCATGCTGATTACTGCCAATGATACCATTGTCATTACTAAAATCTTGTTATTTAGTCCCTTATCATTCCCCCCAAGATATGGCATACATCTGATGTTAGGCAAAATGGTCTGTAATTCCCAGGGATGTATCTTGGCCCTTTTTTAAATATTGGTGCTACATTGACTTTTCTCTAATCAGCTGGTACCATTATAGTCAGTTTGTAAAAATTAGGATCAATGGTCTGGCAATTATTTGACTCAGTTCCTTAAAGAGGAGTTCCACCTAAAAATGGAACTTCCTCTTAACCCACTCCTCGCCTCCTTACATGCCACATTTGGCATGTAATTTTTTGGGGGGGGAGTGGAGCTTCAGGAGAAGGGGACTTCCTGTCCCACTTCCTCCTTCCGCCGAGGGGCTGGAAAGGCGATTAGCTTAATCGCCTTTTCACAGCCCCTCCCTGTAGGCGAGCGCCTGTCCAATCGGACACGCCGCTTGTGCATGCGCACTGCCGCTCGCGCATGCGCAGTGGGTGCCCGGCCGTGAAGCCGAAAGCTGTCACTGCCGGGTTCCCACACTTAGAATGAGGATGCCGGCTGGCGAGGGGGGGGCGAGGAGCGGAGCCCCGGCCGGCGCGTCGCTGGAGCCGTGGAGCAGGTAATTGTCAGTTTATTCAAAGCCAGCAGCTACACTTTTTGTAGCTGCTGACTTTTAATAAACTTAAAAAAAAGGTGGAAAACCCCTTTAAGGACCCTCGAGTGCAAGCCATCTGGTCCTGGTGACTTATTAATGTTAAGTTTTTCAAGTCTATTTCTAATTCTGTCTTGTGTTAGCCATGAGTGTGCTTCCTGTGACATGTCATGAGGATAAACATTGCAGTTTTAGTTACTGAAGCCCCCCCCCCCACAGATTCCCTCATGAAGACTGAGGAGAAGAATAAATTCAATACCTTTGCCATCTCTTAATCCTTTGTAACCAGATTCCATTCATCATACTTTATGGGACCAATATAATCTGACCTCCCTTTCTTACTATTTATGTACCGTACTTAAAGAATTTCTTGGGATTTTTATTTTCTCCTCTGCTATGTGCCTTCCATGATCTTTCTTAGCCGCACTGATTGCACCCTTACATCTCTTGCTGCATTTTTTGTAAAGTTGGAATACTGATGATGATCCTTCAGCCATTTATTTTTTTAAGGTCTTCTCCTTTGCCTTTATATGCATTTTCACGTTGGAGTTAAGCCACCTAGGACTTTTATTAGCTCTTATTTGGCTAATGCCCTTATTTAATATGCTCTTAAAGCATACCCATTTTTCCTCCGTGTTATTTTTTCCTAAGATTTTATCCCAATTATTATCTTCTAGCAAGGATAGTAGTTTAGGGAAGTTGGATCTTTTTAAATTCATTTCATTAGGACACCTAATATATAAAGAGAGAGATCCATTAGCACTTCACTCCTGTTAGCAGTTGAGCCACACTAAACATTATCCTCAGTGCAGCTAAGTAAGCTACACATCCATGCTTTTGCTGCTTGGTCCACAGGACATACAAGGATATTCCTATCCTTTATCCTCCTTTTGTCTCCTTTCTTTGTAGAATCCTAATAGATATTCAGGCTGCCAGCAACTAGGCGTTGTACTCTGGGGGAACCACCTTGTTGCTATATTTTGGTAAGCCCTCATCCCACTATCCTAGTGAATTATAGGGATGTTGCAAAGCATAGTAGACATTTTCTTGATTCTCCCTTGTGTATATATTTCTTGATTTAGAACCACAGGTGGGTTCTCTGATCCTTACCTTCTTATGGCTCTCTCTAGTAGATGTATGTATATTAGTTTAATACCCATTATTTCCTACATTTAGGGAAGTGTGTGGCTCTTTGGCTGGCCCTGTTTATACAGTTTGCCCCACTTCTCTTGCCTTTTGAGGTCTTTGGACAGTTCTTACGCCCTCTGTGAAACTGTATTGGCTGGGATATTGACCATCTCTTAGACTGTGCTGGCTGCTGCCCCCTCCTGGCTCTGATTGGAAGTGGGAGTTTTCGCCTTGATCAACTGTTGATACAGCCTCTATTGTTTTTTTTAATTCACTGCTGATGCTTGATTAAACATGCATATTCATGCACTTTTGGTTAGTAATTTAAGGATATTTATAGTATCTCCACATATGTGGTTATGGTTACATGATGAACATTGGATGCATGGTTTACCCTTATAATTGTTGTTTTGTTTCTTCTTTTTTGTTTCCATTTTGCTGATTACAGATACCACTGTTGTCCTAGTGCAACTACTTACCCCTGGAGAAGAGTTTATACCCTAACACAACCTCGAAACGTTGGGTTCCTTTCTGTCCTATGCATGTAGACAGAGTTGGTTTATCTATTGTCACTGTTATTTCACAATTGTTATCTGTGCATTGAGTCTGTTTCCCACTGTTGCCTATATTCTTTTGGATCCACACTCCTCGGAGTGAATTTTTCTATTGTATCTTAGGGATGTGGGTGGACTGATCTCTACAACCATACACGAGAGACTATATATTGACCTGTGATCGCTGTTTCCTAAATTGCCCCTTATTTCCACATCTGTGATCAGTAGGGATGAACCCGATGTGGGTTCGCCTGTTTGCCAAATAGCGAGCAATTTGGGGTGTTTGCGGCAAATTCAAAAGTCACTTTAAACTCTATGGGAGAAATCAAAAGTGCAAATTTTAAAGACTTATATGCATGGTATTGTCATAAAAAGTGTCCTGCCTCAGGGGACATGTATCAATGCAAAAAAAAGTTTTACAAACTGAAGTTTTTCGGGAGCAGTGATTTTAAAAATGCTTAAAGTGAAACAATAAGGCCTCATGCACACTGGACGTTAAAATAATGTTA
This sequence comes from Rana temporaria, assembly GCF_905171775.1. Lineage (NCBI taxonomy): Eukaryota > Metazoa > Chordata > Amphibia > Anura > Ranidae > Rana > Rana temporaria. The sequence continues at coordinate 122,518,853 of NC_053495.1, forward strand.
TAAAAATGCTAGTAGCTTTGCAGTGAGTCTTTCAACTTTTTTAAAAAAAATCTGTTTTTTTCAACGTTTTTGCAATAGCGTTTTTTTAGCTTTTTCTCTTTTTTTTTTTTAGAATTTATTTTGTCTTCAATGGATCAAAAACATTGAAAACCACTGGTGAACAATGTTTTTGAGCGTTTATCAATGTTTATTATGCCGCATACACACAATCATTTTTCGGGTTGTAAAAAACTAAGTTTTTCAGGCTGTAGAAAAAACAAAGTTTTTTTCAACTTCATCATTAAAACGGCCTTGCCTACACACGATCGTTTAACAAAAAAATGCTCTAGCAAAGCGCGGTGACGTACAACATGTACGACGGCACTATAAAGGGGAAGTTCCATTCGGATGACGCCACTTTTTGGGCTGCTTTATCTGATTTTGTGTTAGTAAAAGACGATTCACGCTTTTCTGTCTGTTACAGCGTGATGAATGTGCTTACTCCATTACGAACGGTAGTTTTACCAGAACGAGCGCTCCTGTCTCATAACTTGCTTCTGAGCATGCGCAGGTTTTTCACGTCGTTAAAGCCCACACACGATAATTTTTTAAAACCCGAAAAAAGACATTGTTTAAAACGTTGTGAAAAAATAGAGCCTGTTCAAAAAAAATTGGGCCATTTTTTAGAACCCGAAAAATGCTCTGAAGCCCACACACGATCATTTTAAATTACATTTTTAAAAAACATTGTTTTTTACAACCCGAAAAATGATCATGTGTACGTGGCATTTAGTGTTAGAGCGTTTTTATAGCTGAAAAATGTCTCTCAGAACTCAGAAAATGTCTCTCGTTTTTTGTTTTTTTTTACTGCTCAAAAACACCACTGCCCAAAACTGCTGATAACAGCCGATGTGTGCATGGACCAATAGGGGGTTATTTATAAAAGGCAAATCCACTTTGCACTACAAGTGCAAAGTGCACTTGAAATTGCACTGAAAGTGCACTTGGAAGTGCAGTCGCTGTAGATCCGAGGGGGACATGCAAGGAAAATAAAAAACAGCATTTTAGCTTGCACATGATTGGATAATAAAATCAGCAGGGCTTCCCGTCATTTCAGATCTACCCCTCAAATTTACAGCGACTGCACTTCCAAGTGCACTTTCAGTGCAATTTCAAGTGCACTTTGCACTTGTAGTTTGCACTTGTAGTGTAAAGTGGATTTGCCTTTTGTAAACAACTCCCATAGGATAACATGACGGAGAGTTTAATGACTGTAGAAAAAAAACATCTACTAAAAACAGCTGCTGTAAAAATGTCCAAAAATGTCCAGTGTGCATGAGGCCTTAAAGTGAAATATTCCTTTAAATGTCATACCTGAGGGGTGTTTGTAGTATGCATGTAACATGGTGCATTTCTCCCATGTTTAGAACAGTCTCTGCACAAAATGACATTTCTAAAGGAAAAAAAGTAATTTAAAACTTGTGGCTATAAGAAATTGTCGGATCCCGGCAAAGCAGATAAAAGTCATTGAAAAAAACAGCATTGGTTCCCCCCCAGTCCATTACCAGGCCCTTTGGGTCTGGTATGAATATTAAGGGGAATCCTGAATCATAATTTAAAAATAAATTGCGTGCGGGTCCCCCCAAATTTCATACCAGGCCCTTCAGGTCTGGTAGGGATTTTAAGGGGAACCCTGCGCCAAAATAAAAAAAAATGCTGCGGGGGTCCCCCAAAAATCCATACCAGACCATTATCCGAGCATGCAACCTGGAAGGCCACAGAAAAAGAGGGGGAGACGAGAGTGTCCCCCCTGAACCATACCAGGCCACATGCCCTCAACATGGGGAGGATGCTTTGAGGTCTGGACCCAAAGCACCATGTCCCCATGTCCCCCACAACCCTTGCCTTGTGGTTGTGGGGGTATGCGGATGGGGAGCTTACCGGAATCTGGAAGCCCCCTTTAACAAGGGGAATCCCAGATGCCGGCACCCCATGTGAATTGTTAACGGGGTATACTGTATCCATACCATTTCACAAAAATGTGTCAACATGGTGAAAAAACACAGGAGCAGCAATATAAATCCATTCTTGAGTTTCGGAGGATACAGAGAAAAAAAATTGCTGACACGTTCCACCCCCATGGGAGGTTCCCATCGAATGACGCTACAGCCGCTGTGACAGCTCTTAAATAGCTGAGGGCGGGGCCACCCATCACGTAGCTCTAGTTCTTCCACCTTGTCCACCAGACTCCTGACATTGGTGAACATGCCACGTAGTTTAGACTGGTCACATACCATCTCCTTATTGGATGCTCTGGGGTTGCAAATAGGACTTACATTGATTTGAAGCCTTATAGAGCTTATGACTTTTTTTTTGGTTCTTCAAAAACACAGCCCCTCCACATTGGAATCCATGTGTGTCCTTCCACTTTTAGACAATTATATGCCACTTTATGTTGGTCTATCATAAAATCCCCAAAAATTACATCTACATTTTTGGTTGTGGAAAAGTAGGGGTGAGCTTTATGTTTGGGTCGAACATGAGTTTGACTCGAACATTGGATGTTCGCCCGTTTATCGGAAAACGAACATTATAGGGCGTTTGCACCAAATTCGAGCAATGCGGAACGCCCCATAATGCACTGCGCCATTGCAGTGCATTGCTGTCTGATGATTGGCCAAGCATGCACTATGACCCGCATGCTTTGGCCAATCACAGCTCTGTCAGTAAAGAGAGCCATAATTGGCCAAAGGCAGGGTTCCTTTGGTCAATTATGGCTCAGGGGGTTAAGTCAACGCCCCACACTATATAAGGCCGCCTGCACGTCGGCCCTTTGTAGTGTGTTGCTTGCGTTGACCTAGAGCAGGGATCCTCAAACTACAGCCCTACAGCTGTTGTAGAACTACACATACCATGAGGCATTGTAACACGCTGACATTCACAGACATGACTAGGCATGATGGGAATTATAGTTCCTGAACAACTGGAGAGCCGTAGTTTGAAGACCCATGACCTAGAGAGAGTTTCATTTAATTTAGTTTGAGCAAGCAGGCGATTCAGTTAGCTGCAGTGTATTTAGTATATATATATATATATATATATATATATATATACAGTACATCCAGGGGCGGACTGACAACTCATGGGGCCCCCGGGCAATAGAAGATTATGGGGCCCCTCTGGCTTACAGATGGCCACCACGCCAGGAGGCAGTGCAGAGGCAGGGCAGCTAAAATATCGGGATCTTCACATTAAAAGCATGTCAGTTTCGGACATATCAGGGACAGATCTAAAAAAAACACAGATTTTTACATACTGTCCCTGGTTTTACTGAGCCTGGCAACCCTGATGGGGCCCCCTAGTGGCATGGGGCCCTCGGGCAGTGCCCGAGTGACTCAATGGTCAGTCCGCCGCTGAGTACATCCAGGCTTTATATATCTAGATTAGCTAGATCTGACTGCAGACCGTTCCTGTTGTACTTTTTCTAATATACTTCAGGCAGGCAGGTGATTCAGCTAGCTGCAGTGCATTTAGTATATGTATACATTCCGGCTTGTATATATATATATATATACATACACACCGATTCCTTTGTAGCTAGATCTGACTACAGGCCATTCCTGGTGAACTGTTCATAATATACTGTCAGGAAGGCAGGTGATTCAGTGATCTGCAGTGCATAAAATATATATACAGTCTCCTACATATATATCCACTGCATTCTAGTCCAGCCAAGCCTATACCTGACTGCAGGCCATTCCTGGTGTACGTTATAAAATACACTTTCAGGCAGGCAGGCCAGGCAGGTGATTCAGTGATCTGCAATGCATATAATATATACGCAGTCTCCTACATATATATACTTCATCCAGTCTAACCAAGCCTATATCTGACTGCAGGCCATTCCTGGTGTACTTTGTCTAGTAAACTTCAGGCAGTGTTTTGCTAATTTAATTTTACAGTATGTCTGTAAGGCCACCAAGGAGAGGCAGACACTCACAGGCCACTAAAAGAGGGCAAGCGGGCTCTGCGTCTACAGCCAACAGTGCTGGTCGTGGACACAGTGCTTCCTCAGCACGTGGGCGTGGGGAATGCTTGGCATTTTTTTCGGTAGCTGGCCGTGTTGAGCCACAACATGCAGAAGAGTTGGTAGAGTGGATCACAAAGCCGTCCTCATCCTCCTCATCCTCTGTCACCCAGGCTCAGAGTACTTTGGTTGCCAATGCAACCTATTACATCAGCTCAATGTCATCAGTCACTCCTTCCCTAGCTCCACCATCATGCATGGAGGAGTCCCCTGAACTGTTCGACCACAGTGTCGGGTACATGCTTCAGGAGGATGCGCAGCATTTTGAGGGCTCCGATAATGGTAATCGGTTGAGGAAGGCAGTAACATGAGCCCAGTGAGAGGGGGTGCCCAAGAAGGACAGGAAACTGGCAGTCATGTTCCCCCAGCTGCAGCATACTGCCAGGTTAGTTCCAGTGGTGAGGAGGGAGGGGATGATGAGGTCACTGACTATACATGGGTGCCTGATAGAAGATTGGAGGAGAAGGAGGCACATCTCCAACGAGGCATGATTCCCTCCAGGTGCCAGCTAAAGGGCAGCCAACCAACTGCATCACATCGCAGAGCTTCGCATGTGCAGGGCACTGCTGACTTTGTGCATTTTTTCAAAAGTTCTTTGGTGTGGGCTTTTTTGAGACGTGTGCAGCAGATTGCACCATTGCTGTTTGCCACATATGTCTGAAGCGTATCAAGCATGGGCAAAACAGCACCTACAGTACTTGGGCACCACATGCTTGACCAGACATATGTCGACCTCCCATGCAGTCCGTTGGCAACAGTACTTAAAAGACCCACACCAAAGAACAAGGCGGACCTCTCCTTCATCCTTATCAGCTGGGATCTCCAAGCCCACTATACCTTTAGTCCTTTCAGAGACCTGCACTGAGAGGAATGAAGGTGTAGAATTAGGTGTCCCAAGCAATTGTGGGCAATCTGCTAGCGGTACACCTAAATCTGATTGTAGCAGGCAAATTTCCCTACCCCAGTTGCTAAACTGTCGAAAGAAATTTGGTCCCAGCCATCCACATGCTCAGCGGCTGAATGCTAATTTGGCTAAATTGCTAGCACTCCAACTGCTGCCTTTTCAGCTGGTAGTCTCTGCCCCCCTTTCAAGAATTTGTGGAATGTGCCGTACCTCAGTGGCATGTTCCCAAACGCCATTTTCTTTCTTGGAAGGCCATTTTGGCACTCTACCAGCATGTGGAAGGCAATGTTTTGGCCTTGTTGGATAAGGCGGTCAGTGGTAAGTTCATATTACCGCTGACTCATGGTCCAGCAGGCATGGGCAGGGACGTTATGTTTCTTTCACGGCGCACTGGGTAACTCTGCTGGCAGCTGGGAAGGATGCAGGACAGGGTGCAGTATTGTTGGAGAACCACACCTCCAAAATGCTGGTAGTGGTGATTCTGCCACACCTCTCTCCTCCGCCCCTTCCTCTTCTTCTTCCTCTATGGCCTCTTCCTGTGCAGATTTGTCCTCGGAACCAGCGATGCTCCATGCTCATGCAGTGCTTGAGTGGGTCTGCTTAGGGGACAGGAGCCATATTTGGGCAGAGATTCTGTCAGCTCTGCAGGGGCAGGCTCAGAGGTGGTTGATGCAATGCCAGCTTCAGCCAGGAATGGTGGTTTGCGACAATGGCACCAACCTCCTCTCTGACCTCCGATAGGGACACTTGACCCATGTTGCCTGCTCATGTCCTTAATTTGGTCGTACCCGGGCTTACGGAATCTCCTGAGGCAGGCCAGGAAAGTCTGTGGACATTTCCGCTGGTCATATAATGCGAGTGCTTAGCTGGCTTACCTTCAAAAGAAATGCAACCTGCCCAAGAACCACCTTATCTGTGACATGCCCACCAGGTGGAACTCAATGTTGGCAATGCTGCAGCGGCTGCACACGCAGCAGAGGGCCATTAATGAGTACCTGTGCGAGTATGGCACCAGGACAGGGTCAGGGGAGCTTGGCTTTTTTTCACCATGCCAGCGGCTACTGGTCACCATTTAAAGGAGGCCACGAGGATGGTGAGCAGTGACAGTGCATGCATCAGTGATACTGTCCCTCTTGTCTTCCTGTTAGAGCACATGCTGCGTGGAATAATGGACAGGGCACTTGAGGCAGAACAGAGGGAGGAAGAGGAGGACATCCTTACCTCTCAAGGCCCCCCTTATCCAGACAGTATTCCTGCGGGCCCGCCGGTCACACAGAAAGAGGTGGAGGAGGATGAGGATTGTGTCAGCATGGAAATGGAGCCTAGCACTCAGCATCATCAGCAGTCTTCAAGGAATCGTTTTCAGTCCCCAGAAACCCATGGACTTTGTATGTGGCTGGGAGGAGGTGGCTGCGGATCATGTCGTCCTTATTAAACCATTGGACTGGTTGCCTCAGCAAACCTACGCTGCATGGCCTCCCTGATCCTGCAAAGCCTGCAAAAGGACCCTCGGGTTCGTGGTATCAAGGAGAGGGATCATTACTGGCTGGCAACCCTTCTTGATCCACGTTACGGGTAAGGTTGCGGAACTTATCCAGCCTTTGCAGAGGGAGCAGAGGACAAAACATCTTCGTAAAGCCTTGCCGAAAGGTTTGTGCAATGTGTTTCCAGAGCCTGGGAGGTTACAATTTCCTGGTCCTCCTGGACAATGTGTTGCTGAGGCTTTGGTCAGTCACAGAAGGAACGGTGGAGAAGGTGGCTTTCTGACCAATGCGTTCAGACAAGGTCTGATCGGTTCCAGCACCCATCCCCAGCATCTGATTTACATGGTGCAGGAATACCTAGGGGCAAGATCAGACTTGGAGACCTTTCCAACCGAAAATCCACTGGGTTACTGAGTCTTGAGGATGCATAACTGGCCAGAGCTTGCACAGTATGCAATTGAGCTACTGGCCTGTCCTGCATCCAGCATTATATCTGAACACACATTCAGTGCTGCTGGAGGCTTTGTAACCGATCACAGAGTGTGCCTGTCCACAGACTCATTTGATCGGCTCACCTTCATAAAAATGAATCAGTCTTGGATCCCCAGCTACCAAGCGCCTGATGCTGATGTAACCAAACAATTTTACTATGAATGTGAGATCCCTTGAAGACTGTCTATGCTGATGCTGAGTGACTATCCTTTTATGCTGAGTGACTATCCTATTCCTCCTCAATGTTCACGTTGATAGCTTCTAAGAACTTTTTTGTTTCCGGGCGTATCTGTGAGGGGTTGCAGAGTTGTGGCACCTTTAACAGGGGCGTGTAATTACAATTTTTATTGTAATATTTTGCAGCAGGGCTTGTTCCTGCACTCAACTAGAGTATCTGTGAGGGGTTGCAATGTTGTGGCACCACCACCACTGCCTAAGGCCCAATTTGTATGCCCCTGTTTAACAGGGGCATGTAATTACAATTGTAATTACAATTGTTGCTGTAATATTTCACAGCAGGGCTCGTTCCTGCGCACAATTAGAATATCTGTAAAGGGTTGCAGTGTTGTGGCACCACCACCACGCCTAAGGCCCAATATTTATTCCCCTGTTTAACGCATATTACAATTTTTATCTAATATTTCTCAGCAGGGCCCATTCCTGCGCTCAACAACAGTATCTGTGAGGCTTTACAGTGTTGTGCCACCGCCACCACCTAAGGCCCAATTTTTCTGCCCTTGTTTAACAGAGGCTTGTAATTAAAATTTTAGATCTAATATTTCTCAGCAGGGCCTGTTCCTGCGCTCAACAAGAGTATATGTGAGGCTTTACAGTGTTGTGTCACCACCACTGCCTAAGGCCCAATTTTTCTGCCCTTGTTTACCAGGGGCACATAATTACAATTTTTGATCTAATATTTCTCAGCAGGGCCCATTCCTGCGCTCAACAAGAGTATCTGTGAGGCTTTACAGTGTTGTGCCACCACCACCGCCTAAGGCTCAATATTTATGCCCCTGTTTAACGCGTATTTACAATTTTTGATCTAATATTTCTCAGCAGAGCCCATTCCTGTGCTAAACGACAGTATCTGTAAGGTTTTACAGTGTTGTGCCACCACCACCACTGCTTAAGGCCAAATGTTTCTGCCCTTGTTTAACAGGGGCATGTGATTACAATTCTTGACATAATATTTCACAGCAGGGTCCGTTCCAGCGCCCACCAAGAGTAACTGTGAGGGCTTACAGTGTTCTGGTACCACCAACACCTAAGGCCCAATTTTCTGCAGAGTATATAGGGCTGTATAGTGTATACAGGCGGTCCCCTACTTTCAAACATCCGACTTACAAATGACTCCTACTTACAAATGGAGGGAGACAAGAGGAAGTGAGAGAAAATCTACCCCTAGGAAGGGAAATTTTCTCCTGTAAGAGTTAATATGGGAAAAAGGTGTCTCCACTGATGCTTTATCACCAATCCGTGTTTACCTAATAACCCAAAATTTTCAAAATCCAATTGTCATTGGGGCAGAAAGTGAGGTGAAATCTTCTGAACAGGGGCACAGAGTGCAAAACAAATGTTACAGGGGTGATAACCCTTTCCTATGTTATCCAAAAAGCTTAAAAATACAAAATCAATAATCAAATTTGACAAGGAAATTTTTTTTTTTTTGGCTGGAGCTACACTTAAAAAATGTGCCTGTTCCAAATTACAAACAGATTCAACTTAAGAACAAACCTACAGTCCCTATCGTATTTGTTACCTAGGGACTGCCTGTATAGTGCTGTTCAAAGTATATAGGGCCTGGGGGCCCCACACCTTTTTTTGGGGGGTGCAGGGTTCCCCTAATATCCATACCAGACCCAAAGGGCCTGGTAATGGGCTGGGGGGGTGGACCCATGCCATTTTGTGCAGGGACTGTTCTGGGAAACAGGCATACAGTGGGTGACCGCGATATTGTGTCAATCTTGCTCCTTTTCTCGGCGAGATTGACCACCTACGAGCCCCATTGCGGGAGCCAGCGCCGAGCTGGCTTGCCGCGATGGAGACAAAGCCGTCATAGAAGCGACGGGAGATCCGACTTGGATTCCCGCCAATTCTAGCTGGCGTTTAGTATGCATTCTGAGAGGGAGAACTCCCCGCCGGATTTTAAATAAAAATCCGGCATGGGTTCCCCCCTCAGGAGCATACCAGGCCCTTAGGTCTGGTATGGGTTGTAAGGAGACGTCGTAGGAGTCCCCCTACAATGCATACCAGACCCGTATCCAAAGCACGCTACCCGGCCGGCCAGGAAAGGAGTGGGGACGAGCGAGCGCCCCCCCCCTCCTAAGCTGTACCAGGCCGCATGCCCTCAACATGGGGGGGTTGGGTGCTCTTGGGCAGGGGGGCACACTGCGGGCCCCCCCCACCCCAGAGCACCCTGTCCCCATGTTGATAAGGACAGGGCCTCTTCCCGACAACCCTGGGGGGCCCCCAGATAACGGCCCCCACCCTAAGTGAATGGATATGTGGTACATCGTACCCCTACCCATTCACCTGGAGGCAAAGTGTTAAAGTTAATAAACACACGACACAAGGGTTTTTAAAATAATTTATTTGTCTGCTCCGGAGGCCCCCCCTGTCTTCTTTAGCTCTTTTTGCAGGGGGGGCTTCTTCACTCTCCGGGGGTCTTCTCCACTCTCCGGGGGTCTTCTCCACACTCGGGGGGGTCTTCTTCTATGTTCGCCGCTCTCCGCTGTTGACTCGGTGCACCCCGGTTCTTCCTCCCGCTGTCCGGTGCCTTCAGGGCTGGCCGCCGCTATACTAGTGGCGGCCAGCCCGCTCTTCTGTGACGTCTTCTTCAAGGACGTCATTGGTTTCGACGTTAACGTAAATGGCGTCCAGCGCCATTCACGGACGACTTACGCAAACGACGTAAATTTTCAAATTTCGACACAAGAACGACGGCCATACTTAACATTGACTGCGCCTCATATACCCAGGGGCAACTTTACGCGTCGCAAATCTTACGTAAATGTCGTAACTTCACTGCGTCGGTCGGGCGTACGTTTGGGAATTTGCGTATTTTGCTAATTTGCATACTCGATCGGGAAAACAACGTCGGCGACACCTAGTGGTGAAAAAAAAATAGCATTTAAGATCCGACAGCGTAAGAGCCTTACGCCTGTCGGATCTAATGCTTATCTATGCGTAACTGATTCTATGAATCAGGCGCATAGATACGACAGGCAGACTCAGAGATACAACGGCGTATCAAGCGTTACGCCGGCGTATCTCTTTTGAGAATCTGACCCAAGGTGTCCTGAATTTATAGTGCATATGTGATTTTTTTTTTTAAAGCTGCACTTGCCCAGCCAGTACTAAATATACCACAATTATAAACACAAAACATTGGCCCTGTTGTGTTTGCGGCTGCAGAGACACCTTTCCCGACATCAGGTTGGAGGGGTTTCCTCCAGCCCCTCCCCCTTCACAGTAAGCTGACACCTAATTTCTGCCCCCTGGTTCTGATGGCCAAAACTGAATAGGAGGCCGGATGAGCGGCCCCAGCCCAAGAAGCAGCCCAGCAGCCTAGGTAGTTGGGGCCTGGCCATAAGAACATGTAGCCCTCTCTGTGGAGCCAACTGTGGAGAGGCCAGGTGAACATTGCCGGTTGGGACCCAGAGGGACATGCTGCCCGGTGGCCCTAGCCCACCAGGCAGATACCTGGTGTGCCCTTTTGCCAGCCCAGGCCTGATGCTTAACATTTCCTCCCTATAATATCTGAGCAGCCCATGTGACTATAGAGTCACACATATGGGTGCATACACAGTGGTAAATGACAGCCCACTCCCTCCCTCTACCTCCATGCCCAAGAACCAGCTAAATACAATGTGGGTGGGATATTACATGTAGATTTTTGGTGGCTTACCGCCCTCTTATTCTTAGACACAGTGTGATGCAGCCTGTGACTGGCAGAAATCTTCTGTTATTTCCTCAAAATAATAAAGATTCGATTTCAAATATATATTTGTACACCAATTTAAAACAGTTTATTGATATTATTTGATTTGTTTTACTCAGCGTTCCAAATGTTTGTTTTTTTTGAACATGTGATCAGCAGCAGAAGACTGGAAGCTACTCCTGCTTACTGTAGGTTCCCCTATAGACAGGCTGTGAAAGTACTGGGTCATGTGACAGCTGTATGTTGATTAGAATGAAGGTACTTAGACGTTTTTTTTTTTTTTACTTAAAATAATTACAGTGCCATCATCCATATACAGAAATAGAAGGGACAATGTATCACTTTAACCTAAGCCTTATTCTTTTTTCTTTTTTTTTTTGTGCATAATTACAATGTGTACTTCAGAAGAAGTAATCACTTGTGTAATAAACTGACAGTTAAGGGCTGAGAATGTCCCTTACACATATGTATTGACCATAAGAGGAGTCAGTGTAAACAACATTTATCATTTTTGTGAGTGTAAATTGCATTTCAGATTAGGTCCGTCTGGCACGAAAAAGGTTTATCGTGCAAAAGATAACTGCTGAAACATTAGTCCATGTTTTCACATATAATCCTTGTTAATCTTCTGATAATACATTTTTAGGATCAAAGATGAGTAAATCTTCTCTGTGTGCTGTAGGTTATACATTTTTAATTTCTTTTATATTGGATGGCAGATGTCACCATACTGTACAAGGCTGCTGCTATTGCTCATTATACATGCCATCATTGAATATTCCATCAGAATATTGAGAATATTATAAGTTCCAGAGAGCAATTTTTCATTTTTTATTAGCAAAATTAATCTAATTGGATATTAACCCAATTGTGTGCAAGGTTATTGATATTACATTGTCATCGCTCAGATGGACAGTCACAAATGTGGAATTGAAGTGGGCTTACTATTATTTTTAGCTAAGAGCAAAAAATATTACAGTCTATTTAAAGAGTTATATTTTTCAATTAAATATATAATGGCCGTGTGCAGCAAAAGTCACAGAGAACATCAAGGGAAATTTAAAGGTTAAATGTAGAAAATAAAAACACTGTAAAAATATGATAGTTGAAGTGGACAGTTTTAAACAGGTACACAAATGTAAAGTACATGTAAACCAAATCACTAAAATGTTACATAAGCTTAAACATAATAATGTGATTTCATAAGTAATTCCATCGAAAGAAAGAAAGAAAGAAAGAAAGAAAGAAAGAAAGAAAGAAAGAAAGAAAGAAAGAAAAAAAGGAAAGAAAGAATGAAAGGAAAAGAAAGGAAAAAAATAAAAATAAAGGGGGGAAAGAAAGGGAAAAAAATAAAAATAAAGAAATAAAGGAAAGGAAAGAAAGAAAGGAAAAAAGGAAAGAAAGAAAGAAAGAAAGAAAGAAAGAAAGAAAGAAAGAAAGAAAGAAAGAAAGAAAGAAAGAAAGAAAGAAAGAAAGAAGGAAAGAAAAAGAAAGAAATTTGATTTTGTATATGCACTGAATACATATATATTGTTTTATTTGCCTGGAGTGCCACTTTTATGTTAACACTTCTTCCCATTTAAACTGATTTTTCTTTAGCACTATGCCATGATTTAAATTTGAGACAGCACTAATGGAAAGTCTTGTCAAAGAAGATAAATATATACTATAACTGTGTTCCCTTACAATGTTTATGTCTCTTTTCATCATGTTGATCTGCACCCTTTATTAAATCACTCCAAGATAACACTTAAAGCAGCCAAAGAAACCTATATCGAAAGCGCCTAATTGGCTGATCATCACATCATAATCACTTACTAAATACGGTCTCCTAAGGGTAGCATGGAAGATAAATGAGAAACATATGTCATTTCTATCTATCTATATATATCTATGTATGTAGGCAGCGCTTTTCAATCATTGTTTCCTGCTGAGGTAGAGGATTATTCAATCGTAAAATGACTGTTTTGCCATTTGATGATAATTAGCTTATCTGTATACAGCTCTCTTTCTAATCCAAAAGCTGCTTTATATAGAAAAAAAAAAAAGAACTTTTGAGCTAGGAAGTATTAGGGAATGTTTAACAAGGTTCCAAAAAAATGCACAATTTTCAATAATAAAAGTACAACATTAAAGAGGAAGTAAACTCCATTTTTTTTTCTTTTTATATTATAAAATAAATAATTGCGTATACACCTCTCATATTTATATGCATTTAAAAAACGCTTTCCAAGCACCTTTTATTTGTTTAGTAAAAAAGATCCTCTTCCGGGATTCGGCAGCGCCATCTTGACTCTTGTTTCCTGATCCTTGTGTGGACATTATTTCCACCCGTCCTTTGTTCCCCTGCCTAAATCTCGCACATGCGTGATCACGTGCACAAGGAGAGAACCAGGAACACGGAGGAATGCACAGTATTGCGAGGCTTCCACGCTGTACAGTTTACAGGGAAAATGACAGACCCAGCATGCTGTTAACCCTGAAATGGCACACATAGCGTGCCGTGAATCAAGTGACTGAGTGCGCACGTGCTGGTGACATCATGAAAGATTGCAGTAAGGATTGTGGGAAGAATGTACTGGTAAGTGAGATTTCACAGGCACAGATCAGTAGTGTTTTCATGTAGCTTTCAATGAGCTAAAGTTTACAGAGAAAGTTTACAACCACTTTAAGGCTCCATGCACATTAGTATTTTTTATAAGCTCAAAAAATGCTAGAAAAAAAAACGCTGGATGAAAAACAATGATAATATCGTTTTTGTGCTGGCTTCTATTAGCGTTTTAGTAACTTTTAGAAGCGTTTAGCAGCATTAGCGTTTTAATAGTACACAAATAAAAATAAAATAATTGACAATTGGGAGTAATGTTTGGTGTAGATTTAATTGGGCTGGAGTATAGCGAGTAGTGAGGTGGTGTACTTCCTTCCAAGAGTGTTGAATTGCTGGATAGGACCACCAGATGTGGAGAAGCGACCCTATTTCAATGTTGCAGCACCAACATTTGTTGTGAAGTAGTAAGTAGGTTCTATACCATCTGGAAAAAAACTTAAAGCCATTTTCTTGTGCAGAGAATTTGTCATGTATTTTATATTATTTATTTTGTTATAGGAGTACTGTATTTTAAGAACACTAATAACATTTAAAGCCTGTTATCCCTGGTCTAGCGACAAATGATTAACCTTTTTCCTTCGCTGTGAGTAAGCTGTGTCTATACATGGCTTACTGTGAAGGTGGGGCTAAGTTGGAGCGGGTTACATGTCCTGTGACATCACCTCCTTTTCCTGGCTCTCCCTTCAGGCTTTGCATAGTGGATAATCACTCAGCTACTTCTTAGCTAAGAGCTAAAAATTTGCAATGTGAGTTGGATGTTCAAATGCCGACTCTGAGGCCTTGTACACACGACCAAACATGTCCGCTGAAACTGGTGCGTCGGACCAGTTTCCGCGGCCATGTCCGACCGTGTGTAGTGCCTACCGGACAGTTTTCCGGCCTAGCGGACAGGTTTCCAGCGGACAAACGTTTCTTAGCATGCTAAGAAACATGTCCGCTGGAAGCCTGTCCATCGGACATGTGCGATGGTAAGTACGACTCATCGGACATGTCCGCTGGGCCGAAATCCCGCGCATGCGTCGATGTGATTCGATGCATGCATGAAAGCATTGAACTTCCTGGTTCACGCACGTCGCCGCGTCATCGTCGCCGCCACGTCACCGCCACGTCACCGCGTTTTTTGTCCGCGGGGAATTTGGTCTGATGGTGTGTACACACATCAGACCAAAATCTCCCAGCAGACATGTCCGATGAAAACGGTCCGCAGACCATTTTCATCGGACATGTCTGGTCATGTGTACGGGGCCTAACAGTGGCCAGTGAGCCAGAACAACATTTTAATATCAATCTCACATTACAAAGCATTCTTAGCTGAGCAGTAGCTGAACCTTACAGACCAGGACACAAGATTCTTATCACAGAAAGATTCTCATCACTATACAACATGTATTCTGCCCTGTGCTGATTACAGGAACAGCCAGGGATAGAGACTATGTAAAGCATAGGGATCTGTTCCAATCACCAATGCCTTGGAGTAGATCAGATCCATGACTGACGGTTCCAATCCTCTTTGCAATGCATTGGGAGGTACCTGGAAAGGCTGAGGTGACTTCACAGGACATGTGACCTTCTCCTGCTCAGCCCCACTCCACGGCCTGGGCCATGCCAGGGGAAAGCTAAAATAAATTGTGTGACTGCCAGTATAGAAGATGATAAAAGATACTTATAAAAGGTACTCAAAGTTTGGTTAATTTAAATCAGTCGCTAATAGTGTGCCTTATCATTAAGATGTGGGCACATTATTTGGGTTTGGAATAACTTTAAGTATCTATGTCCTCAGTAAATCAGACCCAATGTACAGAGCCTTGAAAAAGTATTCATACCCCTTGGAATTTTCCACAATTTCCCCATAATTGTGAAGTAAAATTAAAATGATAAATGGTTTTAATTTTTTTTACAAATAAATATGTGAAAAGTGTGGCGTGCATTTGAATTCAGCCCCCTTTACTCCTAACTAAAATCTATTGGAACCAATTGCCTTCATAAGTCACCTAATTAGTAAAGAGTCCACCTGTGTGTAATTTAATCTCAGTATAAATATAGCTGTCCTGTGAAGCCCTCAGAGGTTTGTTAGAGAACCTTAGTGAACAAACAGAATCATGATGGCCACCAGATAAAGTTGTGGAAAAGTTAAAAGCAAGGTTAGGTTATAAAAATATATCCCAAGCTTTGAACATCTCTCGGAGCACTGTTAAATCCATCACCAGGAAATGGAATGAGTATGGCCTAATTGCAAACCTACCAAGACATGGTTGTCCACCTAAACTGTGAGGCCGGGCAAGAAGAGCATGAATCAGAGAAGCAGCCAAGACCAAGAGGCGCTGCAGAGATCGATACAGTAGCTCAGGTGGGAGAATCTGTCCACAGAACTATTAGCCGTGCACTCCACAAATCTGGCCTTTATGGAGTAGTGGCAAGAAGAAAGCCATAAGAAGTTCCATTTGCAGTTTGGGAGAAGCTATGTGGGGGACACAGCAAACATATGGAAGAAGGTGCTCTGGTCAGATGAGACCAAAATGTTACTTATTGTGCTAAAATCACGCTATGTGTGGCAGAAAACTAACACTGCACATCACCCTAAACACACCATCCCCACCGTGAAACATGCTGGTGGCAGCATCATATCCTGGGGATGTTTTTCTTCAGCATTGACAGGGAAGCTGGTCAAAGTTGATAGGAAGATGGATGGAGCCAAATACAGGGCAATCTTAGAAGAAAACCTGTAAGGCCGCGTACACACGATCGGTTAGACCGATGAGAACGGTCTGATGGACTGTTTTCATCGGTCCAAACCGATCGTGTGTGGGCGCCATCGGTTATTTATCCATCGGTTAAAAAAAAGCCAACTTGTTTTAAATTTAACCGATGGATTCCTAACCGATAGAAAAAAACGATTGTTTGGAGGCACGTCCATCGGTTAAAAATCCACGCATGCTCAGAATCAAGTCGACGCATGCTTGGAAGCATTGAACTTCCTTTTTTTTCAGCACGTCATTGTGTTTTACGTCACCGCGTTCTGACACAATCGTTTTTTTTAACCGATGATGTGTAGGCACAACTGACCATCAGTCAGCTTCATCGGTTAACCGATGAAAACGGTCCATCCGACCGTTTTCATCGGATGAACCGATCATGTGTACAGGGCTTTAGAGTGTACAAAAGACTTGACACTGGGGCAGAGATTCGCCTTCAAGCAAGACAACGACCCTAAACATACAGCCAGAGCTACAATGGAATGGTTTAGCTCAAAGCATATTCATGTGTTAGAATGGCCCAGTCAAAGTCCAGACATAAATCCAATTGAGAATCTGTGACAAGACTTAAAAATTACTGTTCACAGATGCTCTCCATCCAATCTGACAGAGCTTGAGCTATTTTGCAAAGAACAATGGGCAAAAATGTCACTCTAGATGTGCAAAGTTGGTAGAGACATCCCCAAAAAGACTTGCAGCTGTAATTGCAGCAAAAGGTGGTTTTACAAAGTATTGACTCAGGGGGGCTGAATACAAATGTACTCCACACTGTTCACATATTTATTTGTTAAAAATATGAAACTATTTACAATTTTCTTTCCAATTTACAATGTGCCACTTTGTGTTGGTCTATCACAGGGGTGCCCAATCTTTTGAAGACCGAGGGCCACTTAAGTGGCTTGGTAACCGGTCGTGGGCCACAATGAGTGCGTGAAAGGGGCCCAAGGCTGCTTTTACACATATGCCCTGCAGTTTACTCGCACCGCGGATGCAACACAGTGTACCTTTGGCTTTCCTGCACTTTGAAATGGACTTCTATTATATTCTGCAGGTTTGGTGCACTTTCAGAAAGCTCACCAAGCTCTCAGGTAATTACAGAAGTCTACGGCTCAGTACAGGTAACCCGCAGGTGCACTGCTCTGCACCTGCCGATCAGTTTAAAAGCAGCCAAGTAACCACTGCAGAACAAATGTGCCCATAAATACACTGTGATTTTAGTAATAAAACTGACCTTTAATAACAGTATTCTATTCCATACCAGAGCAGGAGACCGCGGGCCACATCAGAGGGCTCCGTGGGCCAGATGTGGCCCCCGGGCCACTGGTTGGGCACCCCTGGTCTATTACATAAAATCCCAATAAAATACATTTACATTTTTGGTTGTAGAATGGCAAAAGGTGGAAAATGTCAAGGGGTATGAATACTTTTTTCAAGGCACTGTAATTTGATCAAGAACCGTTGAGAACATACCCAAAGCTAGCTATACACTAGT
The DNA here is from genome assembly GCF_905171775.1 of Rana temporaria. Lineage (NCBI taxonomy): Eukaryota > Metazoa > Chordata > Amphibia > Anura > Ranidae > Rana > Rana temporaria. The sequence goes on from NC_053495.1 coordinate 122,536,592, forward strand.
AGATTTTTAAACATTTGTACGAAAATTCTCATCAGTACATTTAATGACATGATGAATGTAATTTAAAAGTACATAAAAAAAGCATTTAACTTTTGATTTTGGAGTGAATGGCCTTTCCCAAAGGAAAACCACATTCACTGCTAGAAATGAATTTTTTGAGAATTTGAAATTTTCTCTTCAATGCTGTTATAAATTAATGTCAATTTGTTGATTTTCAATTACTAACCATTAGAAAATGTAATGATTGTTCTCAAAATGAAAATTTGGGAACGCAATTTTACTAGTGTATGACCTGCTTAAGTTCTTCTGATTGCAATCTTTAAAATCATTGCTATTGGAATATATAAATTCATTAGTACAAACACTTTTTCAGTATCAAAAAGGCATATTACAAGTACACCTGACAAAAACCTGAGGGGTTCAAACATTTGATGCCATGTGTATATAGGAATATGTTACTTTCTGCAAAAATTGCAAGTCAAAACTATCAGTAGATAGCGGTCGCTAAATTTTTAAGCATATCTTGTTTTTTTTCTGTTGGGGCCAAGCTCAGTCATTATATCTATTGTTTCCCAATACGCGTTATTGGTTAATTAGGCTGTCCATCACAATAAAGAATTAAAAGGTGGCTCAGTAGGGGCAAGACCAAGTATGACTTTTAAAGGAATAGTCAAAAAACAACTTCCTATTTCTCTCGAATTAGTGATTGGTTTGACACGTGACTTAATGTAACTTACATTAACCACCTCAATACCAAACACTTTTACCCCCTTCCTGCCCAGGCCAATTTTCAGCTTCAGCAATTATCAGTCATGCAACACTGTACCCATATAACATTTTTACAATATTTTTGAGACAGATAGGGCCAGATCCACAAAGAGCCGGCGTAACATAAAATTTCCCATTTAAGTTACACTGCCTTAAAATTTCTACCTAAGTGCCCGATCCACAAAGCACTTACCTAGAAATTTTCGGCTGTGTAACTTAAATTCTGCCGGCGCAAGACGTTCCTCTTCAAATGGGGGCGATTCCCATGTAAATTAGGCGCGCTCCCGCGCCGGCCGTACTGCGCATGATCGTGATGTCATTTTCCCGACGTGCATAGCGCGAAATTACGTTACGCCAAGCTTTGTGGATCGCGACGGGTCAATAAAGTTGCGTCGGGAAAAAAAAAAGATACGGCGAAAAAAAAAAAATTAAAACAAAAAAAAAACGCGTCGCTGGACAGAAGGGTCTGATTTTACAAGGTGTAAACAGTTCACACTTTGTAAAAGCAGCCCTAATTTTACGATTGCAAACTAAAACTTACGGAGAAAAAACAAAGCTGAAAAGCTTTGTGGATCTCCGTAAGTGCTAATTTGCATACCCGAGGCGGCACTTCGACGCGAAATGCCCCCAGCGGCGGATGCGGTACTGCATCCTAAGATCCGGCAGTGTAAGTCCCTTACACATGTCGGATCTTCTGTCTATCTCTTGGAAACTGATTCTGTGGATCAGTTCCAAAGATAGAAACAGGGATACGACGGCGTATCAGTAGATACGCCGGCGTATCCCTTTTGAGGATCTGGCCCATAGAGCTTTCTTTTGGTGGTATTTAATCACCACTGGGACTTATTTTTTTTTGCTAAACAAACAAAAATAGACCATAAATTGTGAAAAAAAATATGTTTCTTTGTTTCTGTTATAACATTTTTGCAAAGAATTAATACTTCTTCACTAATGTGCGCTAATGAGGCTGCACAGATGAGCACTGATAGGCTGCATTGATGGGTGAGACTGCATAGATGGACACTGCTGAGGTTGCACTGATGGGTCTGCACTGATGAGGCACAACTGTCGGCCACTGATGGGTACTAATAGAGAGGCACTGATAAGGTGGCACTGATAGGCGGTACTGGTGGGAACTGATATGCTGCATTGATGGGCACTGATATGCTGCACTGATGGACACTGATCGGCACTGATGGGGCTACACTCATAATCAGGGCACTGATCATCAGTGTAACTGTGCCCTGTCACAGTAAATCAGTTATCTGCTTTCCTCTCCTTAGACAGTGACAGTTCCTGTGATGAAAGGAAATGATGATAGCCGGCATATGTTTACATGTGATCAGCTGTGATTTGACACAGCTGCTCATATGGTAAAGAGCCAATGTCATTATATCATTTACCCTGATTGGTGATGCGCTATGTCCAAGGGTCATATGACATCCTCCCAAAACAAGGGTGGTTCCGCCCAGCCATCATTGTACAATGGGCCAGGCAGGATTGCTCACTTCTCAAGCCAGTCACTGGCTCTCTGCTCTGCCCTCCAGTATTCACTGGAGCACAGGACTGTGAAGGGGGCAAGAGCAGCAGGCTCAGAACTGCCCCCTGTAAGCAAAATATGGATCATAGGTATGCAGAACTAAGTGCACTCCTGTGATTCATAGGAGAAATATAGCCAAGGAAGCTTTGGCCATACTTCTCCTTTAAGGGTATGTTGATACACAGTAAAAAAAATCAGAAGAATAAAGTCTCCTACAAAAATTATAAGAGATTTTACTACTGTAGGTAATGTGAGACAAACTGAGAAAAAATACTTAGATAATCCCTCACCCTCGTTCAGAAATATTGGAAAAATTCTTAAGACTAGAGGTTATCTATATATATTTCTGAAGCTAAAATAGGATTTTCATGAAGCGAGACTTTCGCAGAAGAAGAAGGTGAGCAGACAGGCCATCCACAAGCATCAACTGCTAGAGCACACAAATTGAATACTTATATTACTTTACTGTCTCAAAACAGTTCTATTGTAAGCAATACCAGAGATGCAATGTTTGTATTAAAAATCATTTCTTTTGGATTCTCCCAAATATCAAAACTAGTGGCAGTGTATATGTATGTATATATATATATATATATATATATATATATATATATATATATATATATATATATATATATTATATATATATATATATATATATATATATATATATATATATATATATATATATATATATTACACAGGGTGGGCCAAAAGTAGGTATACATTACTGATTGGATCATGGAATTAAATAAATAAAGTAAAAATGTTATAATTTACCATGTTTTTAGTATGTTTATGGTATTAAGAATGAGATGGCCAAAAATAGATATAAAGTACAAATCGGGTCACATTTTGTGTCCTAGGTACAATACCCCTAGAGCATGTTCCTGACACCGTGACACTGTTTAGTATCAGAGGTGCTGAAAATTGACTTTTATCAATGTTGCAACAGGCCTGGATCCTGGTTAGTATTACTACTTATAAATGCGTGTGAGATGAACTGCTTCAATTCATCCACTGTGTGGGGCTTCCTGTCGAAAAACTTTTCCTTCACTATACCACCAAAAAAGAAGTCCAAGCTGCCCTGTCCAGTGATGTGGGCATGTGTTGTCAAAGTAAAGTTGGCCATGTATACAATAAAATTCATCCGGTTGAGCAGGAAATAAGCAAAATTTTGTATTTGGCCACCATGCCAAACGACTTCTGTCAAACAGATAATTTGAAAAACTTTTGCCGCTGCAATCATTTATCAGTGTATTCTGACAACATCAAGTCCCACTGTCAGAATACAGTGTCTCTTCTATGGCAAGCTTAAAGGATCACTAAAGGATTTTTTTTTTTTGCTGAAATGACTGTTTACAGGGTATAGAGACATAATAGTTAACTGTTTCCTTTTAAAAACGATTAAAAATAGATAAAAATCAATCATATAATGTGCCTCTTAGATGCAAAAACGAAACTGAAAGTAGTTTAGTCTTTGCATGTTATTTTATGCCTCTGTGCTGGACAGTGCCATAGAGAGTCATGGCTAGGAAAACTAAACTAAACTCTCCCATGACTTTTTTCATAAGGAGCCAGACAACCAGGAAGTGTCCAGAACAGAGCAGTTTTACAGCAACAACAGAGGAAAAACGAGCAATGAGGACATGAAACCAGGACTGCACTAAGGTAAAGGAAGCTATTTAGCTAAAAAAAAAATTCCTTTAGTGACCCTTTAATTGTGTACGAATGATGTAGGGTGCTCCGGGTGATCAACTCTTGCCTGTTTACAAGGTTAAAAGATCAAGACACCATCACAGATGCCATCATACCACATCAACACAGCAGAATGTGTCATCCTGTTGCCTTCATAGCCATTTGGCATCCCTTCACAGGCACACTGCTATTCAAAGATCAACTAAGGGAGCCTGATGGGCTTGTGGCACTGTGCCCATGCCTTTTAAACTGATGCATTAAGCCTACTTCAAAGACGTTTATCTGAGAAGGGCCATGGAGAATGAAGATATTAAAGCATACATGAAGGAGGCAGTGGTGGATATCATAAAGGATTTTTTTTCTACTACTAGAATAAGGAGGGAATATCACCCAAGCCAGATGGTTCCGATGGCATTCAAGATCCTGATCTACATTTGGAGGAAGAAACAGTTAAGACCTTTTCCTTTGCTTTTTACCAATCCCTTAATTTGCACAAGTGATTAATTGGAAAGAGGACTCATTACCACCACAAAATAAAAGGAAATGTTAACCAAACATAAAAAAATGTTTACCTACTTTTCCCTTGTTGCCAGAAATCAAGGAACTGGTGAAAGAGCAGCTAGCTAAGCCTGTTGAGAAACCAGCCTTTCAGAACAGGATGGACAAATTGTACCCGCTACTCTCCTCTAACCCAGAGTTGTGTGATTTTCCCCCCAGAAATAGCCCCTTTGTTGCAAAGGTTGGCAAGCATGTGACTCTCTCTTTGATTAATTAATTCTGACCTAACAAGACTTTTTCCCATGGCAGGGGCTGCGTAAAAGCTGGCAGTTGTCTTAAAACCATGATAGTGTGGTCAGCAAATGTAGAAACTTTGATGAGCACAAATGTGGATGACGATTCTACATTTACCCATTATGGCATTGGAAAGATTGCACTTACCTTCTGATTTCTCAGCAGAAGCAGCTAAATACCTCAGGGTCTATTCGATAACTGCCAGATGAGCACTTGGCTAAAACATTGGACAGCAGACTTTACCCCCAAAAAGGGCTTATGCACCACCCCATTTATAAGGGAAGCACTGTTCAGAAAGAGGTTGGAGGATGCTATCCGCTGTGTGACTGGTGGAAATCTGGCCTCCTTCTGCAAGAAGGGAGACACCTTTAAGTCTAGAAAAAGATCTTGGGAGCAGTTTAACCACTTAAGGACCCCTTCACACCGATATACTTCGGCAGAATGGCACGGCTGGGCACAATTACGTACCTGATCATGTCTCTTTAAGCCCAGCCGCGGGGTCGCGAGCGCGACGGCGGCGGCGCATTTGCGACCCGGTCCTAAGCTCTGTGACTGCGCCTGCGGGACCCGCGGACCCCATCGCCGCCGGTGTCCCGCGATCGGTCACCAGAGCTGAAGAACGGGGAGAGGTGTGTGTAAACACACCTTCCCTGTTCTTCACTGTGGCAGTGTCATTGATCGTCTGTTCCCTGATATAGAGAAAGACGATCAATGATGTCACACGTCCAGCCCTGCCCCCCTACAGTTAGAAACACATATGAGGTCACACTTAACCCCTACAGTGCCCCCTAGTGGTTAACTCCTAAACTGCAATTGTCATTTTCACAGTAAACAATGCATTTTTATAGCACTTTTTGCTGTGAAAATGACAATCGTCCCAAAAATGTGTCAAAATTGTCCGATGTGTCCGCCATGATGTCGCATGTCATGAAAAAAATCACTGATCGCCACCATTACTAGTAAAAAAAATATATTAATAAAAATGCAATAAAACTATCCCCTATTTTGTAAACGCTATAAATTTTGCGCAAACCAATCGATGAACGCTTATTGCAATTTTTTTTACCAAAAATATGTAGAAGAATACGTATCGGCCTAAACTGAGGGAAAATTTTTTTTTTTTTATATATTTTTGGGGGATATTTATTATAGCAAAAATAAAAAATATTTCATTTTTTTCAAAATTGTCGCTCTATTTTTGTTTATAGCGCAAAAAATTTAAACCGCAGAGGTGATCAAATACCACCAAAAGAAAGCTCTATTTGTGGGGAAAAAAATATGCCAATTTTGTTTGGGAGACACGTCGCACGACCGTGCAATTGTCAGTTAAAGCTGAATCGCAAAAAGGGGCAAGGTCCTTAACCTGCATAATGGTCCGGGTCTTAAGTGGTTAAAGAGATGAGATCTTATGAATCAGGCAGGGAATTCATGTGGCTTCCTTGACATTCCTTTTTTCCTGGCCAGTCCTCCCATCAGCACACCATGGGTTAATCCCCTCCTCCGGTCCACCAGTACCACCTTCTTTTAGCTAATAAGTAGGGGGCCCCTCCTCCCAGTCCTTGTTCCTTTTTTTTGGTCGGACGATTAGACCACCTAAGACTCTTCCAGACAATCAAGCTACGAATGAAGAGGAAGAAAGAAAACCCCCCTGCCGAACCATCCCCACCCAGGTTCAGCCTCTCCTCGGGTTGGAAGGTCCAGAAGTAATAAAGGTATGCCCCTTTATGACACTGGATGCTCAGGTGCATGAGCTGCGGGCGTTTTTAGCTTATAGGAAGCTTACTGTGATCATAGAGGCTGTGGTGTGTCTCCTGTGCTCTGCTAGGACATGCTGTGGCTCCTTCTCCTACTCAGATCTGAGCTCCGTAGGAGCGCGCCGCCCCTCCTTCCTCCACTTTATGTTAGTCGGTGGTGACCTCACAGGGGGCGGGGCCGTGGGCGTGCCCAAATCGTCTTTAAAAGACTCTCCAGGACAGGAGGCTCAGTGCGGTCTGCCACTGTCTGGGAGAGGAAGCACTAGGTAAGCCTCCAGCTGAGGAGGATTGTGTGAGATTGTGTCAGCGCTGCACTATGCTTTAAAGTACCTTTTGTGTTTTTCCATTTGTCTAATAGGGCTTGCATTCTTGGTTTCTAAACACCTGCTGCCACCCTGGAATTTTTTCCTTCTCTTTAAGACATAAAAACCGCACACGGTTTGGAGGCAATGCGCAGTGCGGATGCATCGCACATATGTGAACCAGCCTCATTGAAAACAATGTATTTTGAAATGTCCTGCGAATTGGATGCGGTTTAAGCCGCACTCAATTCACATAGGTGTGAACCTGGCCTTAAGGTAAAAAAGAGGAGGTTGTAACAGTAATTTTGGGTTGAAAAAATAAATAAATAAATAAATAATAGAAAAAATATATATATAGTATAGATTAATAATAAAATACAAAATTAGGTATCAATTGCTACACCGCCTGATGTGCGTATCCTGCTTCTTTACACAGCATGAGCTCACCACAGCCTCAGGATGCACCAAAGTCACCGGACAGGTAGGAGGGGTCAATGGGGGCCACAATGTAAAAGAGTGCAATACCAAGAGCTAAAGGTAGTGTTTCTTGGTTGTCTTTTTAGGAGCAGAAGCCCTAAGATAAGACAGGAACGGAGAAAAAAGTCCCGCCACCGCTCAAAATCTCCGCAAGCGTCTGGCTCTCGGGCAACACATAAGTGCCATTCTAGCCCAGCACGCAAATCCAGGCACTCTGCGACTGTAGCAGAAGCAAATGCATCAAGACCCCGCCCAGACGATGGTCTTTGTTGGGCATGTTCGGCACCATCCGAACCTGGCAAACTTCTATGCACCGGCTGTATTACGGACGTGGCTACAGACAGAGAAGCAAAGGCAAGAAGAATTAGAGACTATATTCAAGAAGCAGTGGCAGAGGGTATTCAGTCAGCCGCAGCCACCAAAACACCTAGAAGATCCAAAGTTAGTAGCGCCAATCAATCAGTGCGCGGCGAATCACCTGCCCGGGAGACGCTATCACCAGGCTCATCTGACTTTGAAGAGCCCTCAGAATATTTATTCGATTTTCAATATATTGAATCATTTGTCACAGCCGTGAGGGACGCCATTGACTGGGATCAAGATGTTCAGCCACCTCAAAAAATTAAAAGATTTGTTCCTACCCGGAAAAGGCAAGGGGTTACTTTCCCCCTCTTGCCGGAAATCCGAGAATGGTTCGGGGCAAACATACAGAATCGTTTCTCAAGGTTGTACCCTTTTAAAACCCCAGAAGCACACCTTTGGGACTCCCCATTGGGCATAGATGCGGCCTTACAGTGCCTGGCCCGACAGGTCGCGTTGCCATTGCAAGATTCCACAACCTTCAAAGACCCAATGGACAGACGTGCAGACACAGACCTAAAAAAGGTCTACTCAGCCGCAGGTGCAGCGTGCCGCCCGGCTATTGCCCTAACCTCAGTCTCCAGAGCACTCAAGGTTTTGACCACGAGAACCCAAGCAGCCCTAAAAGCAGATACAGGGTCAGAATCAGTCATACAGACTATGGAGGAATTCGGTCTTGCCGCCGATTTCATAGCAGAAGCCTCTATGGACCTGACAAAGTTACTCGCAAAAAGCAGACAGCACCTCAAAACTGAGTCTCTGCAATATTCCGTTTAATGGCAAGGTGCTGTTCGGAAAGACCCTAGAAGAAGCTATTAGTCGAGCTACAGGGGGAAAGTCGGGTCTAATGCCACAGAGACCCAGGAAGACACATCAGGCCACCCGGCCAGCCCAACCAGACTACAAAAGGGCGTATGACCCCAGGTCATACAGGCCAGGACAGGAATATACCAGGCCCTACTGGAAAAATCCACAAAATTCTTTTCTGCGGAAGGTAAAGTCTAGAGCGGCACAGACCTCGAAAAAACCCGAAAAATCTTTTTGACGGGTTAACCGCCCATCCCCCCCAGGTGGACGCCAGGTTAATGCCCTTCTGGGAAGTATGGGCGGAAAAAGTCAAGGACCAGTGGGTCTGCAAGACGGTCAGATACGGTTACAAAATGTCCTTTCAGAAGAAACCACCCAATACGGTGGTCCACACAAAATGGCCGACAGATCAGAGGAAACTGAACTGCTTACAAGAATATTTAGACGGCTTACAGCAAAAGAATGCAATTTCGCCGGTACCCCTATCCCAACAAGGAAAAGGGGTATACTCTCCAATCTTTCTAGTTCCCAAAGCATCAGGAGACTGGTTGATATCAGTCGATCTAACGGATGCATATTTGCACATCCCAATCAACGAGAGCCACCAAAGATATGTAAGATTCTTGGTAGGGGAAGATCACTTCCAGTTCAGGTGTCTGCCGTTCGGCATCAGCACAGCTCCGCGAGTGTTTTCCAAAATCTTACTAGCCGTTATTGCCGTCATTCGCCTGAAAGGCATAAAAATATTTCACTACCTAGACGACATCCTGGTAGTAGCACGTTCGAGCGGAGAACTGGCGTCTCAACGCGAGATGGTTCTAGAAATCCTATCAAAATTTGGCTGGATCATCAACAGGCAAAACAGCCAATTGATTCCCTCACAACAGATGGAATATCTGGGACTGTTATTCAATACAAACAGAGGCCTTGTCTTCCTACCCGAACGAAAGAAGGCAGAATTGGTAGCCTGCGTCAGCAGCGAGATGAAGTCAACATCGCTAACGGCAAGAGATTGTATGACCCTACTCAGGATGTTTACTGCAGCAAGCCCAACCATTCCTTGGGCAAGGTTCCACACAAGAGCCTTCCAGGGATCCTTCCTGAACCAATGGGACGGTACCTCTCTCCACCAGAGGATTCTCATACCAAGCCGGATTCGACAGAACCTAGCTTAATGGAAGTCATCAGAGAACCTGTCGCGGGGCATGCCCCTCAGCCCCAGGGACTGGGTTCCGATAACTTCGGGTGCCGGTCTCCGGGGCTGGGGTGCTCACTGCCTCGGCAGGCAGGTGCAAGGAGTTTGGAGCAAGACGGAATCCCGACACTCCAACCTTTTTGGAGCTGCAAGCAGCATACATGGCCCTGCAGGCCTTCGAGGAAACAGGTACAGGGAGCTCGAGTCAAACTAATGTTAGACAACAAGACAGCAGTAGCATATATAGCCAGACAGGGCGGAACCAAGAGCTTGCCACTTCTGCAGGTGGCAACCAAAATATTTGTGTGGGCCGAAGCACATCTGGAAGCCCTAACAGCAGCCTACATTCCGGGCAGCCAGAATTCCATCGCGGATCATCTGAGTCGGGAGTTCCCCGACAAGAACGAATGGGCCTTGAACAAGAAGTTCCCAGAGCCAATCTTTTCCGAGTGGGGGACACCCTCAGTGGATCTAATGGCGACCCGAGTCAATACAAAGACACCCCAATTTGTGTCCAGGTTCTGTTGCAACAAAGCCTTGACCCAAGATGCCTTCTCCATTCCATGGGGTTTTTCCCTAGTTTACATCTTTCCGCCGGTGCCGCTAGTAATGAGGACTTTGTTAAAGATTGCGAGGGAAAAGGTTCATACAATGATAATTCTACCCTTTTGGCCGCAGAGGCCATGGTTCCCTCTACTCCTACACATGGCGTCGGCTCCCCCAAGACGTCTGCCGCTAAAGAGAGATCTCCTATGGCAGTGCCAATGGGTTCACCCCAACCCGAACAGGTTGCAACTGACGGCCTGGCTGCTGAATCAACCAGACTCCAGGCACAAGGCATTTCAAAGGAAGTAATCTCAACAGGCAAAACAGCCAATTGATTCCCTCACAACAGATGGAATATCTGGGACTGTTATTCAATACAAACAGAGGCCTTGTCTTCCTACCCGAACGAAAGAAGGCAGAATTGGTAGCCTGCGTCAGCAGCGAGATGAAGTCAACATCGCTAACGGCAAGAGATTGTATGACCCTACTCAGGATGTTTACTGCAGCAAGCCCAACCATTCCTTGGGCAAGGTTCCACACAAGAGCCTTCCAGGGATCCTTCCTGAACCAATGGGACGGTACCTCTCTCCACCAGAGGATTCTCATACCAAGCCGGATTCGACAGAACCTAGCTTAATGGAAGTCATCAGAGAACCTGTCGCGGGGCATGCCCCTCAGCCCCAGGGACTGGGTTCCGATAACTTCGGGTGCCGGTCTCCGGGGCTGGGGTGCTCACTGCCTCGGCAGGCAGGTGCAAGGAGTTTGGAGCAAGACGGAATCCCGACACTCCAACCTTTTTGGAGCTGCAAGCAGCATACATGGCCCTGCAGGCCTTCGAGGAAACAGGTACAGGGAGCTCGAGTCAAACTAATGTTAGACAACAAGACAGCAGTAGCATATATAGCCAGACAGGGCGGAACCAAGAGCTTGCCACTTCTGCAGGTGGCAACCAAAATATTTGTGTGGGCCGAAGCACATCTGGAAGCCCTAACAGCAGCCTACATTCCGGGCAGCCAGAATTCCATCGCGGATCATCTGAGTCGGGAGTTCCCCGACAAGAACGAATGGGCCTTGAACAAGAAGTTCCCAGAGCCAATCTTTTCCGAGTGGGGGACACCCTCAGTGGATCTAATGGCGACCCGAGTCAATACAAAGACACCCCAATTTGTGTCCAGGTTCTGTTGCAACAAAGCCTTGACCCAAGATGCCTTCTCCATTCCATGGGGTTTTTCCCTAGTTTACATCTTTCCGCCGGTGCCGCTAGTAATGAGGACTTTGTTAAAGATTGCGAGGGAAAAGGTTCATACAATGATAATTCTACCCTTTTGGCCGCAGAGGCCATGGTTCCCTCTACTCCTACACATGGCGTCGGCTCCCCCAAGACGTCTGCCGCTAAAGAGAGATCTCCTATGGCAGTGCCAATGGGTTCACCCCAACCCGAACAGGTTGCAACTGACGGCCTGGCTGCTGAATCAACCAGACTCCAGGCACAAGGCATTTCAAAGGAAGTAATCTCAACACTGTTAAAGTCTAGAAAGGCCTCTACCAATGTCACCTACAACAGGATTTGGGCAAAGTTTACAACTTTTGCGTTACAAAAAAATTTTGCTTCGGTGAATCCGAATGTGGCACAAGTACTGGACTTTTTGCAATCTGCTCTAAACAAAGGCTTAGCCTATAGTACATTGAAGGTACAAATTTCAGCTTTGTCATGTTTTACAGGATACAGGTGGGCAGACAAACCACTGGTAAAACAATTCTTAAAAGCGACCATGAAAATTAATCCTCCAAGAAAGTCTCTATTTCCGGCCTGGGACTTAGGCACAGTGCTAAGAGCACTGCTTCTGCATTCTTTTGTACCGGCAGAATCTTGTCCATTCTGGTTTCTAACACTTAAACTGTTTTTTCTCACCGCCGTAACATCGGCAAGAAGGGTATCCGAGCTGGCGGCCCTGTCCAGTAAGGAACCGTACTGTATCATCCTTCCAGACAAAGTAATTCTGAGGCCTTCACCAATAGCAACGCCCAAGGTAGTTTCAAAATTTCACCTTAACTGGGAGGCAGTGCTACCCAGCTTTACATTACCTCCTAGGCAGGAAGAAAAACTGGACCTCAGACCTCTGGACATGGTCAACCTTTTCTCAATTTACCTGCACCGTTCTCAACAAGTGCGCAAAACGGATTCCCTTTTCATCTTACCATCTGGGCCTAAAAAAAGGACAAGCCGCTTCAACAAGAATAATCTCGACCTGGATCACCAAAGTAATAAAGCTCACGTATGAGAAACAAGGGCTGACGCCTCCTCAGACAACTAGAGCTCACTCTACCAGAGGGGTGGCAGCCTCCTGGGCAGCATTTGCTAAAATACCAGTTGAGGAAATATGCAAGACGGCCAGTTGGAGTTCCTGCAAGACCTTCGCAAAGCATTACAATCTAGACTTGACGTCATTTTAGGCGTCTAGTTTCGGAAATGCCGTGGTATCGGCACCTTTTCAGGCAAAATAAAGAAAGATTCACTTAAGCAGCATTTATAGTTGTCGTCCGAGTCTTATATACATTTTCCTGCCCTAGGGTGCTAAATTAAATCCCATGGTGTGCTGACGGGAGGACTGGCCAGGAAAACGGAAAATTGTTATCCTTACCTTCGGTAATTTTCCTTTCCTGGCTTGTCCTCACGTCAGCACAGCCTTTCCCTCCCTATAGTCTGTCGTCCGCCAAATTAGTGGAACAAGGACTGGGAGGAGGAGCCCCCTACTTATTAGCTAAAAGAAAGTGGTACTGGTGGACCGGAGGAGGGGATTAACCCATGGTGTGCTGACGTGAGGACAGGCCAGGAAAGGAAAATTACCGAAGGTAAGGATAACAATTTTCCGTTATAATTCCTTCTTCAGACAGTCTGAACACTCCTCAGCCTTCCAGAACTTCAGAAAAAACATTCTGAAGCTTTGCCTCTTTGAGAGCACTGGTGGGAGCAGGGCTTTCTCTTTTCAGCAGATGCCGGGCAGAACTTATTTCCCATAGATGGAACCTGAATGTCTCCAGGAGAGTTTTTAAGAACACCTCCAGCAAACCTTTTTTCAAAAGACTGCCACTAGAGTGATAAATAACAGAATTGTTGCAGTAAAGAGCCATTGATCCCATTTTTCCAAGAGAGTTATTCTTCCATTTTTATCGGTAAAAAAAGGCCTATCCTGGACTTCAAAACCCCTAACTCATTCCTACAGTTGTAGTTTTTTTGCACAAATTCTCATTAAAAATTTGCTTCACTCTACCAAAAAGAATATTGGATGGTGTCAGTGAACCTCAAAAACACCTACCTTCATATTCCTATGGCCCAGGAACAGCAAAAATACCTGAGATGTCACATCAACAATCATCATTATCAGTTCTGCTTCTTGCCATGGCGGCTCATACCTTTTAGAAGTTTTAGGCCGGGTTCACACCTATACGAATTGGTTGCGGCTTAAACCGCATCCAATTTGCGTAACATTATAAAGTACATTGATTTCAATGAGGCTGGTTCACATATGTGTGATGCATTCGCACTGCGTATTGCCGAAAAAACGTGTGCGTTTTCTAGGCATTGCGGTGCGGCTCAGGTGCAAATTCAGGCCCATTATCTTCTATGGGCATGCATCTGATTCGCACATGTGTTCATTTCTCTTCAGGATTTCTCTCATTCAGCTCAATACACTTCTCCCCTCCCCCTCCTCTCTCCCAGGTCTCCAAATTTGCATCTAAAACGGAGCTGATCTGCTGAACAGTTGTCTTATCTCTCTGTAGAGATAAGAGAGCTGAAATTCGCACCGCACAAGTGTGAATCCAGCCTAAGTGGTAGTTGTACCATATTTTTGTCACTAGAGCATACGGATATACCACTATCTGGACAACATCCTCATTCTTGTCCAATCTAGGACTCCACAGCTGAGAGTAATTGGAATCAGGGTGTTCAGACTTTGTTAAAGTTTGGTTAGAAGGTGAACATGGATCAAAGAGAGATGATTCTGCCTCAAAGACATGAATACTTGGACATGACTATTTGTCACAAGATTTTTCTGAAGAAGAATCTGCAGAACCGGTTGCAGGCCAGAAGGGTAATTTCCTCAACCTCACTGTCAGCTTGCAAGATGATAATTTAGGGTCACAATGTTAAATCATTGATGGACAACAGGATTGCTGTTTATTTTTTCTTAAGAAAGTAGGGAATACAGTGGTTGCAGCTTCTCCAAGTAATGGATAATATCTTTGCCTGGGCAGAACAGCACATGAAGTGTATTTTAGCCTCTTGCCTAGCAGGACCACAAAATTCACTGCTGGACCAACTGAGCCAGAGTTTTCTGAGCCATACTAAGAAGGCGTTTAACCCCACTCATCTCAAGATAATTTTTGCCTCTTAACGAGTCCCAGAGTCCCATCTAATGATGTCTCTGTACAACAATTAGGTTATTTTGAGTAAGTTCTAGGCCAGGATGCTCAGTCCTGGAAGATGTACCTCTTTCCTCTGGCAGCCCTGATCCTCCAATATTTGTTAAAGATCAAGGAATAGGCGGTGTTGGCTATAGTGATGCTCCATTCTGGCCAGGAGATCATGCTTTTCCCTCCATGCCCTTCAATAAGTCTTCTGCCTGCTCACAACCTGCTGCTACAGGGAGACCATGTTGATCCAAATGTGGCTCATCTAGCTTTGGCTGCGTGAAAATTCTTCTGTCTGCAAACCCACCAGGTATAGAGGTTTAGAATTTTTTAATTTTTTTTTTTACCTTTATTAAAGGTATTTTTTATTTTGTTATAATTAAGCACGGATATATGGACATGTGCTAGGAGTATGTACAGTATGTGTGGTTGTTTTGAGAAATATTTTTTTTTAAATTGCTGTTGTAAAGAGTACCTTTAAAATTGTCAATAAATTCTTATCTAAATTATATATACTGCTAATGTGGGACCCAACAAAAAAAGGCACAAAATGTCCCCTAAAATACGTACCAAACCCCTATGCTTGATGAGGTTCTGGTATGGATATCAACAGTGTTGTTCATCTTCCTTTAAAAAAGTAACTAGTTACAATTACAAGTTACTTGCCTGAAAAATTAATTGAGTTAGTGACTCAGTTACTTTATTAGCAAAGTAACTAGTTACTCGGAAAAGTAACTGAGATTTTTTTTTTATATTCTACAATGCTATTACGTTCTATAACATCTTTAGTATCAAAGATGTTTATATTAACTGATTGAAGATTAAAAACACTATATACAGTATTTTAATATCATCATCACACTCCACCTGCCCAGCAATACTGTACAATATAGATTCAGTGTGCAGTGTGAGTGACACTTCTGCAGTGCACACTGAATCTATATTGTACAGTATTGCTGGGCAGGTGGAGTGTAATGATGATGATAATAATTGTACACAGTATTGCATTTGCTGGGCCTGCTATATATTGTACTGTACACTATACTGTATAACTGCACTACAAAATTCCTTTACAAATAATGCATATTTTAAAATGGTATTACTAATAATAACATTTTAAAATATGCATTATTTGTAAAGGAATTTTGTAGTGCAGTTATACAGTATAGTACAGTACAGTATATGGCAGGCCCAGCAAATGCAATACTGTGTACAATTATTAATATCATCATCACACTCCACCTGCCCAGGCAGCAATACTGTACAATATAGATTCAGTGTGCACTGCAGCAGTGTCACTCACACTGCACACTGAATCTATATTGTACAGTATTGCTGGGCAGGTGGAGTGTGATGATGATATTAATAATTGTACACAGTATTGCATTTGCTGGGCCTGCCCCCCACATACAGTATGCAGCCATGTCCCCCCCCCCACATATAGTATGCAGTCATGTCCCCCCACATACAGTATGCAGCCATGTCCCCCCACATACAGTATGCAGCCAATGCCATGTCCCCCCACATACAGTATGCAGCCATGTCCCCCCACATACAGTATGCAGCCATGTCCCCCCCCCCCCACATACAGTATGCAGCCATGTGTCTCCCCCCCACATACAGTATGCAGCCATGTCCCCCCCACATACAGTATGCAGCCATGTGTCTCCCCCCCCACATACAGTATGCAGCCATGTGTCTCCCGCCCCCACATACATTATGCAGCCATGTGTCTCCCCCCACACATACAGTATGCAGCCATGTGTCTCCCCCCCACATACAGTATGCAGCCATGTGTCTCCCCATACCTAGATGCCGTCGCCGCCTAGTTAATCAGCGTGTGGGGAACATTACAGCTTTCATTTGAATAGCTGTCTGTTCCCCACCGCGCCGCGTATAGACACTCCCCCTTGCTCGTGATTGGACGGGTGATCTGCACTTTGATAGACAGATCACCCGTCCAATCCTGAGCAAGGGGGAGTGTCTATACGCGGCGCGGCGGGGAACAGACAGGTATTCAAATGAAAGCTGTAATTTTCCCCGCACGCTGATTAATTAGGCGGCGGCATTGCAGTATGCGACGGCGGCGGGGGGGGCGGTAATCTCGGTAACGCTGCCCATGTAGTGGGAACGGCGTTGCCGAGAGGGTAAAAGTAATCAGGTAGATTACTAGTTACCCGCAGGAAGCCAATCTTTACGTAACGGCGTTTATTTAAACGCTGTTACTTGCAACACTGGATATCAAGGGGGAGGGGGCATTAATTTTAAGAGCGAACCTCGCACAAAAAAAAAAACATGAGGTCCCCCAAAAATTCCTTTATCCAAACATGTATCCTAGCAGACAACAAGCCCTTAATATTGCCAGCACATGTGAGCTATGTGAAAAAGTAAGGGGTCCGTAGTACCCCTACTTATTCACAAGAAAAAAATGGAAACAGTAATACCGCTACTATATATGACATACGGCTCCCAACAAAGGAACACAAATTCCAGTGTTTGGACTGAACCTTGAACTCCTTGGGGCAGATCCACAAAGGTATTACGCCGGCGTATCTCTTGATACGCCGCGTAATTTCAAATTTTGCGCTTCGTATCTTTGTTTCGTGTCCATCTCGGCTAGATCCGACAGGCGTACGTCTTAGTACGCCGTCGGATCTAAGCTGCAATTTTTCGACAGCCGCTAGGTGGCGTTTCCGTTGAATTCTGCATTGAGTATGGAAATTAGCTTGTTACGGCGATCCACGAACGTACATCCTGCCGGCGCAGTTAAAAAAAAACGTCATTTACATCTGATCACAACGTATTTACATAAAACACGCCCCCATTACATCCATTTGAATTCTGCGCCCTTACGCCGCTAGAGATACACTACGCCGCCGTAACTTACGGCGCAAATTCTTTGAGGATTCAAAATAAAATAAATAAGTTACGGCGGCGTAGTGTATCTTAGATACGCTGCGCCCGGCGCAAAGGTACGTGGATCTGCCCCCTTATCTATATGAATCATTACAAAACGTATGTGTACAATTTAAAGGGTTTTAACGGAAAAAAAATGTTTAAATGTTTTGCATATACAAGTTCACAAAAACTATTATTTAGATTTTTCTCCAATAATGTTACCTTCTAGTTGAAAGCTCAGAGGATCTGAAAAGTATCTACAGAGAAGAGCAAAAAATTTGCCTTATATCGATAAAAAATCTGCATTCGGGTTCTCAAAAATATCAAAATATAAAAATAGCAGCCTCCACTAAATCCTGACACAAAATATATAACAATTGAACCCTCTAAAGTGTGGCGCTTAATGCTAAATATGCAAACATGCAAAAAATCTGTAAAGTGCAAAAAACGTATACATAAAGTGTAAATGTCATGCAAAACAAAGTCCTTATAATAAATGTCCATACATAGACTCTTATATTATATGTCTATACATAGATTTTTATAATAAATGTACCGTATATACTCGAGTATAAGCCAAGTTTTTCAGCATATTTTGTGCTGAAAATGCCCCCCTCGGCTTATATTGAGTCACCTATTTGCGCTTGATCTCCCGGACTTTGGGGACCCAGTACTTGGCACACATATAGCCCCACTCTTCCTCTACAAGTGTGCAAAGTTTTTTGTCTGGGGGACCTACGGCCGGGGAGCACCGATTTTTCAAAGCAGGGCACCCCTTCTATATACTCCCATGTAAAACGTAGGTCTAGGCATGGGCACAGTGAGGCATGCACATGGACACAGTGAGGCAAAGTGAGGCACAGTGAGGCATGCAGATGGACACCCTAGGCTTATAATCGAGTCAATACATTTTCCCATTTTTTTGTGGTAAAATTAGGTGCCTCGGCTTATATTCGTGTCGGCTTATACTAGAATATATACGGTACATACATACATAGACTTCATCAAAGTGTCCATACACAGACCAACTTAAGACCATACACATGGGCAGAATGCTGGGATACATTTGCCAGTACAAAAAATACTGGTTGATATTCTGCCCGTGCGTATGTTCGTCTGTCAGTCTGTTTCAGAAACATAAATTTACCATTGAAATAAGCAACACTTTAGAGGTTTCATGAAAAATCAAAGTATGAGCTAGAAAATACAATAATGAAAGAGAAAAAATGGTTGCCATGGTTATATCTAAATTCAAGAAGAAAAATTGTATACAGTATATTGTAATCTACCAGTCATTAGCTCACATGGCTGCACAATCTTTCTTTTTTAAAAGTTAAAGCGGAGTTCCAGCCTTTTTAGGTTTATTAAAAGTCAGCAGCTACAAAAAATGTAGCTGCTGACTTTTAATAAACAGAAACTTACCTGCTCCACGGTCCAGCGTGGCAGCTTTCGGCTTCACGGGCACGCACTGTGCATGCACAAGTCATGCTGCGCTCCCTGAGAGGACAGGCAATCTCCTGGGACCTGTCACATGTCCCAGGAAATAGCCTAGAAGGAGGGGGCCGCCTAAGGCGAGAGGAGGAGTCGCCTGGGCGGTCGCTAGGTTGAAGTAGGAAGTGGAACAGAAAGTCCCACTCCTACCAAAGCCCCCACTCCCCCCCCAAAAAAATGACATGCCAAATATGGCATTAAGTGGGTGAGGAGTGCTTAAAGCGGAAGTTCCACTGGAACAGCTGGAGCCCTGGACAGGTGAATGTTTTTTTTTAATAAATGTCAGCAGTTTTTGTAGTTGCTGACTTTTAATTTTTGAAAACCTGGCTGAAAAACTGCTTTAAATATTATTGTTAAAATATACAGCTTAGTGAATTGACTCACATGTAAACTGCAGCAGTCTGAAAGTGGAGTTCAATACAGCACACTATTTGAGATTTGAAACTGATAAAAGCATCATTGTTTGTAAAGTACTAGAATGTTTTTAATCTAACCAGTTAACGCAAGATATACAACAATCTGACCTACTACAGAAACAAGCATGCCCTACCTTGATTTTAAAGCCATGTAGTTTTGTAAATGTTTAGCAAATCAAGCAATTTATTGAACATATACAATGTAATTAGCGCTTGTCGTTTACATGCACTTGATTGAATTGATTAGTGTATGCCCAATTAAGGTGATGAATGAATGGTGAAATTAACATCTACTGAGCCAGTAATTGTCAGATGATGAAAACTGGCCACAGTGTTTAGGCTGATACAAACATCATGTGTTCCATTTTAATAAAGCTATATTTGTAAGTTTATGAAATAAATAGATTTTTAATTATAAGAAAGGTTGATAGATTTGACATTAAAAGGATTTTTATCTTTATGTTAGCTCTAGTAGTATATACATAGAACCTGTTTGAGAAAATATGTCTCCAGTACTGTTTTCATGTAATTTCATTGGTATAGTAGGGGTCAATTATAGCTGTGAAGAAATAATTATGCCAGTTTTATTTGAGCTAATGAGGGGAATAATAAGATAGTAAGATAATACTTAGGCCAGTCATGCCCAATATAATTTCCAGCTATTTAAAATCAACACATTTCAGGTGGACATTTAACCACTTAAGCCCTGGAAGGATTTGCCCCCTTAATGACCAGGCCATTTTTTGCGATATGGCGCTGCGTCGCTTTAACTGACAATTGCACGCTGTACCCAATCAAAATTGACGTCCTTTTTTTCCCCAAAATAGAGCTTTCTTTTGATGGTATTTGATCACCTCTGTGGTTTTTATTTTTTGCGCTATAAACAAAAAAAGAGCATCAATTTTGAAAAAAAACATTAGACATGGTGTTTGCATTAGTTTTCCTTTTTCAGGTTGAGGAACAAGCAAGTACGCCCATTGATCATTCTAGAAATGCAGTGTCCTTACGACCTGCAGAAGAATATTCTGCTGCCTAATCCATCAATAATCTTGTGCCTACAGTCATGCATGGTGGAGGCAATTTATTCATCCTGAATGTTTTGCTGCAATAGGCTAGGCAGGATTGCCATTACTGAAAGAACTGAATTTCTTTATAAATCAGAGACCACTAAAGAAGGATATTTGGTCGTATATGCTTGAATTAAAATGCAGACACATATAGGCATAGGTGTGCGTAGTCTATTGCATTAGGGTGTGCACCCCAACGATCAAACATGCATGCATGTGTGTACAGTACATATGTATATACATAAATATATAGCAGTAGGGCAATGGACAGTGTCAGTAGGGCAAAGGTTGGTGTCAGTAGAGCACTGGATGGTGTAAGTAGGGCAGAGGTTAGTGTCAGTAGTTTATTTTTATATATATATATTTTTTTTACAATAGTATTATTTTATTATTTTTTACAATAGTTTTTTATTTTTTGATTTTACAATTTTTTAGGAGCCCCGTTGGGTTGGCTTTGGTGAAATTTCAAGGGTCCAAACAAACCCCTGATGTCCCACTTTTAAAACAAAGAAAGGAACTCAAGAAAAAAAATTCCCCTGTCCCTTCCTCTGCAGCCAAGCAGCATGGACAAACTGCACAGCACAGGGTGATTAGGGTGTGCCCAGGCACACCTGGCACACCCTGTGCGCACGCCTATGCATATAGGTCATGCAAACAGACAAACATTGTAAGCAGGTAAATCTAAAATGACTAAGGGATCAGTTCACCGATCGCTGCAATACTCAGTACAATATCTGGAAGAAGCTTGGATCTTATTCTCAGCCAAAAGGATGTAAAATTACTGACTCTTGCCGGACAAGATGGACCTCGGTTTAGGGAGGTCAATGAAGCGTGTGCATCAGCCTGTCGGCCCCGGTAAAAGATCACTCAACTCAGAGAGGGGTACTTCTGTCTTGCAGGAAGAGAAAAAACCTTCAGCTGTTTCTCCAGACCGAATCACACAGGAAGACGGTAGTCAGATTCAACTTAGCTTTTGCCAGCCACTAAAATCTGAGAGTATTGACTCAATGGAAAAAAAGGAATACGATCCTCATAGTGAAGTATGTCCAAAAAGATTATTTATTAAAAAATCACTTAAAAATGTCACAGCAAGTAACAACCCACTTAAAAATGTCACAGCAAGTAATAATCCACAGCAAAGGTCATATCAAGATGGAAGGAGAACAATGTAAAAAAATATTAAAAACAGCCAAGGATCAAACCAAAAGGGCTGAATGATATGAGTGTGATGGCGCTAGGAAATGCTCCACCTGACGCGTTTTTCCCCAAAAATAGCTTCAACTGGGAACTGAGACTGACTGTCCATGCCAACACATCATACTTAAATACTTAATGGGCAGTCAGGACACCGGAAGTGAGATTTTTCAGTCTCACCTCTGGAGTGACTAGATCAGTAGGATCAAAATACAAATTAAACCTATAATATCCTTCAGCAATGTAACTGTATGTATGCGGGAAAAGAATCACCCTCCCGGTAAGGAAAAAATACCCCTCCGGAGGGGAGGAAAAAATTATTAATTTTGTTTCATTTTAATTCCCCCCATGATAACACACAAATATACAGGACAGAAACAGACCAACTAAATATTACAAATTAAGACTCATAAGTATATCCATAGAATAATGGAAAATAATGAAAAAAATATATAAAAAATATATTAATATTTAAAATATGTTTTAAAAACAATAAAAGATTATTAATATCTCAATGGACAAAAAAGAGTGTGGAAAAATTAAAATAATTAGCTATTATCAATAAAACAATTGACATCCCACTCCACATTTAAGCCAAAGGGTCGGTAACATTGGAGGTCATATATCCATCGAGTTTCATGTCGAGATATATGCCTAACAAAATTGTCTCCCCTCCAATGTGGGGTGTATTTTTCGATAGCCAATACTTTAAGTAAAGAGGGATCTTTATTGTGATGTATACGAAGAGAGGGGGAGAAGGCAATAAGGAGCAGCTTTTATTATACAGGTATAGTTCAGCAACCAAACCAGAAACCACAGTTAACCCCTGGCATCAATCCACCCAGACCACACCTTGTCAAATTTCGCCGGGCACTGTCTGCTCTCATACGTGATCCTGTACAGCGGGAGTACTTTATTGATAGACAGGGTCCAGGAATCCACCGTGGGCGGATCTGCCGCCTTCCACTTAAGGAGGATTTCCCTCCTGGCATAGAAGAGGGAGAAGGTAAGAAACAACTTGGAGAACCTGTCCCCCTGAATCTCCTCCAAATGGCTCAGGAGGAGAACCAGGGGCTCCAACGAGATCTGCATCTGAGACACCACGCCCAAGACCTCGGCCACCCAGCCCCAGTAGGGCTGAATTCTGGGGCAGGACCATACCATGTGCCAAAACGAGCCCTCCTGGACCCTACAACGCGGGCAGAGGGGGTCCCGCTGGGGGAAAATACGGGCCAACCTTTGAGGGGTATAGTAGGCCCTATGTAGGAATTTGATTTGGATAAACCTGTCCCTAGCTGCTATAAGTGACGGGATGTACACGGAGACGCATTCCTCCCACTTTTCGTCATCCAAGTCAGGTAAATCAGCCTTCCATTTTTCAAGTGTGCGGGTCGACCCAGAGTCATACGCTACCGTCAGATAAAGATAAAGGGTAGACAGCGGACGCCCCATAGTACGTGAAGTCAAGAGTCGCTCGACCGAGTCTGATTGGAGTGTGAGTCTGTCCGGGAATTGGGCCCCGTATGCGTGTCTAAGCTGCCAGTACCGGAACGTCCACTGCGGCGGAACCGAGTACCGGTTTCTTAGTTCCTGAAAAGTCATGAGAGTGCCGTCGCAAACAATATGTTTAACCACTTCCATACAGGGCACGTATACACCTTCCCGCCCAAGCCAATTTTCAGCTTTCAGCACTGTCGCACTTTGAATGGCAATTGCGCGGTCATGCTACACTGTACCCAAACAAAATTGGCGTCCTTTTTTACCCACAAATAGAGCTTTCTTTTGGTGGTATTTGATCACCTCTGCGATTTTTTTTTTTTGCGCAACAACAAAAAAAATACCGAAAATTTTGAAAAAAATTACGTTTTTATTTTTTTCTGTAATTTTTTTGTAAATACGTACGTTTTCTCTTTCAATTACGGGCACTGATATGGTGGCACTGATGGGCACAGATGAGATGGCACTGATGGACATTGACGAGGTAGTACTGACGGGCACAGATGAGGTGGCACTGATTGGCGGCGCTGGTATGCGGCACTGATGGGCACACATAGGCGGCACTCATGGGCACACATAGGCGGCACTGATGGGCACTCATGGGCAGCACTGATGGGCACTCATGGGCGGCACTGATGGGCACTCATGGGCGGCACTGGGCACTCATAGGCGGCACAGATGGGCACTCATGGGTGGCACAGATGGGCACTGTGGGGTGGCACTTATGGGTGGCACAGATGGGCACTGTGGGGTGGCACAGATGGGCACTGTAGGGTGGCACTGATGGACACTGTGGGGTGGCACTGATGGACACTGTGGGGCGGCACTGATGGACACTGTGGGGCGGCACTGATTTTCTTGTTGCCAGTCAGTGCCCATTTGTGGGCACTGATTGGCATCTTTTTTTTTTTTTGCATCTTTTTTTTTTTTTCCCAGACTTTTTTTTTTTCAGACTTTTTTTTTGGATTTTTTTTTGCCCCTTTTTTTTAGTTTTGCCCTTCCCTAGTGGGCATCTCTGGTGGTCCATGTGGCGATCCGAGGGGGGGCTGCGCTGATAAACAATCAGCGCAAACCCCCCCTGTCAGGAGAGCCACCGATCGGCTCTCCTCTACTCGCGTCTGTCTGACAGCTCTTCCTGTTTACATCGTGATCAGCCGTGGTTGGACACGGCTGATCACGTGGTAAAGAGTCTCCGTGAGAGACTCTTTACCGAGATCGGAGTTGCGGGGTGTCAGACTGACACCCCGCAACAACGATCGCCGCGATGCGCGCCCCCGGGGGCGCGCAGCGGCTAAGAATCCTGAGGACGTCATATGACGTCCAGTCAGGATTCTACAACCACTTTGCCGACGTCAATTTGTCATTGGCGGGCGGCAAGTGGTTAAGGGTGGTTATCCCCTTACCAGCCCACACTGAGGGGTCAGGAAGAGAGTGGAAATGGGGCAGGAGGGGATTACCCCAGAGAGGCGTATGAGGGGAGACATGGGAGGGTTTCGCGTATATTTCCCTAGCATCCTTCCAGGCCCTGATGGTAGTTTTCATGGGGACCGTGACCGACGGGGCCGCCCGGCAACCCCGGAATGCTAGGTTGCTCAGAGCGGCGTACAAGCCCAGAATAGCCGCCTCCAACGTAACCGCCGGGTTCTGCTTGGGCTGGACGAACCACCACCGGACAGTAACCAAAACGGCCGCCCAGTAATACAGCTGAAAGTTTGGAAGCGACAGGCCACCGCCCGAAAGGGGTAGGTACAAAGTTTTTTTAGCTATCCTAGGGGTCTTACCCGCCCAAACAAAAGCCCCCAGCTGACTCTCCAGCTTCTTGAAAAATTTCCTCGAAAGGTGGAACGGGGTATTCCAAAAAAAATTTGGGCAGGAATACCATCTTCAGGAGGTTAATCATACCCACCGGTGTCAAAGGTAGCGAGCGCCACGCCGCGAGTTTAGCGGTGACCTGTCTCATCAGAGGTTGAAGGTTGCGTGCCACGAATTCGTCCAACACAGCAGTGACCTTGACCCCCAGGTATTTAATTTCCCCAACCCATTTGAGCTGTGACCGAGAGTTAGAGCTAATAGGGGAGGGATGGAGTGAGAAGAGTTCCGATTTGTCCCAGTTGATGCGGACTCCGGAGAAGCCTGCAAAACGGTCAAATTGGGCCAGTGCCTTGTCAAGGGATCTGGACGAGTCGGCTAAGTACAGTAGGGCGTCATCAGCGTAGAGGGAGATTTTTCCGTGTAAAGGACCAACCCGTACTCCCTGTATCTCCCCGTCCAACCTGATAAGAGCCGCAAGGGGCTCTATGGCCAGCGCGAACAGACCCGGGGAGAGGGGACAGCCCTGCCTCGTGCCGCGCTGCAACGGGAATGGATCCGACAGGCACGCATTTGTAGAAACCCTGGCCCGGGGGGCGTCGTAGAGAAGCCTCACCCAGGAAATAAACTGGGGACCAAATCCAAATTTGGCAAGGACCGCCCACAGGTACCTCCACTCAACAGAGTCAAAGGCCTTCTCAGCGTCAAGAGAGGCCACCAGAGTTTGACCCGCGTAATCAGCCCTAGCAATATGGGTAAAGAGTCTCCTAAGATTAATGTCAGTACCCCTACCTGGCATAAAACCCATTTGATCGGGGTGCACCAAGGCTGTGATAACCGTGTTCAACCTAATAGCCAGGACCTTAGCTAGCAGTTTAGCATCGACGTTCAGTAATGAAATGGGCCTATAGGAGGGGCAAAGGGAGGGATCCTTGCCTGGCTTTGGAATAACTACAATTACCGCTTCGCCCATGGAGGTGGGAAGAGAGTGCAGGTGGACCGCAGCCACCAGCACCTCCCGGAGCCAAGCAGCTAACACGTCAGGGTACTGTTTGTAAAGTTCTACGGGGAGACCGTCAGGTCCGGAAGTCTTGTCCGCCTGCATGGCCTTAAGTGCCTTAAGTATTTCGTCCAGGGAGATGGGTCTGTCAAGGGCAGTTCTGTACTTATCAGTCAGGACAGGGACGTCAACCTCGTCCAAGTAGAGGGCCAATTCGTCATCCCCAAAGGTCACCTGTGATGTGTAGAGACGCTGGTAGTACATGGCAAAGGTTCGGGTAATCTCCTCTGGGGTGTACAAAAGACCCCCGTCCGGACCAGCGATTTGGGGGACAGCCATGCCCCCCGAGTGCTCCCTAGAGAGCCACACGAGGAGCCTGCCCGACCTCTCCCCCTGTTCAAATATACGGTGGGGTTGAGCCAGCAGCTCTTTCTGAGTCAGGGAAGTACGGAGGGACATAACCTCTCTAGTGAGGGACTGCAGTGTGATATAGTGTTGGGGGTCCCGGGAGCGGACATACAATGCCTCCTGCGCTGTGGCAGCAACCTCAGCCGCAACCAGCGCAGAACGCCTCTCCCGCCTAACTCGAGCTATAATAGTCTGATACTGGCCGCTCGTAAAGGCTTTGAAGGTATCCCAGACCACAGCCGGGGAGGCCGTGTCTGGATTAGTAGCCCAAAAATTGTCAAGCACCCCCGTGAACTGAGACTCAACATCCTGGTCTGAGATCCAGAACCGTGACAGCCGCCACAGTCCGGCCCGGGTCCCCGTGTCACCCAGACTCAGCCACAGAGGGGCATGGTCCGAAATACCCCTGGGGAGTATCTTAACCTCCCTGACCCTAGAGAGGACCGACTGTCCCGCAAAGACCAGGTCTATGCGGGAGAAGGAGGCGTATGAGGCAGAGTGGCAGGTGTAGGCCCGCTCCTGAGATAAGTCAAGCCATAGGCCTCGGCCCAGGAAGCCAGTCCCGGGGAAGAGGGACCCACACCCGGATCAGGGGCCATGTTAAAGTCACCCAGCACTATCATGTGATCCGAAGCAAAGTCAGCTAAAATAGCAGTTATCTTGTTTAACAGTACCAAGGAGGCTGGTGGGGGGGGGGGGCAGGTAGAAACCCACAATAGACCAAGTCTGGGACAGGATTCTAGCATTGATAACCACATATCTACCATCTGGGTCCAGCGGCAGGTCCAGGAGCTTGAAAGGCAGGGATTTATTGACTAAAATGCTCACCCCTCTAGCAAAGGTGGAGTATGTAGAGTGATAGTGGGCGGCCACCCAGGGCTTTTTAAGAGCCAGAGTTCTACTACCCACCAAGTGGGTTTCCTGAAGTATACAAATGTGAGGGTTATGGGACCTGATAAATTGGAACACCAGTGACCTCTTAACCGGAGAATTAAGGCCCCTGGTGCTCCAGGACATAATGTTAAGCGCCGACATGACAAACACTGGGAGGGTATTGGACCGGATCATAGAAGTAAAGCTCCAGGGAAACTGGCGCCAGGGCCCGAGGCGGGTCCCGCAGCATAAGATTAGACATTGTACAGTACCGTGCATACCCAATAAAACATCTGAACACAAACTCAAAGAAAAACAAAAAACAAAATGAGAAAAAGGAGAAAAAAGCACATAGCATAACCAGCCCAGATCGGGCAACAAACCCCCCCCCCACCCTGCTCAGTCCCCCAAAACTGGGAACAGCTTCCATTCCCCAGTCCCACATCAGCACGCTGGCTGCAAAAGGGGGTAGGTGTGCAAGAGGCGAGCCGGGGCCCACCGGTAATCCGGGTGGTGTCCGCTTGAGCACGACGCCTCTCCGCTCCTGGCCTCTCCAAGTGGATTTAACAAGCAGGTGGGGCAGCATTTCAGAAAGGATCCCAAGTCAAAGAACAATTTGCCTTCCTTGCCCCCCTGCTCATGCCACACCTCAAAGAAACAAAGGGGGGAAAAAGAAAACAACAGGCGGAGGGTGCAGACTGCATTTTGTATGAAGAAGGCTTTACTTAATGTTCTCCTGAGGTACTCAGGGGCCCAAAACTTGTGTTGCAATGTCAGATAGAAACAATGGCTTTTCGGTATGGCCCTCCAACAAACAAACCCCTGAGGGGGATGCAGGGACCCCCCGAGAATCTCACTGTAGGGCCCCCCCACAGGCCTTCCAGGGCCAGGGTAATGTCCGGGGAAGGGGGGCTTCGGAGGGAGAGACATCCAACAGAAAAGGGGGGCAACAAGCCACCAACATGAGGGTCAGAGTCCTCACCCGAAATGTAGGGTTCAGTACATCAAAAGAGACGAGGGGAAAACAAGGGAGTTACTCACGGATGCTTGCTCAACTATGCGGAGGTAGGGTGTCAAGCCAGTCAGAGGCCTCTCTCGGGGTGTTAAAGAACCGGAGGGATTCGCCGTCTTGGACCCTGAGCCTGGCCGGGAAAAGGACGCTGTACTTGATGTTTCGGGCCCTCAGGGCTCCCTTGACCTGGTCGAAAGACTTGCATTGCCGTTGGGTCTCCACGGAGTAGTCAGGGAAAATCATCAGCCTGGAATTTTGAAAACGGATTTCCCCTTGCTGCCTGGCCGCCCGGAGGACCTCATCTCTATCCCTGAAATTCAGCAGCCACAGGATGAATGTCCTCGGGGGAGCTCCCGGAGGTCCCGGCTTAGGGGGGACCCTGTGTGCCCTTTCTGCGGTGTAGTGGGGAGAGAAGCTTGCATCAGGGAGAACGGAGCGCAGTAAGTCCTCCACGTAGGCCGTCGGATCTTTCCCCTCGACCCCCTCCTGGAGGCCGATGATGCGGAGGTTGTTCCTTCGGTTTCTATTTTCTGCGTCTTCCGCCCTAAATTCCAAGGCCTTCACCTTAGTGTGGAGTGTGTGGAGGGAAGCCGAGTGTTCCATGGAGTCATCCTCAAGCAGCCCGATGCGCTGCTCCGTCTCCATGACGCGGGAGCGGAGCTTGTTCATGTCCTGACGGATGAGCCCCACATCGAGCTGCACCTCCTCTATCTTGGCCGTCAGAGTGGACTGGCAGGTCGCTATGGTGGCCATCACCTCCGGGAGCCAGGATGGTCTGGGGTCCGCGGGATCCGCAGGCGGGTGAGACGCCATGCGGGAGGAGCGCGCGGCTCCACATGGTAGGCCGGAGAAGGCTGAGACACCTCCATCAGCAGAGGGAAACGAAGCCTCTTTCCCTTACCGGACTGCGCCCGGGGAGTCCCTCGCCTTATCCAGGTGGTAACGGGCGGAAAGGTTTAAGGCTGCAGACCGCGGGAATGGATCTAAAGGGAGAAGCCAGCGGAGCACACGGAGGATGCGACCGCTCACGTCGCCATCTTGGACACGCCCCGACCTTGCACTTTTTACATGGAAAAAAAACTTTCAAGTTACCAAACATACTGATCTTAGGGGGTATGTCAATAGCACTGGGTGCCAATCTATCTTTCAAAGTAGTTGTTCTCCTATACACTGTAGGAGGAGGGGACTCACAAGGGGAGGAGACCGATCTGTGTTCCTCTGTACTGGGAACACACATCGGTCTCCTCACCGCTGACAGGAGGGGGATCTGTGTGTTTACACACACAGATCCACACTCCTGCCATGATCGCAGGCAATCGTGGGTGCCCGGCGGACATCACGGCCACCAGGCACACGCTCCGGGTCACGAGCGATGCCGCAGGCATGCATGCGCGCCGCCGGTGGTGCGCGTTTTCCTCCTAGATTGCCGGGAAGAAAGGACGTCATACGACGTTCACCCAGCAGGAGGGTTCCTGCTGGCGTTAATACTATGGCCTGGTAAGGAAGTGGTTAGTAATACAATTGACATGGCCATAAACAGCCATTTTTGCCTGGTGCAAAGGAATTTTAAGAGTCACAGTAAAAAATAAAAAAAAAATCAGTGGGGCTATCCACATACTTTAATGTGCACCTTATTTTCTATGTGCCCTTGCGTTGAGCTTACATTGATCTATGCAGATCACTGCAGCTTAACTGGCATAGTGTGGACAATCCCCTAATGTATTTATCCATAACCAATTTTTGGAGTTATAAGATCTATAGCATTAGTTACAGAAATCTCTCAACATGATGAAAAGTTAATGCTGTGCAAGAGTAACATCAATGCAGTGTCAAATGTCTTTGTGTCTATGCACATACTGAAGTATAACTAAGCTGATTGCTTTCAGCTACACCAACTCAATTGAGCGTGGCCATTACATGAACTAAATCCTTACATAACATCTCTTTGTCTGCAATAGAGTGTGCTAAGTTTTCAAAGCCCCTTTCAGAGCAAAGGGCTTAGGAAACCTCTGCGCTTTGTTTTTACTGTGTTGCAGAGAGTGATAGATTATTACAGTTTGAGCATTTTAGGCTTTCTGTATGTAATAAATTCCCACAGTGTGAAGTCATGCAGCCAAAGACCCCTGAGTGAAATGATCACTTCTAACCCTTCCAGTGAATCATGCTCATTTTCCTGCCCAACGAAATGAGAAATCCCAGCTAGCGAGAAGAGGATTTCTGTAGTCTGACATTTCCCACCTCTGCTTTATGAAATATCTGAGCCAACTGCCCTCTGTCTCTAAAAAAAACTCCTCTTCTTTCTCTTTTTCTTAATTGGAGGATTTTACTCAACAAGGGCTGAATGCTGAAAGACAGTCTTTTTCCTTTTACCATTCAATCGTTGCATGAAAAACTGTTGCAATAAATGCAATATTTGCTGTGTATTTGAAACCAAATTGATTAAATGAAACGTGTAGTTTTGGAGCAAATGGAGTGCTAGAAATAAGGAAGACAAGTATAATAGGCACTTTATTATTATTATCATTAGTAGCAGTAGTTTAATAAATTTTTTTATTATTCTCATGATTTAATAAGGCCTTTGTGTGTTTTAGTAGCTCTGTTTAAAGCGGAGCTCCACCCTAAAGTCCACTCACCATAGGTAGATTCATGCATTGCATGAATCTATCTATGGTTGCCTCTGCCACCCCCTATTCAGGTGTCCGGCCCCTTGTCGGGCACCGGGCATCAGAATTACAGCAGCTTTTTTTTTTGGAAGTGCCTGATTAGAGCCGTGGGGCTCTAATAGGCATCCTGATTAGAGCCAAAGGCTCTTATAGGCTTCCAAATTGGTAAACAGCGGGCGCAATGCTGTGCGTTCGCTGTTTACTCAGTGTTGTGTTAGGGAAGCAAATTAATTGCTTTCCTAACACTGACCCGCCTCTCAGCCAATCAGGTGCTCGGGTCTGGTTACCTGTCACCTGATTGGATGAAGCAACAGGCACTGTGAGTGGACGCCTAGCATCCAATCATAGCAGAGAACAGGAAGAGGATAGGAGAACACATTGAGGATTCGAGCGTGGAGGATCTGGGCAGTGACACGAGACAGGTAAGTGCCGGGCGGTGGAGGGGGCACACTGGCAGCATTTGATGGGGCACAGTAGTGGCAATTGATGGGGCACAGTAGCAGCAATTGATGGGGCACAGTAGCAGCAATTGATGGGGCACAGTAGCGGCAATTGATGGGACACAGTAGCGGCAGTTGATGGGCAAGTAGCGGCAATTGATGGGGCACAGTGGCAGAAATTGATGGGGCACAGTGGCAGCAATTGATGGGGCACAGTAGCACCAATTGATGGGCACAGTGGCAGCAATTGATGGGCACATTGGCTGCAATTTTTGGGGCAAAGTAGCGGAAATTGATAGGCACAGTAGCGACAATTGATGGGGCACAGTGGCAGCAATTGATGGGGCACAGTAGCGGCAATTGATGGGGCACAGTAGTGGCAGTTGATGGGCAAGTAGCAGCAATTGCTGGGCACACTGGCAGCAATTGATGGGGCACAGTGTCAGTAATTGATGGGGAACAGTAGCGCCAATTGATGGGCACACTGGCAGCAATTGATGGGCACACTGGCAGCAATTGATGGGGCACAGTAGTGGCAATTGATGGGCACACTGGCAGCAATTGATGGGTACAGTAGCTGCATTTTATGGCACAGTGGCAGTAATTTATGGGTACAGTAGCTGCGTTTGATGGCACAGTGGCTGCGCTTGATGGGCACAGTGGCTGCATTTGATGGGCACAGTGGCTGCTTTTGATGGGCACAGTGGCTGCACTGGATGGGCACAGTGGCTGTGTTTGATGGGCACAGTGGCTGCGCTTGATGGGCACAGTGGCTGCATTTGATGGGCACAGTGGCTGCGTTTGGTGGGCATAGTGGCTGCAATTGATGTTTTCTTTTTCAGTTTGTTTGCGCCCCCCAAAAAATGTGAGCACTAGCCACCACTGCTCCCTGCCCGGCAACTGTGTCAACTCCTGCAGCTAAAATAACTTTGTAATGTACAGGTACATATAATCCTCATTGTTAGATAATGTTATATGCTCCAGTGTATGTTCTTTGTAAAAAAATATGCTGATTTGTACCTTATTTCATAGCGCCGCTCACCTCCTCTCCCCCCCTCCTCCTGGCTGATGTCAGCAGGGGATTCTCAGCCCCTTCTGTTATACCTGTCAGATCAGGAGAGGGAACAGTGGGCAGTCACGCAAGCGCTGAGCAGCACTATGAAATAGGGCATAAATCTGACTATTTTTTACAAAGAACATACATCACTAGTCTCAAAATACCAACCAAAACATCCTCTTCATTCAACCAAAGACCTCCTGCTCCCTATCTCCCGTGTCACCGCCTCCCATACTTCTCCAGGACTTCTCCTGAGCCTCTCCCACACTTTGGAATTCCCAACACCGATCTGTCAGAATATCTCCAACTCTATTCACTTTTTGGCAATCCCTGAAAACCTTTCTCTTCAGAGAAGCCTATCCTACCCTCACCTAACTGAACTTTATGTGTATGGAGAGATAATTCTGCTCAATTCGAAATGCTATACCTACATTTTTTGTATATTGTCCAAAGTCTTTAATTAGATATTTTGATATTTTTCCCAGAATATAAATCCCCCTGAAGAGACCGAAAATCGCAAGGGTCGAAATGCATCAGAGTTTTTCATGTTGATACATATGTCATAAACATAACTGGCAAACCATGCTTGTACATAGGGTGTTCCTTGCTATAAGTGATGTTCCATGTCTGTTTTTGTGTCGCACCACCTTTATTGATGTTTCATTATTATTCATTTGTAAAAATGACAATGGTCACAAAAATGTGTCAAAAGTGTCCGATGTGTCCGCCATAATGTCGCAGTCACGATAAAAATCGCTAGTAAAAAAAAAATTATTAAAATAAAAATGCCGTAAAACTATCCCCTATTTTGTAGACGCTATAACTTTTGCGCAAACCGATCAATAAATGCTTATTGCGATTTTTTTACCAAAAATATGTAGAAGATATGTAGAAGAATATGTATCGGCCTAAACTGAGGAAATTTCTTTTTTATATATATATATATATATATATATATATATATATATATATATATATATATATATATATATATATATATATATTGGGGGTATTTATTATAGCAAAAAGTAATTTTTGTTTATAGTGCAAAAAAAAAAAAAAACGCAAAGATGATCAAATACCACCAAAAGAAAGCTCTATTTGTGGAAAAAAAAGGACTTCAACTTTGTTTGGGAACCACATCGCACGACCGCGCAATTGTCAAATAAAGCGCAGAATCGCAAAAAGTGGCTCAGTCATTTGGCTGCATAATGGTCCGGGGCTTAAGTGGTTAAAGTACAAGTAATAGAAAAAGTACACCATCCCATGGGAACAAAAGGGAGTTTTTTTTTTTAATGGATACTAGGACCCCAGAGGGTTGAATTTCAAGTGGAATGTGACACACTTTTATGAATTATATTCTTTTCTTTCTTGGAGGTCAAAGTTGCTCCTCTTCAGTCTTTTTCAATTCACATTTTCTTGTTTCATTTTGTATGTTCTTTTTTATGTTCATCTTTTTTTTTTCTCTACCCTCTCCCATCCAAGCCCCCATTCACTTTCCCAGGGCCGTCTTATTGAGCGGGGACACCTGGGCACCGCATTCCTGTTCATATCACAAGCGATTCTTCAGCACTGCGAATTGAGCCATTCATTCTGTATGGCTCAAATCACACCAAAGTGTTGCAGGACCCTTATTTATTTTTTTTGGCCACCCCTGAATAATTTCTGCAAATCACACTGCATTTTGCAAACCTATTTCAGGGTGTCGTTACCTTAACATACACACATGCAGTGGTTCACATAAACGGGTGTGATTTGGGTTTGGTGCGGAATCTGCACAGAATTTGTTGCAAATTCACATAGCAAGAATGTAAACCAGCACTTAGGGCCATATTCTGAGTATAGTTACGACGGAGTATCTCAGGATACTCCGTTGTATCTCTCTTTTTTGGCCCGCGTATCTATGCGAGTGATTCCTAGAATCATTTTCGCATAGATACGCTGAAGATCCGACATGTGTAAGTCACTTACACTGTCGGATCTTAAATTACCCAGCCGGCGTTTACGTTCAGGTCTCATTTGTTTATGCAAATGAGCCTGATATGCCGATTCCCGAACGTCGTTTGCGTAGGCGTAAGGTTACCCCTGCTATATGAGGGGTAACCTTACGCCAGTCCCACGTATGCAATGTTAAGTATGGCATAGAAAAAATATATAACTGCGCTATACCAAATAACAGTGTTCCTTTCAAAAAAGAAAAACTGAGTAGGGCACTACTTCTCTAGCCTCGGTTAGAGAGGCTACTGATCTGCATATAAGTGTTTTTCACATATTGGGTTTCCAGGCAGTTGGAGCCCGGTGCATGATTGCACAGTAATGCCTATTCACGTGTTTTTGTTTATTTTTACTTAATTCATTTTGGGTAGCACTAAATTGGGCTTTATGCCCTACTCAGTTTTTCTTTTTTGAAAAGAACACTGTTATTTGGTTTAGCACAGTTATATATTTTTTCTATGTCTTTCTTATGTTTTGTTTAACATAATAATTGCTGCTTGTCAATCCAGTTTATTAATTTCACATAGCGCAGTTGCTTCCCCCCCTTTTTCATGTTAAGTATGGCGTCGGGTCCGCGTCGTCTTTTCCCGTCGGGTACATCGTTTCCCTAAGTCGTTCTTGAATACGACTTTACGTCAATGACGCACACGTCGGCGTCATTGACGTTTTCCGCCGAGAACTGGAGCATGCGCACTGGGCTATTTTTAGCCCGGCGCATACGCAGTTCAATCAAAACGGGGGCGCGCTTAATTTAAATACAAGCCGTCCCCTTGGAATTTTGCGGGGATACGCCGGGCCAATTACACTACGTCGCCCCAAACTACGAAGCAAGTGTTTGGAGAATACAGCACTTGCTCCTGTAGGTTGGGGCGGCGTAGTGTAAATGGCTTATGCGCCGCCCGCCTCAAATGTACAAGAATATGGCCCTTAGTGTCTTACTGTAAAAAACTGCTGCACATGGATTGTTTTTTAGAGGTATTAGATAGGCGATGAGGAGGTGATATGTTGCTTCCTCACCACCTATTTTAACCCCCTAAAAGCTGCATCACCCCTACCACAACTATGTGCATTGTACACGGTTGTGGGAAAGTTGCAGCACAGAGTCTTATTTGATTTGATTGTATTTGGTAAGCAGTAGTGCCCACCAAATGCAACTAGTGATATAATTCTTGCCACAGTCGCAATCAAAGCATCGTGGCTCCAGCATGTATACACCCCCAGCTGCTGCCTTGTCAGCCAAGCTGCTGCATTACAACATGCTTTGCTTTCTTTTCTAACCACTTGCCAACCGTATACTGTGTGTGCATGTGTATATATATGGCATAGCAGCTCTCCTGCGCAGCATCACGTACCTAGTACATAATCCTGCACTTCCAGGTCTGGTGCGCACACGCACGCCACTCTCAATCCACTCCCACTGTGATTGGACACATCAGGATCCAATCAGCAGGTCCGGCGGACTTGATGTCCACTGGCACCTGCGATCGCTCGGGACACTAGCAGAACTGCAGTCTGCCTATGCAAACAAGACAGACTGCCGTTCTGTCAGTAGGGAAGGTATTGATCCTGTGTTCCCACAAAACAGGAACATGGATCTATGCCTTCCCCTAGTAAAGCACCTCCCCCACAGTAACCAAGCACAGGCTAGGCACACAGTTAGCAAGCACTCCCTAGACACACAGTTAACCCCCGGGTAAAAAAATAAAATGATTAGAACATTTTTAAAAAATAACAAAGAATGTAAAAAAATCATTAAAAAAAATAAAAGACTCATTTACATGGGCTTTCTGGCCCATAAAGTATGAATGAACAGGCTGTTTGTGCGATGGGAGCCGTCGGTTACTCTATGTGGATGCAGCAGTTGTATGAACACAGGCACAGGTCCTAATTTGACAGGTGTGGGTGAGTGGTCCGGAATGCACACTATGTTCAGAGCCACACAGCTCCTTCCACATACATGTCAAATCAGGACCTGCAGCTGTGTTCATAAAGCCACTGAATCCCCACAGTGCCACATAGCCGGCCTCCACACAGCTCCAACCACATAAATATAAAAAATAAAAAAATAACACTGTACATGCCATAGTACCCATGTGAATGAGCCCCAAGATCTCATTCACACACAGATACAATGTTATATTTTAGATTTAGCATGAACTTAAAAATAAATAATTCATAGTAATGCTTGTGTCATCTTTATTTGTATAGTACCGTATAACACAACATATTGTTTATAGGCTGAAATTTTGTTGTAGAGTAGGTACGTAAATTGGGGAAGGCTTGTAGGGGCCCCAGTGCATTACTTCGCCCAGGGGCTCATGATGCTATTAAGATGGCCCTGCACTTTCCCATTATTTTCACCCTCCTTATTTCTCCCTTCCTCTTTCCCTTTCTTAGTCCTTAAAGCGGATGTTCCCTGGAAAAAAAATATAAAAAACCAGCAGCTACAAATACTGCAGCTGCTGACTTGTAATATTAGGACACTTACCTGTCCTGGAGTCCAGCACCGTTCGCAGCAGAGGACGAGCGATCACTCGTCACTCTGATGCTTCCCCCGCCATCCACGGTGAGGGAACCAGGAAGTGAAGCGCTCCGGCTTCACTGCCCGGTTCCCTGCGGCGCATGCGCGAGTCACGCTGCGCCTGACGATTGGCTCCCGCTGTGTACTGGGAGCCGAGTGTTCCCAGCACACAACAGGACTGGACGGGAGGTAACGTAATGCCCGCAGTCTGCCCGAGACTGTTGTGGCCGGAAGTGGGTGCAAACACCTGTCTTTAGACAGGTATCTGCACCCCCCTCCCCCCTGAAAGGTGTCAAATGTGACACCGGAGGGGGGAGGGTTCCGATCAGCGGGAGTTCCACTTTAGGGTGGAGCTTCGCTTTAACTTTCCTCCCTTTTCTTGCTTGGTCACAGAATCTTTACAAATACATTATTTTCTATCTATATATTATTCCATTTTAATGCAAGAAATATATTTTCTTCTAAAGTCTTTGTCCATGGTCTTTGGTGATAAGACTTGTACATTTTTTATACATGAAGATTTTTATGTATACTTTGAATTGAATTATATAGAGAATTCAATAAACCTTTGATTGCCTTTATTCACTGCTAGTCATCATTGATATATGTATACTAACTTGGATATACAGGTATGCATACAAGCATGCTTTGATATGCTGGTATGTATAGAGTAGCTTTGTTTCTTGAGAATATGTTGAATCTGTTTTCTGACAGTTGTATTAAGATGTCTGATATTTTCACTAATGCATGCTGGCATACATTCAAGAAATATCCTGACATTTCTAAGTGTGATTTCCCACTGTTTGTATATAAGGACTCCCCTTGCTAGCTCCCCTGATCTCTATAACTAAGCCCTAATGAGGGAAATGTGTCGGAGTGGGTGTTCTGTAGGCGGGGACCTGTCATTGTGCTTTTGTGAAATAAAGCTTAGCAAATTGTCATGTCATTGGTGTGTTGCTATTTGTTGCTTCTATGGCTCTTGTTGTCAATGTTATTATTAGTAAGAAATGGAACAAAGGCCAATATGTTTGGTAAATATATTGAGATTTATTAAGAAATGTCTTATTCTTACAAATTCTATTTGTTTTTGTAACACAATAAAGTTTTGATTACCTGTCGACAATGCATTATCTTTTTTTTTTTTTTGCAATATTTTCTCGTACCACCTGTTTACCAAAATTAAAAAAGTTTGCAAAAAAAAAATATTTTTTTTTTTCTTTAATTCACTAACATTAGCGGAGTGGGGTTAAATAGTGCCCAGAGAGGAGCTTTATTATATATTATATAACTATAAAAAATAACTAAAAAAATTGATTTGGGTCTTTTCACCGGTACCATAGACCACTGTAATTTTAGTTGGTCTAAAACAGGGATCCTCAAACTACGGCCCTCCAGCTGTTGTAGAACTACACATCCCATGAGGCATTGTAAAACACTGACATTCACACATATGACTAGGCATGATGGGAATTGTAGTTCCTAAACAACTGGAGGGCCATAGTTTGAAGACCCATGGTCTAAAACATAAGCATTTCTATTTCATTGTGATAGTGTGAATGAAGTCTTTATTTAACCACATCCCCACCGCACCACTGTAATATGACGGCCGTAGGAACCCTTTGTCCCTCCGGGCGGCCGTCATATGACATCCTCAGCTTCCCAACATTGTGGAGAGCATGCGCTGCATCACTCGGGACCTGATGCGTGTGCCCGGCAGCCGCGGTGTCCGCCAGGCATATTATAACTTGCGCAATCCAATCAATATGTAGGAGAATACATATCGGCCTAAACCAAGGAAAAACATTTTTTTTTAAAAAGAAATTTGGGATGTTTATTATAGCAAAAAGTAATAACTATTGTGTTTTTTTCAGAATTGTTGGTCTTTTTTTGTTTATAGCGCAAAAAAATAAAAACCACAGAGGTGATTAAATACCACCAAATGTAAGCTCTATTTGTGGGGAACAAAATGATCAAAATGTAATTTGGGTACAACGTTGCATGACCGTACAATTGTCATTCAAAATGTCACAGCGCTTAAAGATGAAAATTGGCTTGGGCAGGAAGGGGGTGAAAATGCCCTGTATTGAAGTGGTTAAAAAAAACGAAATCCGGTTACCATATCCTATTTTCTAACTACTTAAATAGAAATAAAAACGTTTATTCTTTTGCCTGTGTTCCAGTCGGGGAGCTACCCAGTCGGGGAGCTACCTCATCACTAATTCCTATTCTGACAGGAAGTGAGGGAACAACTTCCCAATGGAGTCACAGATAGAAATAAGAACCCAATGTAAATAATAATCCTTTCCCAATCTATCCAAAACCAAAAAAAAAATAACTACTTAAAGTGGCGTTTCCATCCCAAATTTTTTTTTCATTATTGTGCTTGTGACGGTATCGGTATGATATCCCCGTCAAGCATTCCCTCCTCTCCATACAAGAACATCACAGGATCCCCCACACATGAGTCAAGACTGGATGCTGGAACCAAGACTATTTATTGACGCAAAAACTCAGCTTATATGTGGTTACAGCCTGTTAGGAACGCCCCCCTCACACAGTGGGGTTTCCCATACAGATTATAGGAGACAAGTCGGAGCCGACCATGCAGACACGTTTCTTTAGATAAAGACATCAGTGGAGTTAATTAATACACTGAAGCAATCAGAATAATTAACATACTACTTCTCCAATCATTTAGCCTGATGATACAATACACATCTTTTAAGGGTAAACACAGATCTTCTTTACACAACACAATAGATCAATTAACCTTTAGAATAGTGAGGGGACATTAGCACGTCAATAACCTGTCAGAGGAATGAATCACACATGAAATTCCTTTCTACCTCTACCCATATGGCTAGCAGGGAGCAGTAAACTGAGACATATAGGCAAATGTATCACAGTGCTCATTAGACCTAAAAAAGAAAAAAAAATGTTTTACTCATCTGGAAATGCATGTTGCTATGCGGTCCCACGAAATCTGCCTTTGGAATCACCTAGGATTCTGACATCATCTCCCTCTAATGCTCCTGGGAAATGTGTGTCATCATTTCCCAGGATGCAGTGCGCTACCCAATTATCACTCCCCATCCAAGACTTCCAGGAAGTAAGTGCTTGTGGGCTTCACAATGCCCACAAGCAAAATGACAACGGTGTGGACATAGTTTATAAAACTATTTTTTTTAATAACTATGCTGAGCGGCGGTGGATTGTAAAATAGTAAGTGACCGGATTTATATTATAAAAACGCATGATGAAAGGACATACATTTAAAAAATGCTAATCGTGGTTGAAACCCCGCTTTAAATACTACTTAAGAAATAACTACATAAATACTATTTAAATTAACTACTTTCTAACTACTTAAATAGATATAAAAATGTTTAATAATAATCCTTTCCCAATCTATCCAAAACAAACAAATACAATAAAAATAAATGGCTGCAGTGAGGCTGCATTCACACCTTAGCGCAGCGTTTTGTACCACGATTTGCCGCGACAAATTGCGGCGTTTTGTACCGCGATTTGCCTCGACAAAACACATCATTTTTTTAACCTTGTTTTCGCTGGAGGGGCGATTTACACATTGACGGCTATGCCGAACGCCGAAGCCGCCTGAAAAAAAGGGACAGGGACTTGTTTTGAGCTTCAGGCGTACGGCGTTTCGGCATTCGGCGTGGAGATGTG
This sequence comes from Rana temporaria, assembly GCF_905171775.1. Classification (NCBI taxonomy): domain Eukaryota; kingdom Metazoa; phylum Chordata; class Amphibia; order Anura; family Ranidae; genus Rana; species Rana temporaria. The sequence continues at coordinate 122,577,275 of NC_053495.1, forward strand.
AACCATCTCCATAGAGAACCATGTTAAATCACCCCTCCAGCGTATTTTAGGCTGCAATAGTGTCGGGCTTCAGGCGTTAAAACGCCTAGGTGTGAATGGAGCCTCAGGCTTTAAGCGGAGTTCTAGGAAGATATCAAAGGCACAAATAAATCCAGCTCTGTAGTCACTAATACGTCATTGAATGTATTTTTAAATAAAATGTGTGGGTACCTGAATTTGGCTTGGTTCTTGTATCTTTCTGTCTCTAATACCCCCTGTACAGCTAAACTCAGAAAGAGAGATGGATAAACAGCACACAAATCTAAATTGGTGGGTGGAGCAAGAGGGACAGAGAGATGAGCTCATCAATTGGCAGTTGGCACAGGAAACCTGTAAATGAAAGTGAAACTGCAGGAAAGAAAGATACAGTCCTCTCATCTTGTAGCTTTGTGGAAGAAATGTCCTGGAAATTTCAGGAATAGATGTACAGAACTATAAACCATTTGGCAGGTAAAAAAAAATATATATATAAATGCATTTCATCTGTACATTTAGCTATTTCCTGGAGTTTAGCTTTAATAAACATGATTGGAGAAAGGAAAGGACCAAAGGTGTTGTTGATTCAAGAGATCCATAAGGTTTCAATTTTTTTTCATCTGGGAAAATTAAACAAGAAATCTAATTGGTGACTAGGAGCAACTCTGCATTTGTTCTTGTTATCTGTTCATTGTAATCACAGATCAGCAGATGGCATTGGTCTGTAATAGCTGCTCTTCTCCATTGTAATGAGGTTATTTTCTTGTCTTTACACAGCTGTTTGCTTCCTCCGTTTTGCAATCAATTCTGTTTAATAAATGCTCTGGAAGCAACCTTTCTCTACTACTATACAGCAATTTCCTGCTGTTATTTTTCTTGTTTCTACAAGAGGGGCTCCATATTCAGGTATTTGTAACACAAAGCAATTTTAAAGTGGTATTAAACCAATTGGAGCTTACCAATTCCTAGATGTGGTTGCTGCATTTGTTTTCTTTTGTAGGCTTTCTTTCCTTATTTTTACTTGGTGCTCTGACCAGTAAATCTGTTGTTTTTCAACAGAGCAAGCTGTCCTGCAGATGTAGCAGTTACAGGGTTGCTAAAAATCACTTAACACTGACAGGGGTGCTTACACTGATCAGCATTTATTCAGTGGCAGAACTACCAGGGTCGCAGAGGTCGCATTTGCGACTGGGCCCTGGTGTTCTGCCACTGTCTGGGGGGCCCCCAGCGGGGTTTCTGGCCGCAGGGCTCTGAGCTGAGAGTGTCTCTCTCATATAGTCCAGAGCCTGCACTGACAGTTTCCCCTCCACTCCCTCCTCCCTCACAGGGATGAGAAAGGAGAGAGATGATATGCTCCCTCTCTTTCCACCCCTCTCCCATCCGTGTGAGGGAGCTCTCAGCTCAGAGTCCTGATGAGGAGTCACTGCTGAGAAGGCACTGATAGGCAGCACTGATGGGCACTGATAGGTGGCACTTATGGGCGCAGATACGCTGCATTGATAAGCATTGATAGGTGACCCTGATGGGCATTGATAGGCAGAATTGATGGGCACTGATAGGTGGCATTGGTGAGCACTGATAGGTGCCACTTATAGGCAGCACTGATAGGTGGCACTGATGGGCAGCATTGAGGAGCACTGATAGGTGGCACTGATGGGCACTGATAGGCGGCACTGATAGGCAACACTGATAGGCTACACTGATGGGGCTGAACTAATAATCAGGGCACTGATGATCAATGCCCTGATTATCAGTGTAAACAATGTACCGGCAGTCTTGCTGGTTAACGGCTCTCCTTTCCTCACACAGACAGAGGAAAGGACTGCTGATAACTGGCAAGTTTGGTTACATGTGATCAACTGATCACATGGTAAAGGGCCACCGAGACTGATCCTTTACCTGTGATCCTTGATCAGCTGTGTCCACAGAAGCCACAAAGTGTGCTGGATGCTAGCCCCAGGGGGCACGCAGGAGGCAGGGTTCTGGGAGGATGTCCATAGACGTCGTCCCAGAACTGGAAGCTGGGGGTTTGGATGGAGGGGGGGGGGGTCAAGGGGGCCCTTCATGGTTTCTTGGGCCCTGAAGGTTCTAGTTATGCCTCTGCATTTATTTATGTACTAGCTGAATACCCGGAGTTGCCCGGTCTTCCTATCTTAACCTTTTGGGGAGGAAAATCATAGTAATATAAATATACCCACCTTTTATATAAGGGTGTAGGTAAGGGTTAATTTAACTGTCATATATTTTTATTTGGCATATAAGTAATATGTGTACCAGGCACTGGCATAGCAAGTGCCACCTGTCACCTGTCACCGACACGGATGTCCGGACTCCGGACCGGCCAGCGGCCACCATGTTTAATGTCCTCCAGCGCCCTGTGATTGGGCATATGGGGGTCATGTGAGGAGTGGGGCTGGAAGTCCCGCCTCTGCACATGACCGCCATACGCCCAATCACAGAGCGCCGGGAAAGTCTGAACATGGCGGCGGCCGGCGGGAGATGTCAGGCACTGCAAGTGTAAGCCGCCGTCTTCCCCTGCGGTACGGCGCTGTGTGGAGGGAGTTGCAGCATGGAGCGGGCATGCTGGGTGTGGATGGCGCTGGCAGCCGGCGGGGAAGAGAGTCGGGACTCCAAAGCAGTTCTGGGGTCCTGTCCGTCCTGAGGAGAGTCCTGGAGGAGTCTCTGGAGAAGAGCAGAGTCAGACAGAGGTAAGGAGGACTCTGAGGATCGATTTTCACCAAGCTGGGGGGAGGGGGTGCAAGTATTGCAGGAAGTAGGACTTCTACTGTAGGTGTCAGTGTCAGTGTAGGTGTCAGTGTAGGTGTCAGTGCAGGTGTCAGGTCAGTGCAGGTGTCGGTGTAAGTGTCGGTGTAAGTGTCGGTGTAAGTGTCGGTGTAAGTGTCGGTGTAGGTGTCGGTGTAGGTGTCGGTGCAGGTGTCAGTGCAGGTGTAAGTGTCGGTGTCGGGTCAGTGTCGGTGCAGGGGTCAGTGCAGGGGTCAGTGCAGGTGTCAGTGTCGGTGTAAGTGACGGTGTAAGTGTCGGTGTCAGTGCAGGGGTCAGTGTAAGTGTCAGTGTCAGTGCAGGTGTCAGGTCAGTGCAGGTGTCAGTGCAGGTGTAAGTGTCGGTGCAGGGGTCAGTGCAGGGGTCAGTGCAGGTGTCAGTGCAGGTGTCAGTGTAAGTGTAAGTGTCGGTGTCAGTGCAGGGGTCAGTGCAGGGGTCAGTGCAGGTGTAAGTGTCGGTGTCGGGTCAGTGTCGGTACAGGGGTCAGTGCAGGTGTCAGTGTCGGTGTAAGTGACGGTGTAAGTGTCGGTGTCAGTGCAGGGGTCAGTGTAAGTGTCGGTGTCAGTGCAGGTGTCAGGTCAGTGCAGGTGTCAGTGCAGGTGTAAGTGTCGGTGCAGGGATCAGTGCAGGGGTCAGTGCAGGTGTCAGTGCAGGTGTCAGTGTCGGTGTAAGTGTAAGTGTCGGTGTCAGTGCAGGGGTCAGTGCAGGGGTCAGTGCAGGTGTCAGTGTCGGTGTAAGTGTCGGTGTCAGTGCAGGGGTCAGTGCAGGTGTCAGTGCAGGTGTCAGTGTCGGTGTAAGTGTAAGTGTCGGTGTCAGTGCAGGGGTCAGTGCAGGGGTCAGTGCAGGGGTCAGTGCAGGGGTCAGTGTCAGTGTCGGTGCAGGTGTAAGTGTCAGTGTCAGTGCAGGTGTCAGGTCAGTGCAGGTGTCAGGTCAGTGCAGGTGTCAGGTCAGTGCAGGTGTAAGTGTCGGTGCAGGGGTCAGTGCAGGTGTCAGTGCAGGTGTAAGTGTAAGTGTCGGTGTAAGTGTCGGTGTCAGTGCAGGGGTCAGTGCAGGGGTCAGTGTCAGTGTCGGTGTCAGTGTATGTGTCAGGTCAGTGCAGGGGTCAGGTCAGTGCAGGTGTCAGTGCAGGTGTCAGTGTCAGTGCAGAGATCAGTGTAGGTGTCAGTGTTAGTGTAAGTGTCAGGTCAGTGTAGGTGTCAGTGTAGGGGTAGGTGTCAGTGTAGGGGTAGGTGTCAGTGTAGGTGTCGGGTCAGTGTAGGTGTCGTGTCAGTGTAGGTGTCAGTGTAGGTGTGTAGGTGTCGGGTCAGTGTGTAGGTGTCGGGTCAGTGTGTAGGTGTCGGGTCAGTGTAGGGGTCAGGTTTGTGTAGGGGTCAGGTTAGTGTAGGAGTCAGTGTAGGGGTCAGTGTAGGTGTCAGTGTAGGGGTCAGTGTAGGTGTCAGTGTAGGGGTCAGTGTAGGTGTCAGTGTTAGGGGTCAGTGTAGGTGTCAGTGTAGGTGTCGGGTCAGTGTAGGGGTCAGGTCAGTGTAGGGGTCAGGTCAGTGTAGGGGTCAGTGTTAGTGGTCAGTGTAGGGGTCAGTGTTAGTGGTCAGTGTAGGGGTCAGTGTAGGGGTCAGTGTAGGTGTCAGTGTAGGGGTCAGTGTAGGTGTCAGTGTAGGGGTAGGTGTCAGTGTGTAGGTGTCGGGTCAGTGTGTAGGTGTCGGGTCAGTGTGTAGGTGTCAGGTCAGTGTAGGGGTCAGGTTTGTGTAGGGGTCAGGTTTGTGTAGGGGTCAGGTTAGTGTAGGTGTCAGTGTAGGGGTCAGGTTAGTGTAGGGGTCAGGTTTGTGTAGGGGTCAGGTTTGTGTAGGGGTCAGTGTAGGGGTCAGGGGTCAGTGCCATTACCGGTTAAACTTTCACATATACACGATCGGCGGCTCTATAGCCTGCAAATTGTGTATATGTGCTGGCTGCGTGCCCCCCTACCCCCCTCCAGTACTGCCGCCACCCCCCCTCCTGACCCCTCACCTTTAATCCCGGGATCCGCTGCCCCATCTGCGGCCCGGAACGGGCTCGGGAGGGTGTCAGGAGGTAAGATGGGAGGGAGACCAGCATCTTCCTCCTTGCTGATCTCCCTCCAGGCTGTGAATGCAGAAGTGATGTGTATTACATCCACATTCACCTGTCAGTCATCTGGCTGCTATAGCCAGAGAGAAGAAGCAGATCTGTGCTTCATCAGCTTCTTTTGGGGTCCCCAGGTGACATTAGGGGTCCTAGAGACCCCTAATGTCTCCATAAAGAGGACCTGTCAGTGTACCTGTGCTATTATATAGGGGGATTTGTATCCTCCTATGTAATAGCAATGACATCAAGTGTAAAAAAACATAAAAAGAGGGCAAAAATTTGTAACTATATAAAAAGTTTTAAAAAAATCTCCAAAATGTTTAAGTCCCCCACGTTTACGCACATATAAACGTGGATGTTTATATAAAGGGGGGGGCAAATTTTTTTTTCCGCCCCGGGCGCCCATAACTCTTGTTACGCCACTGGTACCAGGTATTATTGAAATATCTCCAGGCGTACAGAAGTTATGTGGGAACATACATTTCCCATTGATTTGCATGGGACTTTAAACAAAAACCCCGACCCTCACAAATGGGGGTAGTTAAGGGATAAATTAACTATCCTATAGTTTAAGTGGACATATAAGTAACATGTGACCAAGTGTTATCGAAATATGTACAGCCGTTTGGAAGTTATGAAGTAACATGTATTTCCCATAGAGTTGAATGGGACTTTAAAGAAAAACCCCGACCATGGCAAATGGGGGTGGGTAAGGGTTAAACCACCTATCCTATGTTTGTTGCTGACATATAAGTAACATGTGTGCCAAGTTTCATGTTAATATCTTTAGCCGTTTGGACGTGATGCTGCAACATACATACATACATACATACACACACACACACGTTGGGCCAGATTCACGTAGCTCAGCGGATCTATAGATCCGCTCGATCTACGTGAATTAAGATCCGCTCCCGCAAGTTTAGGAGGCAAGTGGCTAATTCACAAACAACTTACCTCCAAACTTGCGACGGCGGATCCTAAATCCCCCGGCGGAATTCAAATTCCGCGGCTAGGGGAGTGTACTATTTAAATCAGGCGCGTTCCCGCGCTGATTTAAATGCGCATGCGCCGTCCGGGGAATTTCCCGGCGTGCATTGCTCCCACTGACGTCACTAGGACGTCAGTGGTTTCGACGTGAGCGGGACTTGCGACGCGCATGTTTGTGAATCGGCGTACGCAAACGAGGTTGGAAAATTCAAATTCGACGCGGGAACGCCAGCTATATTTAACATTGGCTGCGCCTGCTAAAAACAGGGGTAAGTATACGACGGGAAAACCGCTACGGAAACGACGTAAGAACACTGCGACGGGTCCGCGTACGTTCGTGAATTTGCGTATCCCGCTGATTTACGATAAATAATATGTAAATCAGCGAGATACGCAAATTCACTGGGGCGTTCCCGCTGATTTACGATAAATATATCGTAAATCAGCGGGAACGCCCCAGGCGCCATTTTTAAATTGAAAAAAAGATCCGACAGTGTAACACAGTGTAACACTGTCGGATCTAGCCCTATCTATGTGTAAGGGCTCTTTCACACGTCAGTTCAGTTTTTTAGATCAGTTTTTTTTTCATCAGTTGATCCGTTTTTCCATCAGTTTTTCGTTCGTTTTTTGTCAGTTTTTCATCAGTTTTTTCATCAGTTTTTCCATCCGTTTTTTCATCCGTTTTTTTTTGGGGGGGGGCTTTTTACATACAGTGCCTGCCGCCGAGAATGTGTTTTTAGCACGACGGCATCGCGCTGGTTCTCGGCGACAGGGTGCCGACATCTCGCACTCGCTGGAATAGTAAAAGCACATTCCAGCAAGCACGTCATAGAAGCGACGGGAGATCCGACTTGGATTCCCGCCAATTCTACACGTGTGCGGCGCTTGGTATGAATCCTGAGGGGAAAGTCCCCGCCGGATTTTAAATAAAAATCCAGCATGGGTTCCCCCCTCAGGAGCATACCGGGCCCTTAGGTCTGGTATGGGTTGTAAGGAGACCCCCCCTACGCCAAAAAAACGGTGTAGGGGTCCCCTACAATCCATACCAGACCCATATCCAAAGCACGCTACCCGGCCGGCCAGGAAAGGAGTGGGGACGAGCGAGCGGCCCCCCCCTCCTGAGCCATACCGGGCTGCATGCCCTCAACATGGGGGGGGTTGGGTGCTCTGGGGCAGGGGGGCGCACTGCGGCCCCCCCACCCCAGAGCACCCTGTCCCCATGTTGATGAGGACAGGGCCCCTTCCCGACAACCCTGGCCGTTGGTTGTCGGGGTATGCGGGCGGGAGGCTTATCGGAATCTGGGAGCCCCCTTTAATAAGGGGGCCCCCAGATACCAGCCCCCCACCCTAAGTGAATGGATATGGGGTACATCGTACCCCTACCCATTCACCTGGAGGCAAAAAGTTAAAGTTAATAAACACGACACAAGGGTTTTTAAAATAATTTATTAGTCTGTTCCGGAGGCCCCCCTGTCTTCTTTATTAGCTCTTTCACCAGGGGGGGCTTCTTCTTTGACGTCTTCGGGTGGGGGCCGCTCTTCTTCGCCGCCGTCTGGTTCTCTTCCACCGCCGGGGGGGGTCGCTTTTATAAAAGCGCCCCCCCCGGCGGGTTTCCTCTGACGTCTTCGGCGGGGGGTGGTGTGCTTCTTCTTCTGCTATCCGGGGGCCTTCTCCGCTCTCCGGGGGTCTTCTTCTATGTTTGCCGCTCTCCGCTGTTGACTCGGAGCACCCCGGTTCTTCCTCCCGCTGTCCGGTGCCTTCTCCTTCAGCGCTGAACGTCTTCTTCTTCTTCTTCCGTGCTGTGACGTCGTCTTCTTCTTCTTCTCTTCTCCCGATGTTGACACGTCGCCTCTTCTCGCTGCAATGACGGGTGCGCGGCTTGCGGCTTACTTATATAGGCCTCACAGTCCCATCATGCTCCGGTACCTACCCACGTGATACCTACCCACGTGGGTAGGTACCGGAGCATGATGGGACTGCTTTACGATTTACGATAAATAATATGTAAATCAGCGAGATACGCAAATTCACGAACGTACGCGGACCCGTCGCAGTGTTCTTACGCCGTTTCCGTAGCGGTTTTCCGTCGTATACTTACCCCTTCTTTTATCAGGCGCAGCCAATGTTAAGTATAGCCGGCGTTCCCACGTCGAATTTGAATTTTCCTACGTCGTTTGCGTACGCCGATTCACGAACACGCGCGTCGCAAGTCCCGCTCACGTCGCAACCACTGACGTCCTAGTGACGTCAGTGGGAGCAATGCACGCCGGGAAATTCCCCGGACGGCGCCTGCGCATTTAAATCGGCGCGGGAATGCGCCTGATTTAAATAGTACACTCCCCTAGCCGCGGAATTTGAATTCCGCCGGGGGAGTTAGGATCCGCCGTCGCAAGTTTGGAGGTAAGTTGTTTGTGAATTAGCCACTTGCCTCCTAAACTTGCGGGAGCGGATCTTAAAGCGGTGGTTCACCCTCCTTAACATGATTATAGCATTAAATTTGGCATCGTAGCGCGAGCTACAGTATGCCGGTCTTAAATTTTTAATCCCCGTACTCACTGTGCTATGGATCATTGAAGATTCCGACTCCCGCGGGGAATGGGCGTGCCTATGGAGAGGGAGGATGATTGACGGCCGGCTCTGGCACGTCACGCTCCCCGAAGACAGCCGGAGTAGGTCTCGGCTCTTCACGGCGCCTGCGCACAGGCTATGCGCAGGCGCCGTGAAGAGCCAAGCCTATTTCGGCTATTTCCGGAGAAGCGTGACGTGCCAGGGCCGGCCGTCAATCATCTTCTCTCACCATAGGAACGCCCATTCCCCGGAATATTCAATGATCCATAGCACAGTGAGTACGGGGATTAAAAATTTAAGACTGGGGAATTCGCATAGAAGGCTTTCCCCGGGTAGGGGGGGCGTGGTCTAAAGATGGCGGAGTAGAGACACACTAGCTCCAGTGCTCCGCAAACCTCTCTCCACCCTCCGGATAATGACTCAAGCTGAATAGGACCCTACAGCTGTGGATTGAAGTACCTGATTCGGCACAGCCCCGAGGAGGGAAGTAGAGCCTGTACGCTGCACGGGGAATGAAGAAAGAGGAAAGAGTCTCCAGAGCCCGTACCCAGCCCGAGATTCAACAGTACTTCCCCCCGACCAGAGCAGTCGCTAACCGCACTAGATCCGCAGCGTCACGTGCTGAAACAGACCCAGGTATACGAGCTCCGCAAAAACCAGGAAGTAGAGCGGCGGAGATACTTAGTGAGTGCCCTGCACCGATACTCACGGTCATAGGGAAGGAGAAAGAAGGGGGGATACAGCGGGGGACGCTGGAGACACAGACAGACCTGGGAGAGTTGGAGCCCGTGCAGCAGCAGCAGCAGAGTGTGATGGCCCAAAAAACAACCGATCAGGAGCTGGAGCTTGGCTCCCTGAAGGAGTTGTTGCTATCCCTTCCAACACGGGCGGACATACTGGCACTGCCTACAAGAGCGGAGATGGAAGCACTAGTTCTTAGGATGGAAGAGTCGCATCGAAGAGAGCTGGAGACTGTACAGGAGGAAGTGCAGCAACTATCAGATAAGTTGGCTCATGTGGAAGTGGTGGGGGGACTGTTGGAGAAGCGGGTGATGAGTCTAGAACAGTCTCAGAGGTTACAAATGGTGCAAGTAGATTCCCTACAGCTTAAAATTGAAGAAATTGAAGACCGCAGTAGACGTAAGAATCTGAGGTTTAGGGGGGTACCTGAGACAATTGAGAAAGACACTCTACATCAGACCATTGAGTCAATTTGCCTTCAACTAATAGACCCCCCCACCACATGCCCCCTTGAATTTGAGAGACTTCACAGAGCCCTGGGGCCCCCGTCAGATAATCCAAAAAGACCAAGAGATATAATTTGCTGTTTCCAGTACTTCTCGCATAAAGAACTTATAAGCCGGAGAGCCTGGGAGGCGGGAGAAATTTTGTTTAAGGGGTCCCGGATTCAGATACTGCCGGACCTTTCCCGTGCCACTCTCCAGCGGAGAGCAATGCTACGCTCTGTGCTGGAGAAGGTAAAGCAGGCAGGGGGGACATACCGGTGGGGATACCCTATTGCGGTTATAATACGGAGGAACACCCAGACATTTCATCTACAACAGCCCCTGGAACTGCCTGAGATGTTTAAATTTATGGAGATGGATTCAATGGAAGTGCCAAACTGGCTGCAGCATCTATCGGGGCGGTCCAGGGGTACAGTAAATTACGCGGGGGCTAGAAGGCCAGAGAGGAGAAATGAGAAAGCTCTGCTACCCCCTTAAGGAGGAAGGAGGAAGGAAGGTTAAAGGTCCCTCAAAATAAGGAGTGCTTTACTTTATCGTATCCCTGAACTATGGGAAAGAAGTAATTTCCCTTTGCCCCTTTCACCCCTCGTTTGGGTTTTTGTTTTCTTTTTGGGTTGTTTTTTTTTTTTTTTGTGCCCCCCCACCCTGTGTGTCACATGGGGGTTCTGCTCTTGGTGGGCAGATGGGACACCTGCCTTTGACCTCGACGATCCCAGCCCCTGGGGGGGAGGTACCCCCCCACGCCCGGATTGACTGAAGAAGCCCCAAGAACTAGCACTTATTTAATTCTTTGATTAATAGGGGGAATTTTGAGTATCCCCTACACTAGTCACGCTTTTTTTTTTTTTTTCTCACATGTATTATAAGGTAGGGTACGGATAAAGTACCCCAGATGATGGTTTGGCTAAGGAACTGTGCATTTCTTTTTTTTTTCTCCTTTTTATTTTTTATTTTTTTGAAGTGCCTTGATGTTCACTCTTTGATGTATTTTTTTTTTTTTTTTTTTTTGTGTGTTGCCTGGCCCAGTAAGTCTAGGGCCAGGGTACATACAACTTAGAGGATTAAGTTGGGATAGGGTAAACCATAGTGAGACTATGGGTAGTAGCACGAAGTAACACGAAGTAATAAAGTTCACAAGGATTATATATTATACACAGTATGGGGGAGGGGGGAGGTAGGGGGGGGGGGCGGGGGATGCCGTCTCCCCGACATGGACCTTGCTCCTTCCTAACCCCTCGGATGGTTTAGGAACACTTTAAATAAAAACATAAGCGCTGGGGCAGGGGGGATGGGTGGGCTTAGGGGGGGGGGCAAGAGGGGGGGTTGGGGGCCGGGGGCTTAGGGAAGGCAGGAGCATCTGTGGAGGGAGGGGGAGGGATGAGAGGTGGACGGGGCGGGGAAAAATTAAATAAAAGGATGTGTGGATAATGCAAATATTACAACAAATGGAGATTAGGTAGGATAAAGTAAATTAGATGACTTGTTAAGAGAGAGATAGGGTGAGGGGCTTATAAGGGGCAACAGACAGATATATAATAAAAATGTAGGGGTGCAGATTAAACAACTGGAGGGAGGAGGGAGGGGGGGGCATGCTGGGGTGTCTCACTAGTTTTTATTTTTTTAGATTTTTTTTTTTCTTTTTTTGTTGTTGTTTATGATAGAAGACTCCACCTAATTGGACCAGCCCCTAGATTAGGTTTTGCCCACCGAACCATTGGGTGAGGGGGTTATTGTGGGTAACGTACCCTAAGGGGATTTAGTGCTGGGAGGGGGGAGGGAGGGAGGGAGATAGAGGGGGTGGGGTGTAGTGAAGTGGCTGGGGAGGGTAAGGGGGGGGGGTTTCTTTTTTCCCCCTTTTTTTTTTTTTTTGCTTCCGAGCCTGGGATGGAGGGCTTAAAAATAACCTCCTGGAATGTTAAGGGCCTTAACGCCCCTGAGAAACGCAGGATGTTATTAAACGACCTGCGACGTCTAGAGACAGATATTGCCTACATACAGGAAACCCACTTTAGGATGGGGGTGCTCCCACTGTTGCAAAACAGATTTTTTCCCGCGGCCTATCATGCAGGGAACCAAGAAGCAAAGTCCAAGGGGGTGTCTATATTGATCTCAAATAGGATCCCCTGGACATTAGAAAATAGCTATTGTGACCCAAAAGGGAGATACCTCTTTTTGAGAGGGAAGATAGGGGAAACAAAAGTGACTTTAGCTACAGTGTACTTGCCTAATGTACACCAAGATACCTTTATGAGGAAGGTCCTTAAAGAACTGATGAAGTTCTTGGAAGGCAAATTGATCCTGGGAGGGGATTTCAATATTCCCCTGATTCCAAGAATGGATACCTCAGGGGGGACTTCATCTATCACAGAGGGGACCAGGCGGGGTGTTTTACGTAGTTTGCACGAAGCCCAGCTGGTGGACGCATGGAGGACATTACATGGGGAAGAGAGGGACTATACCTTTTACTCTAATCCCCATCAGGTGTATTCAAGGATAGACCTCTTTATGTTACCTCACTATCTGATCTCCTCTGTGACGGAGGCGTCCATAGGTAGCATAACATGGTCGGACCATGCGCCGGTCAGTGTATGTATTACATTATCGGGAGTAGGACTTGCTCAGGAGAGAAGGTGGCGTTTAAATGAAAGTCTTCTGCAAAATAGCGAAGTGAGGGAGGAAGTTGCCCGGGAGATCACTGAATATTTTCAATTAAATGTTACCCCTGGGTGTAACCTAGGGATGGTTTGGGAAGCGCATAAAGCGGTGATTAGGGGGGTTCTTATCAGACATGGAGCGAAGATAAAAAGGAAGCGAGACCAGCAGGTTAAAAATTTAGTAAGGGAGATTCAGGAGTTGGAACTCCAACATAAAAAGTTACATACCCCTCAAACAAGCAGAGAATTGAGCTACCTGAGAAGGCAGATTACTGAGATTCTACGTTACAAGGCTAAAGCAATAATACAAAGGGGTAGGAAAACAAACTATGAATTTGGAGATAAGTGTAGCAAATTACTTGCAGGGAAATTGAAAGAGAAAAGCCAACAAACATACGTTCCACAAATTAAGGGGAAGGAGGGACAATTAAAGAGGAAACCTGAAGAGATAGTGGAAGAGTTTGGGAGATATTACTCATCCCTATATAATTTGACACAGTTACCAGTGGACCCATTAAAAATAGAGGAATATTTCTCAACATTGGATTCAGCCAGGTTATCATCAATAGCTCAGGCTAGTTTAGATATCCCCATTTCAATAGAAGAAATAGAGGCAACATTAAAAACTATGAAGGAAGGGAAGGCCCCAGGACCGGATGGATATACAATCAGATATTATAAAGAGTTTATAACAATACTGGGAGGGCAGCTAACTGAGTTTTTTAATGCAGTGGGCCAGACGGCTAAATTTCCACCAGAGGCCCTATTAGCTCAAATTATAGTTATCCCCAAGGAGGGGAAAGATCCCGCAGAATGCGGTAGCTATAGGCCGATCTCATTATTAAACTCGGACCTAAAACTCTTTACTAAGATATTAGCGAGTCGGATCCAGGTGTGGTTACCTGAGTTAGTGGACATGGACCAAGTGGGTTTTGTTCCTACAAGGGAAGCAAGAGACGGTACAATAAGAATGCTTAATCTGGTGCATTGGGTCACGGACCGGGACATCCCTTGCGTGTTCCTAAATACTGATGCCGAGAAGGCTTTTGATAGAGTGAATTGGAGGTTCCTGTTCTCGGCACTGAGGCACGCGGGCCTGGGGGAGAATATGTTAAGATGGATTGGGAGTGTTTATACAGACCCGCGTGCCTCGGTCCGAGTTAACGGGAGGAACTCTAATACTTTCCATATCACGAACGGAACACGCCAGGGATGCCCCCTGTCACCATTGTTATTTGTGCTATACCTGGAGCCTCTATTAACCTCCCTGGCGGTATGATTCTTTCTGAAAAAAGGTGCTGAAAGCGGTACCATTATTTTGCATGGAAATTTGGCGTTTTAGATTGCAGGCCTGTAATTCTTAGGAATAACTCACCTAAATCTGTCCAAACCAGAGTCTCTAGTAGACTATGATGAAGTTTGAAACACAAAATCATAAATTATAATATAATAAATAATAACAAGTAATAATTTAATAATAACAATACTTTTTATTCAATAAATCTTAACAAATAATATATTCAGATACTCTGATTTTTTGGGGGGTCAAACAAGGGTGCAAAATAATTATTCAGTAAACGTCTCGGGTATGAAACATTTTAAAGCAGGGTACAGCGCAAAGTCCAACGTTGCAGTCGGCACAATAGAAACGCGTTTCTTTACGGATTTTTCTTTCGTTTTCGTCGCGTTTGGAGCAGCAAACCACACACATCCTTGAGGGTGCTGTTTTTTTTTCAGTAGGTGGAATGTGGTCCAAAAAATGACGACCGGTCAGTCTTTCAGGGTTCACTACACCAGAAGCCCGACGTGCAGATCGGTTTACCGCCATTGGCGTTCGGTGCTTCAGAAAGATTTGTTCTGCCACCTTCCACACAAAGTCTGAATGGGCTATAGGCCTGTCACTTTTTTTTTTCATCAGGATGAAGGAATTCCAGAGACATTGTTCGACAAGATGTCGGAAATTTTTTTTATAGTACTTTTTCTGCTGCTTCCTCATCGCAGGGTAAAAAGTCATGGCCTGGTCAGCCCTGTCCACACCTCCCATCGTGTGGTTGTAGTCCAACACAACTTGTGGCTTCATAATATCCTTGCCACCTTTGGTATGCACCATGACGGTCGAGGTGTTATGGACTGTGCTCATAAGGGAAACGTCTTTTTTGTCCCGCCACTTCAGTGCCAACATTTTCCCTTTTTGCCATGCAGCTACTTCTCCTTTCCCAAGCTTTTTGCTGGGAAATGCTGACGGCATGTTACGCCGGTTAGGCCTCACGGTTCCATAAGCGTCGGTCTTATTTTGGATAAGGAACTCGTACAGTTCTGGGGAGGTATAAAAATTGTCTGTGGTGACACAATAGCCCTGGTTGAGCAAGGACTCCATCAATGACAGAACTGAAGCGGTTGCCATCCCAAAATCGCTGAATCGCTCGCAGAACTTGGTCCCTTTCCCAGTGTATACGACTGAGTTCCAAATATATCCAGAGCTGGATTCACACAGCATAAAAGTTTTTATACCAAAGCGAGCTCGCTTTGATGCGATGAACTGTATCCAGCTGAGCCGACCTTTGTAGGCCATGAGACTTTCATCGATGGTAACGTCGCGCTCAGGAATATAGGTCCGCTGGAAGTTCTGCAAAATAAGCTGGTAAACCTCCCAAATTTTTTTCAGCTTTGGAGCTGGATGAGAATGCTCATCAAAGTCCTCATTATTTGCAAAGTGCAAATATTTCATGATCAATGAAAATCTGTACTCCGACATCACGGATCCAAAAAAAGGCGTGGCCAATAATTTGTTCGTGGACCAGTACCATTTTTGCAGGGGTTTCCCCACCACTCCCTGTAAAATAATGAGGCCCAAAAACTTCCAAATGTCCTCGCTGGTTACAGGCTCCCATTTTCTGCGCCTTGAAAATCGCTGAGGAGTCGCAGCTTCTTGTTCTTGGTATCGATTTGTCTCAATAACTATTTTGTCGATCACTTCAGCGGTCAGAAAAAGTTGGAGGTATTCCAGGGGATTGTCATCAACGTCCACTTTTATCCCAGGTGCTCCTGTAAATGGAAATCTTGGGGGCGCTACGTGGTCATCACCGCAATCAATTGCGCACCAAGTCCGCACATCGCTGGGCACAGGATCGTCGCTTATATCACTTTCTGCGTCTGATGACGAACTTTGCCATGCGTCGCTGTCACTCAGCTCCTCCGCAAGTGATTCCGTATCGCTGTCGCTGTCGCTGTTTTGCAGCAGGTCGCATAGCGATTTTGATGTACAGGTGCGCTTTGCCATGATCGCTGTGCAGTTTGCAGACACAGGTACAGTACAGGTACAGTCAATCTGCAGACAGGGCACTGGGGAAAGCACTGGGGGGCAATCAAAGGTCACTGTAATTTATTTTTAATTTTTAGCCAATTGTGTCAGTGTGTTTTACTATGTGTTATTTATATTTTTTGAATTTCGCGCCGTTCCCCCCCCCGTTCCGCCCCCCTGCGTCGCGACGCTCGCAGGGAAGGGAATCAGAGGAACACAGTGCATCGGGCGGACATCCGGCCGCCGTGCACTGGGGAAAGACATCGCTGACATCGCTGGATCGCAGGGAAAAAGGTAAGAAACCTCTTCCTGCATCTAGCGAAGCAAACCCGTGTGTGTTCCGGGGTTACCGATCGTAGCCTAAAAATCTCGCCCCGAGACACACACGGGAATACCGCCCAGAAGGTTAAATAAAATACGTCAAAATCCAGATGTGCAGGGTATACAGATAGGGGGATGCAGGCACAAAGTAACCGCATTTGCAGACGATCTGCTATTTACTATATCAAACCCGCATGTATCCCTTCCCAATCTTGTTAAGGAAATCGCCAAATTTGGAGAGCTTTCTAACTTAAAAATAAATCAGGCAAAATCCGAAGCAATGTGTGTGTCACTGCCATCCCAGAAACAGGCGAATATACAACAAAATTTTCGATTTAAGTGGAAGACTGCGCTAAAGTTCTTGGGTGCCCTGATTCCAGCAAACATAAAAGAAACTTTCAAAATAAATTTCCCGCCACTTCTTACTTCAATAAGAAGGTTACTTGAGAAATGGCAACATGGATTACATTCATGGTTTGGAAGAAATAATATAGTCAAGATGAGCATTTTGCCAAAAATTACGTATTTATTTCAAACACTTCCAATAATGATACCATCGGTATTTATCCGGCAAATAAATACCCTCCTGATGGAATTCATCTGGGCAGGGAAGAAGGCGAGGATTAAAAAAGAAGTGTTGAGGTTACCCAAGTGCTTTGGGGGGATGGCAGTCCCGGACATTGCCAAATACTACCAAGCGGCACACTTAACGAGGTTGATTGATTGGTGTAGGAACGGGCAATATAAAAAATGGGTGGAGGTAGAACAGCAATTCTGCTCAGTAGTACTAAAGAGGGCACCTTGGTGTTATAAGTTACTGCCAATCGAGATGAAGAAACATCCCATAATTGGCACAACGTTGTTAATTGCAGCTAAAATCTGTAAAAACCCTAAATTTTCATCAGATCAATCCCCTTTATTTCCTATATTAGGGAACCCAGGTGTTATTCCAGGAGTAGAAGGAGCAATTTTTAATAAACTGAAAGAAAGGGGTAAGTTACAGGTATCCCACTTCCTGCAAAAAGATGGGTGGCCTCCAATTGAGGCTCTAACAAAGAGAAGAGGGAACTTTGAGCTATCCCCTTGGCAAGCACTACAAATAAGTCACTTCTTAAGATCCCTAGGACAAGCTTCTAACTTTAGACGACAATTAACAAAATTTGAACAATACTGTGATGAGGAGGAACCGATACAAAGAGTGAGTTCAAAAATGTATAGTTTACTGAATGCCCCTCAAGAGGATTTTGAGTTGCCGGGATTGAGGAAATGGGAGAGAGATTTGGGGAGAAAATTCTCACAGTCTCAACGTAAACATATAATTTATTTGGCATTAAATTCATCAATATCCACGCGAATACAGGAATCCAATTATAAATTACTGTCCCAATGGTATTATACACCGGAAAAATTACAAAAATTCTCTAAAGGTTACTCAGAGTACTGTTGGAGATGTGGCTTGGAGCAGGGAACTTTTCTGCATATATTTTGGTCATGTGTAAAAGTAAGAGAATACTGGAAGGAGGTCCAGAGGATTGCGCAAAAATTTACGAATTTTCAGATTCCGGAGGACCCAGCACTGTTTCTGCTCCATAGCTCACAAATCCCAGTACAAGAGTATAAAAAGTCGGTGATATGTCATATGATAAATACAGCTAGACAGGGAATAACACTACAATGGAGAGACAGTAGACCACCATCAATTACGAGGTGGCTTAATAGGGTTAGAGAGACTGGAGCAATTGAGGACTTGATCCTCTCAGCCCGGAATAAAAGGGAACAATATGTAGAAACATGGACTGGTTGGAACCAATTTGTAAATACTGAAGAAGGGAAGAGATTACTGGAGGAGGAGAGTGAGTAGTATTGAACCCAATTGGGTAGAAGGTGAGGTAAGATAAGGGGTTTAAGCAGGGGGGGCCCTCTGTCTCAGGCTCGGAAGGGGGGGGGGTTCTTTTGTGTTTTTTTTTTTTTTTGGGGGGTTGGGAGGGATTAAGTAACACATGTATGACAGAGTAAGGGAATTGTGGGGAGGTGGGAGTGGGGAGGCCGATGCAGTGGTATTAAGTAAGGGAAAAGAAGCTAATGGTAAAAAGTGGAAGTGGTTTGAGAATAGGGTAAGGGGATGAAGGAGGTATGGGTGTGCTTTGTTTAGGTTAAACTGAGAAAACCTCCAACATTTCCCCGTC